>NC_138159.1:15924352-16484352 GCF_964199315.1 Orbicella franksi
AAATTTACACAGGATTATAACTTTGACAAATAAAACTTTAAAGTAGTTTTTATTTTTATTGTTAAATATTGGATATAATAATAAGTTAAGTGAATATTAAATTTATAAAGTGGCATGCATACAGTGGAATTTCACATTGCAGCCACCATACACCTTTATCTGCATGGAGGAAACCTTCACCCAGACTTTGATGTTCCCACAAAAGCAGCCGTAATTACCAGAATTCCACTGTATGCATTTCATATACCTTGGCCATGTTGTTGTTTGTCTTTAATATGTCCCTTTTGTGTGTTTTAGATTCAAAGGAATTTTTATCAGAGATTGAAGAAGAGCGAAGTTCGTGCGTAAGAATATCTGTCCACTCGTTTAATTGCTGTATCCCGCTAACTCTCCTATGCAGAATGAAAGAGTGACAAAAGAGAAGTGAAAAGTGTTGTCATACTTGAGTGATTGTGTGTTGTGCTGTGTTGTGCTGAGATTAAAGACTCAGGCAAATGTTAGGCAAAAAAACTCTCCTCAATATATTATAATTTATAATTCCTTGATCTGGCCTTTCAATAACTTCTAAAATATTTAGTATCAAGTTAAGATATAAGCATTTGAATGACAACAATCTACAACAAGAAGGGCAGCTCCTTTGTTGAGGCAGTTGAGAAATTTGTGTATACATGTAAGCTGTGAAATATTTTCCAAAAGCAAAGACCCCAAAATCAGTAACGTTACGTACTAATTACAAAGTGATGTTAATATCCTAAACATAAAAAAAAACATTAACCCTGCTGAATCCTGTTAAAATAAGCAATACAGACAGGAAACAGTAAGCCAAAAAAACATTCAAGATTTGCAAGAAGTACAGTCATTTATGGAAGTAATTATTATTTGAGGAAGTGCTTATTTCTTCGTGCATTTTTATGTTCCCATCACTTCCTCGATGCTCTAAACAGAATATTAAGCATTGTTATTAAATGTTCTTTCATTTTCTTTCTTCCAAACAAAAATCAAAATCAAGCACAGGAGCAAACCTTTCCAGTTCAGCAATCTCTACTGGCCAAACCTTAAAGTCCATGAAAAATATTAAAATTCAACCACTGTGTAAATTAAGCGATTGAATGCAATTCATTTTCATGCAAATGTAGCAGCTAGTCTCTATTCAAAGAAAGTACAAATATGCTTTTCATAATTGCTTTAAAATCTCTCTCATATCTCATTCGCACACATTTAATCTTGACTGTCTTCTGGACATCCTTTGTTTATCTAACTTCTCCAAAAAAAAAATATCCACATATGTCTGCCCACAAATTGCTATTAGCACGATTACTCTATTGTGACTTTGGTTGATAAGACTGATCATTCTGAAGTTCAATTATGCTGAACACAGTAAAAACATTCACCAAATCTTTTATCTGATTTTGATGTTGTCAACAAGCTTTGTCGAAGAATACACAAGTAACAATTGGGGCTATTGTTCTATATTTTTTTACAGAGACTCACTCTTGTTGCAGAACAATGGGGTATTTCTAGAATTTCATTAAGCAAATAACATTGGCGTGATTTCTTTTGTTGTTTAATAAGAGATATTTTACCCTAGCCTCAATTATCTGTCTGAATCAATTATAAGAAATCAAGACCGTTTGTTGTTCCTTAGGAATAAGGGCAAAAACACAGTTATCTGGACAAGCTTGAGACCTTTTTCTGCATAATAGCTTAATATAAGACGAAGTGATAACTACAATAGAGCATAAGGTTAAGTTTTAGAACCTTAAAGCCAATAGTAAATAAACAAAATGTTCTAAACTTAGCGCCTTTCTTTTTCACTTTTTTCAGTATTTAAGATCGCAAACACGGCACTACAAAGGCTTTTTGACAGTTAAGCTTATGTTTCTGCCAAAGATGTCGTAAACATAATGAAAAGGAGCCAAATTAAGACTTAAAATACAAACTGGAAAATTCAAGATTTGAGGAAAATTTACGCTTACATGCGTTGCCAGATGAAAAGGTATCATTGATTTCATCTGTATTAGCAAACTTTGATCCGATCTGTACTTACTCTCTTAGGCGAAAAGTCATCCATGAATGTTAATATCTCCGTAAATGTCCAAAAAGATCTCGTCAATTTGTCAAAAATACAATTTTCAAAGCACTCATTTGACTAACACTACTGCAACGAAACGAAGAAACTGCTTCATTATACTTTGTGTAAGCCGTCATAAAATATCTCGCGCTTTATGTCATGCGTAAAAAGCGAGGAGATCTGGGTCATGGTAGAAGTGAAACGTAAATATGGCGGCGTGGCGCGCCTCAGTAACAATGACACGTTTTATCGTAGTATTTCTACATTTTTACTACGTCCTGGGAATGAAGGTAAGTATCACTGGAAGCAGCCACGTTTGTGTCTCAGGGTCACAAGTGGTACACGTTAATTTCGGAGCGAGTCCGATTCAACAATGTGGACTTCTCAACACCACGCCGCAAGCGTCAAAAGAAGGAAAAGAGCAAGCGAAAGATTCCCCTTCTCAAGGTTTGTATCCGTGCGAGAATACATAGCCTACGTGTTTTACGCTTAGATCCGTGTGGAATATAACCTGACAATTTTATAAGATTTGAACACAGAATTTTAACAACAAAAAGCTAAGAAGAGGCACGGAGCCGCCAGCGTCATGGGAGAATCATGTGAGAATATTTTTACTATCACTACAGTATCTAAGGGACGGTTTTCTTGCGATTAATGCTTTCTAAGTCCTGGAATATTTCTGTTTATGCGCGCGTGTTTTCGATTATAATATTATTGTTTGCCATTTCATTATGAAACACCTGATGAATGTCCACTTCGTAATTTTTCGCGCGTCCGATAATATTTAAGGTTTACTTATTAATTGTCAACAATTAATACGCGCGGGGGACCAGTACAGTGACAATATTACGCAATTAAATCAACAGTCATCTTGAGAACCAAGAAACAGTGCTTTCGTACAAAAAGTCTTTAAAACATTTCGATCGCGCGAATAACTTATTTTTGATACATTTATTTAGCGCTTCGATCGTTCGAAGGTCATTAATATTTCTCTGGGCGTCTGCCAGTGAGAAGCTAATTGAATGGCGTGGTGCGGTCTAATAATTGAAATGTTATGTTTGTAAGAATCGCAAATTATCACATTTAGTGGTAACTTGTATGTAAACTAAGCTCCAGTGATAGCTTCCAGGGACTGGTATATAAGAGAGATCGTCTCCACAAATCCTATACGACAGTAGAGGTTTCTTGCTAAAAAAAAAAAAAAATCAAAAGTTTACGAAATATACAAATGTAGATTGTGGTACACAATGGCCTCATTGTTTTTTTTTATGTTTGCTGAAAATTACAAACCTTTACAAACATGCTCTGAAATTTGAAGCTTGATGCTACAACATTTAATGACTTTGAAAGTACAAGTAAACCCTATATGAATTATGGAAAACTAGATGCATGAAGTTTGTTGCTTCTGTTCCATTGCAGTTGGTTTTTGTTTACTGACTGTATGAACTTACCATTAAAAATCTATTGATAATAACTACCAAATTATCATAAATTATAATGACAAGAAAATGAGCAAATGATTTGACTGTGTACGAGAAAAGTTCCTAAAACTAAAAAAATGTTGTCGAGTGATAATTTCTTAAACACAAGATTTTCAACTAGCATTAACCAGCTCTTTTTGTTTGGGCACACAGCATCATAATTTCCACCTGGATAATAATGAGTGACTGTATTTTATTATTTATTCCACCCTAGTATATTATTAGTAACAAAAGAATTCTATGTGTTCCTGATTTGCTTAGACAAGGTCCTAATCTTATCATGGATGGCCAATAGTGATAGTTTATATAGAGCAATCCTCCTTCTTGTAGGGTTTACCTTTGACTTTAGGAATTTACTAATCTTGGATCATTAGTGCTGAGAACATGTAGAGAACTAAGAAGCCTCACATAATATTGAGAGTCAATTAAGGTTATCTTATCTATCTGTCTGTCTCTTTTGTAAAATTGAGCCAATCAAATCTTTCAAATATTCATCATAAGTTTTTTTACACCATTGTTCAATTTTGGTTTATTATCATCTCTCTCTGGTGATTTTTCTTCCTATTATACTATCTACTAGCCTGCAAACACAGACAGATTTCCAGCTTTTGTTTCACACTGCAGAAATCCATCTGTATAATTTGGCAGGCTCTCTTGCTAAGGAATTATTTCAAAGTTTCCTTTGATTGGCACTGTGATCAGCTCAAGATGTGAAGAAATAACTTTTACGATTCTTTTGTGTCATTCCTTCACAGACTGTGGATACAAGCGGATATCTGACGCTGTTGATTCCAAACTGAAGCTACAGAAGTGTGACGATGATGGCATGAACCCTGCTGGTCCTTGTTTAAAACAACTCAATAATAAAAAGCATTTTATTATTCATACCCCAGAGCATGACAAGGTACTCCCGATCATGATCAGTTGTCAACTGAATTATTCTTGCTGCATTGTATTAAATACAAACTATTATAAATTTGGGAATTATATGTTAATAATAAGTCAAGTGGCTAAAAGTGTATATATTCAAAAATGTTTAGAAGTTTTTCGTAATCCATGACAAACATCACAGTAATATATTTGAAAATTCACGGTAGAGTTGTTTTCATGGTTCGTACACATGGCATCAAAAAATGATGCTACCGCTAGCATCATGCCGTGTAGTGTGATAACACTTATTGGATAACAAATTAATTTCACAGCTCACCTTGAGGTCTTTCTGCGTGTTTCATGTGAGTGCTCATATTCAATCATGATCAATGGCTGTCCCTTCTTGACTCATTAATCATGTTTTAGTTTTTCCCTGGCCTTGATCTATGGCCATTGTCTCTGCTTCCTTTCAAACTTATAAACAACAATGCAGCAAATTTGTTTTTGCTATTGACTGTAGTTTGTCAGATAGAATAAGGCAGGTGTTCGTAATTATTTTGTTTTGTTCTCCACCCATTTTGATCTTTATGCATCTGAGTGATTTAGAAACCTCTGACCTAGAACTGACAGTCTATTAAAAAGAAACATACCGGTGGCTCTGTTGAGCGATGGTCATTTCAAGAAAGTCTTTAAACCAATACCAGTATATTTATGACAAGTTTTCAATAGTTAATACTAATTAACCAAATATTGGGTAATCTGGATAATTTTTTTCTCCCAAGACCCTCAAATTTCCCTGAGGCGAATCCAACTCAAACATCATTTACATTTTTTTCTATTCACAACCCTTATGCCATGTTCACTTGTTCACTTGATTGAGCACTGTGGTTCCGGTTTTGTTCCAGTTGCTGTACCTGCGGGATTCTTTGATTAAGTGCTGCATTGTTGTGAATGAATGTGGTGATAAGGGGCTCATATGCAGCGCTTAAGGTGACTCAAAACAGTTTCCAGCACTTTCCAAGACTTAGAATAGACCAATTTCAATATATTAAAATTCAGCCTAAAACAACAGACCTCAGCACAAGGCTCTGGGGAAAAAACCCCACAAACTCTGTAGTTATTTCCCAGAGCTACGTACTGAAGTCTATTGTTTTAGCCTGAATTTTAATACATCGAAATTGGTCTATTTAATGGGCCATTATATCCACTCTTTATCTGTTGATGGTATAATCATGGTATCAAAGGACTGCCCAGTTATTGGTGGAAACATTATCACTTTTTAACACAAAATAGGTTACCATAGCAACAGTACTACCTGCTAAAAAGCACCCTTAATGTTAGCTTTAGTTGCTTAAAATTTAGAAACAGTATGATGAAACCCATGTTGTATTTATTTTGTTTAATTTTGATTAGCAGGATAAGATGCAACTTTTCACAAAGTTTGAAAATTCTGTACATGGGGTTCAGAGCCACCTTAATCTTTTTCAGAGTCTCCATCTTGTCATAGCACATGATGTAAAACAGGAAGTTGTTCTGACTGGAAATAATGAGATTGATAAACAAGTTGGTAAGAAAGATTTGCATCACTCTCATTCAATTACAAGCATGGTTACTTGGTAATAATTTACATCAACCCACCCCTCCCCTCCTTTGTACCCCTACACACATCCCCTGTGGTATCATTGGGTTGCTGAATAATTTGAGTAAAATTTATACATGTGCGCAATTCCAGGGGTGGTTGATCCTCTCTTCGATTGGATTTGGAAAACATCTTCTTGAAGTGTGATGTAGTATGAACGGTCTGAGCAGGCCACAAACAGACTGAATGCTGACAAATGTGAACAAGCCATTAATTTCTGAGTTGCTCTTACCTCTGTTTCAAAACGAGTCTTGGTGCACATTTTTTCATATTGAAAATACTTTTTCTCGGACATTCATTTTCTTGCAAATCAAGGTTGTGCACCAGGACCTATTTTGAAACAGAGGTAAGAAGCAACTCGGAAATGGTGTATTGTGTTGTTCCAGAGAATATTCACTCTACTTTGATGGCACAGTCTTTTGGTTTAGCCCTCCCTCCTTCCCTCAACCCAACCTCCGTCCCTCTGAAAATTATGTTTTTATTTGCTTCTTACCTCCCTTATAACACTTATTATAAACCTTTAAATTTTTAAATGGCCTTTCTTGGACTGGGTACTAATGGCTATCCTGATACCACAGTTCTAAGAGGTCCCGTTAGCGGGGGAGGGGTGGGGCTCTAAGTATCCCACATCCTGTTAATTTTTGGCCTGAATGTCCTACATTCCAGGCACAAAAATTGCCGATTTCCATACTTGATATCCCATTTTATCTGATCTTAATATTCCACATGCCATTAATTTCCCCCCCCCCCCCCCCAAAAAGAAATCCTGTGTCCCGTTAATTTTTTATGCAAAAATCCCATGTCTCGAAAACCCCCAGCTAATGGGGCCTCATTGAATGAGACCATGATAGCTACATTTCTTCAGCAAATTTCCACTGCTTTGTGATAGCTGGATAATCCCGGTATACTGTCAGACCCTCTTACTCTTTTGAATTTCAGTTACTCTATAATTTCTTAAAGTGAGAAACATTTGATACAATATCATGTACCTAACTTTCAGGTTATGCTATGCTCCTCATGAACACTGGGAAATTGGATCAAGCAATTGATCAATTTACTGATATCATCAAGGTGAATCTTATTCCATTATTTTATAGACTTAAAATAAGTTTCCATTATTTTATTCAACACTATTCATGTTATAATAATAAAGTGTATTATCGTTTGTCTCACGATGTAGTCACTTGAGATGTAGATCGCGACGTTTCGACTGCTTACTGCTAGTCTTCTTCAGGTGATAAGGTCAACTGATTGCACGGTATCATTTATATCACAAAGGTCGGCTGTGATTGGTGCATTTCAATCCTCCTATTGTTCCATTGTTCCGGCATGTAGCTGTTCCCTCAGTGGTCCGCTGTTGTACCGTTCTCCTGTTATTGTGTTTCTTGATCGTGGGTATCCATGCTTCAGGAATTTCAATTCCACTATCCCTGTTGATGTTGTTAGGGTGAAGTCTTATGTGAATCGCTTTCTTGACCCTACGTGTGTACCAGTGAGGATCTCGATCAATGAACTTGACCTCATTCCATGTCATTCCACTATTCATGTTTCATGCAAAGAAAGTCATGTCAGTTAGCCTGGGGCTAGAGGATTTTGCATTTGACTCTAGAGTGGATTCTGACCTTCCCTTGAGCAATAAGCAAGTGGCGTTTCTTGACACAATTTTTGTGAACATTCAAATGACAGAAGTACTGTAAGTAAGAGATGAAATATTTGGGGCTACTTAGAAATGGCTCTCAGGCCTGCAGATCATAGTTACAGCTTGCTCAAATGGCAATGTAAAAATTGATTTTCTTTGCACCCTGCTCTTCATTTTCTGGCATTTTAGCGTATTGTCCTGCTTATCAAATAATAGTAATGCAAAAATGTTAAATGACGATGTTTGTTTTGATTAATTTAAATGTGATGCATTGTAGGAACATCCTTGGGTCACTGCTGCTTATTTTGGTCGTGGGACAGCTTATGTTCAAAAAGGCTTACAGGTATTTTAATAATGGCTTATTAAATACATGAGAATGATGTTTTTACACATAAAGTTTTCAAAGTGCAGTTGAAATTTTGGATTCTGTCAGGATATTTAAACTTTTGTCCTTTTAGAACCTCGATTTAAAGGCTAAATGAGAGAATGAGGAGACTGGTCAAGAGTTCAAACTCCTACACTTGTTTTCTGCTGTTTTCTGTTAGTTCCTTTTTTTTCTCGTGTGATGAAAATAGTGTTATAAAGATTCAATTTGATTATTTGATCTTATACATGTATGCCTGGAAGTTCTTGCATGCTGTTATGGACTCTCCTCAATTCTCAGCTATTGTCATCATATTTGTCATTAACATGTTTAAATACTTGTTATGGTTGGTGACCGTTAATTTGCTCCTGTGTTGCATATGTTTTGTCACCTCTGGTATACTGTATATTCATCCTCAATTGACTGTGACTGAATGACAGTGCTGTGCAGTGGGGGAGGTAGTGCTCAATAACCCTTTGTTTGAATTACAGTACTGCTGCCCAGGGGTAGGGGGATAGTGCTCATTACCCCAGTCACTTCATGCACTGGCAGGGTGGGGTGCCACATGGCCTTTGAGCAGACATTGCCCCTTCCACAAACAATTTAATAATAATTTGGTATTTTCATTTCAGCACAAGGAAAATGCTGAGGCAGCAATACAAGATTTCTCATCAATTATCAGACTTAGCCCTGATAATCCTGATGGATGGATCAAGCGAGCAGAGGTATTAAATACATGTCTTTCAAAGCAGTTTATTGCTTGATCAAAGCATGTTTTACCATTATTTAGGTTTACCACTAGGCAAGGCTTTTGACAGATGTGAGAGAGTTTTGACATATTTATGACAGTGAAAAATGTACCCTGGTCACAGATTTCTGATGTTTGAGAAGATGACTTCATACCTGCCAACTCTCATGATTCTGCAAATTTTTCATCTTTTCATGGCCTCACAACAAGACCCCAATCTCACGGTTTGCAGGAAAAAATCTGGAATTAATTTTTACCTTGTGTAATAAACATGAAAAATAAATTAATGGGGGATGCTAGAGCCACAAAGTGATAATTAAAACTAATAAAGGAGAACATTGTCCTTACCCACCGGATTACATTTAATTATTGTACCCCACTGTGCAATTAGTGCTTTTGTTTACCGTTTTTTGAAGACAGAATTTTTCACCCTTTTATAGGTGTTTTCACCTCTGGGAAAGATCAAGGAGGCCTTGGCAGACATTAAAGTTGCATTGGACTTGAGACCAAGTGCTCAGTTGTTTGTCATGAGTGGAACACTGCTGTTCATGCAAGAGGTAAGGAAAGCATTAACAATACTTGCCTGAGCTACTTTCCAGGACAAAATGAACTTTTATGGGTTGTCTGTATCCAAAAATGAATATTAGACTACTAACATGCATTTCCTATTAGTGCATGATCAACAAGTCACAGCCAAGTTGACTATTACTCAATAGAAAACAAGCTTAAAAATAGATAGTCTAATTGTTTTAGTAGATGGTCAAAAGGATTACAGTCTAAAAGTTGCAATTTTGTTCATTCTTGTCAAACCAGAAATCAGCAGTAATTTTCCATTTTTAAGAGCAGTGCATGTACAGACCATCTTATATCAAGGAGTTAGGCAGTAATGGGAGAAGCAGTTGGTTATGTGGAGTTCCAATAGAACACTCTGAGTGTCTATTAAATATCAGAGCGGGTTTCAGCCAACCAGTAAAGCCTTCATTAATTTGTTTTCAAACTAGAGCAAATGGAAACTAAGGTAATACAGATGTTATATAAACAGTAAATAAATTGTACTTTCAATGTAAAAACCCAGCTATTACCCTCCCCCCTTCCCCTCCTAGGGGGATCACGGATAATAGTCAAACAATGCAAATACCTGTGTTGTCAAAAGTGGTCATAAGTAGTTTATACTATCAATGGTTTTTATTCAGGACTATGAGGCAGCTTCTGAAAGCTTTATGAAATGTCTGGCGATGGAGAAGAACCAGCCCACAGCCATGCTGTATCATGGATTATCACTGTACCACAGGGGAAGGGTGAAGGTAAATAAAGTTATTTATTACGTCTCTCCACATGAGGGTTGACAAGAGGCTAGTCTGTTGTGTTTATGTTGTGGTACAATGTTACCCTTGATATTATGGATCACTGTGTACTAAAGGCATCCCCGGTCGAGTGCCGACTAATACCCTTGATTGACCCTTGATTGACACTTGATTGACACTTGATTGATACTCAATTGACGTATCCTGATTGACACTCAGTCAATACTAGACCAACACTCCATCAACATCTGAATCAACACTTGACTGACACTTGATCGACATGTGATCAACAGTTTGTCAGTGTCAACAGACTCATTTGTAGCGATTGACACTCCCTGGTGTGTCTGCAAAAATTAGTCGACTCTCAACTGACTGTTGACTGAGATGTTGATTGAGTGTTGACCAAATATCGATCGAGATGTCAATCAAGTGTTGATTGAGATGTCGATTGAGCATCCATCGAGGGTATTCGACTGACACTTGTCTGCGGATGCGTTTAGTACACATGATCCAATATAATTTATTATTTTCCTTTGTTCTGGAGCATGGTAATGTATTATAATGCATATGATACAAAGGAAGGTACCAAGTTGTACCAATGGTGATATTGAACCACAACATAGACATTAATCAGGATGTAGCAAAAAAAGAGTGTATTGTTTGTGAATGGAGGTAGAGATAATTGGCTTTACACCTTTAGAGCGTTCGCAAAGTTAGTTTTCCAGTATAGATTTATTGCATAAGGTTAGGACACCCCTCTTTTATTACTAATGAGCACCATGTGAGATTTACATTGGAGATCTATTCTTATATCTTAGGATTTAGGATACCCTCTGTATGCTCTAGCTAGCTTTGGTTTCAGACACAAGTTCTCTGGTGTAAATAAAGGCCTAAATCTATACTTGCTATGCATGAAGTATGTTTATCAAATCAATCAATTGCACAGTGTTATTGCTGTCCTGTCTGTGGCTTCACCAGAAGCCTGTTTCACTCTGATACCATGACACGAGATGAGACAGATCTCCAGTGACTACTGTGTGGAGTCACCTGCCTCTTTTTAATTCCCATGTCTTGTGATTTAGGTGTGGAGGCACGGTGGCCTCATGGTTAGTGTGCTCGTCTCCGGATCGAGCGGTCTGGGTTTGAGTCCTGGCTGGGGACATTGCGTTGTATTGTTGGGCAAGACTCTTTCCTTTCACAGTGCTTCTCCCCACCAAGATGTATAAATGGGTACCACAAATTTAATGCTGGGGGTAACCCTGCGATGGACAAGCATCTTATCCAGGGAGGAGTAGAAATACTCCCAGTTGCTTTATGCTACAGAAATCAGGATAAGCCCCAGCCTGGTGAGCCACTTGGCTCATATGCAGACTTCACCTGCCTACCTTGTGACTTTTGTCAGAGAATTAAGTACATGTAGTAATTCAGGTTCAATCTGTGTCTTTTCTTCCTAAGGAATCCATAGAAATTTTTAAACAAGTTCTGCAAACAAATACAAACCAGGCAGAGTGTCACCGCAGCTTGGGCCATGCATATAGGTATGTCACATGATGGATTAGACAGACAGACAGGTGGACAGACAGACAGACAGACAGACAGACAACTATTTATTGGAGAGAAACGGGTTGAGGAATAAAACTTATGAAATTTAATCTGTTTGAAGAATTCAAAGGAAATGTATTTCATTCGAATAAAGTAACTTTTAGTTGATATTTAGATTTTGGGATTTAAAATTTAGTGTATGTCTATAGATATTATATCAACTGATCTGAAGTACAAATAATTGTCACATTTTTCAGGGAGCTAGGAAGCCCAGACTTTGCCCATTTACACTTCACAGCAGCTGTAATGATGGAGCCAACAGTTGCTCAGGTTTGTAAATGTTGTTGTTTTGAAATTTGTGAGAACTTATGTCGGACACTTTAAGGCCTGGCCAAACGCTTGAGGCTTAAAGGAGCTACTTCGCGGTTCGCACATTTTGAAGAGTTTAGCCTAAATTTTTCAAGATCGTCATTTGCAATCCGTGGTAATCTTCTCCATCCTTAAACCATCCTTGTTCTTTTTTGGCTCGTTATAACTTCTTTGGTGTTTTTTATTTTGCGGTTTCTTATATTTTAAGGTTCAGTACATTGTAAAAGATGTCTTAGAATATCGTGGCGTAGCTCCTGTTAGTCGCATGCTAACCTTGCATACAGACTTGCTTTGGGTGGTCAAACAACTCTCAAGTGTAGTGCACGCTAGTTGCAGAAAGCGACAACGAATGAAATGCGATCCGGTTGCCAAATGGTGACAACAATTGCGCCAGTTTACATGGAAATTCGATCAATTTAGTAAGCTTTATTGGCAATGAATATGTACAAATTTACCTAAAATAGTAAGAAACAAAACAATGAAAGAAAGAAAAGGGAGTAATTCACCAAAGGGCAAGCGCGAACGGGACGAGAGTAGTACCCATGCGAGGCGCTTCCTATATCTCATTGAAAGTGAATGCAAGTCAACACGGATGCGCACGAGTCCTGGCCAAACGAAGTCGCAAGTGGATACAAGTTGGCGTTCACTCTTGTAGGCCTGAATAGTTGGATAAATAGTGTTGTAGTTCCACGCTCCACCTAGGTTACAAGTGGCTAAATTGGTGAATTGTTGAATTGTCTGGGAACGTATCAAAATGCTGGAGGTAACCTTGCAATGGGCTAGCATCTTATCCTGGGAGAAATAACGATACCCCTAACCGCCGCCTATCTTTTCCTTCATTGATAAAACAAAATTATTTTTCCCATCTTACTCGACCTTGAGAAGTCATGCACTGTTTTGCACCATCGTCCCTGTGTTCTAACCCATTCTCTATAAATGAGTGCATTTTTTACAATTATCTTGATGGAAATGAATTTCTTTGGCAGAACTATCATTCCAGGGGGATTCTTAATTACATGCGTGGGAAGCCTGCGGAAGCCATCACTGATTTGAAGGTATGCGTTTTAGCTGACCCTTTTGTTTCCAAATAGTCTGCGAACAGGCTCTCGTAGTAGGCCAGGCCGGCCAGCAGCAAGGCCGCAAGAGTCCCCTCTCCGACGTCGTTTGTAAACTCGCTCGCGCGCTGAAGCGAACAGCCGGAAAGCGTTTGAGTGCGTTAGTGCCTCGCAGGCTGGTTTCCAAAGAAAGTGTAAGGCCCAGTGTCATAATAGGCTGAAACCTGATTTACTGTTTGAAACAAGGGAACCAAGTGAACAAGACATGACAAACTTTACTTGGCTGTTGGCGGCCTTTCCTTTCACTTGGGTATACGTAGCGCAGAAAGCAGCGAAATATGATCAAGAAACTGTCTGTATTTCGCTAACGTGTTTCCACCAGCCTCTTAAATTTTTTGAAACATGTTTTCTCCAATCTCGTACGTATACGTCATTGCTCTCACATAGTGACACGTACACAACCCACAGGAGTTTACTGGCGACGAAAGTTTACGCCCAGAAAGTGCCAGAAAGACAAGAGTCCATACAAACCCCATGAAATACAAGCGCTAGGAATTAAAATATTTTGATTCTTTTGCACTTGATCAAACGTGATCGCGTCACTGAGCATTTGAATTTGCACTTAGAGACGGACCATTATTTTTTTCAGGGGGAAAGGCATTTTCCAAAAGAACATTCCTGCACAGCAAAATCGGCTGACAAAACTCATGCAAGAGGAGCCATGGAAAAAAAATCGAACAAGTGCTTTCTACTATCCTGGCCCTGTGTTTGGGTTTAAAATATTCTTGCACAAGCCTTTGTTCACCAAAAAAACATCATGCACAACCTAACGGTCGTGAGAGAAACATGCCCCAGAAAATTGCCCACTCCCCCCCCCCCCCCTTATCAAAAATATAACGGTCCGTCCCTTATGTTTGCGTCAGTGGTAAATACCCAGGTTTTATCGAAAAGAGTTTACGTTACTCTGTACGTGTATTGTGTTTACTGTGTTTGACGTCTACCTCTTCTTTCCAGGCGTGCTTGAAGTACAACCCTAAGAGCATTTCATGCAAGTACTGGAAGGGAGTTAGTTATGCTGCCATTGGGAACTTTTACGAGGCTGTTAAATCAAGTGCCAAGGTTTGTGCAGACTACAATCTTATCCCTGCTTTGTAATCTCAAAATGACATTTAACAAAGATGAAGAAAAAAACAGAGGTAATAACAGTACTGAAAATGAACGACAGCTTGAAAATTTCAGGCTATATCTTTTATGTGCCATCCGTGACAAATACGCTCGAAAACTAAATTCTCCCCATAAGGATTCGAGAAAATGTATGAAAAATATAAGGAGAATTTTGATTTTGAGCCAGACGTAACAGCAGAAGAAGTAGAGCTTTGCTCAGAAGTAATGTTAGTCTTGCCACAGGACGACCTTCGCTTAATCTTACGCTTATTCACCTGCAACAACAACAACAACATCTTTTATTTAAACACGGTGGGTTTCAAAGCTAATGCAAACCTGCAAACCAACAGGGCAGGGAAGAATTACTGGAAAGGATTTTTAGAAAGTCCAAAATAATGTGAGTTCTATTTTTTGGCTTACAGATTCTCTTGTCGAATTCATCTCCAATGCAGAACGTAGATGTTATCAAAAGTCATTACCTCAAAGGTAAGCAGCATTTTTACCGCGGTTTCTGTAAAAGTAATATCGCTAGTGCACAGGAAATATGTCCTTCATTTCCTACATCGGAAGCAAAAATAGAGGAAAAAATATCGGCAGTCGTTGAGCCATAGAATGCTAACGTCTTCTTTGACAAGTACGGAAAATATTGCCCTAGAAAACTTGAGTCAATGGCTCGCCACTATCCATGGAGTTCCTTTGATTGGCTACGCTGTAACCAATCACAGGAAGATGTTTTTCAACCAATCAAAAGTGACACACCTTGACTTGACTTACGAGTAATGTTTTCCCGCGCTTAGTGCTGGTAACATTTTTACCCGCGCTTTGTGCCGGTTACTTGTTTTCCCGCGCTTGACGCGGGTGCATGTTTGAGTGATGGATATGACTTTTTTCCTCTTTGATCAGAATATTCACGGTACCTTCACTCACACCTGGACACGCCCCTGTCAGAGTACTCGCCGGACACAGACCTTGATGGTCGGTTGAAGGACTTATGGGTCAAGGGCTTGCCTTTTAATGCTAAGGTAGGTAGAGTTGTGACTACTTTATGCACGGTAAAGAGACTTCTGTTGTTATTTTAGGCAGACTTAATAACAACTGTTAAAGTTGAAATTCCATGTAATTAAGCTTACAATGTATTTGACATTTGTATTGAACCATCTTCAATTTTGTTCTGTTGTAGAATTACAGCGAACAACCTGGAATACAGCCTCATATACGGTTAGTAAATTAATGAGGTTTACTGAAAATCACCTAACTTGGCTT
This sequence comes from Orbicella franksi, assembly GCF_964199315.1. Taxonomy (NCBI): domain Eukaryota; kingdom Metazoa; phylum Cnidaria; class Anthozoa; order Scleractinia; family Merulinidae; genus Orbicella; species Orbicella franksi. Next base: position 15,939,862 of record NC_138159.1, read on the forward strand.
TTCCTTCGCATTCAGTATGTGGTATTCTTTCTGTCTCCTTGGAAGTATGCGTTGAACAAAATATTAACTAAGCTCTTCTTCCAACAGAGAAGTTGAAGAAGTGTCCTTTGATTATTTGAGCCCGGATGCACAGGTAAAGTTAACCTTAAAAGCATGAAAACTAAGACACTGTTAATTCGCCAATAACATGAAACATTCGGGGAGCAAGTTTTGTATAGGATTTTGGAGACGAAAGGTCTAATTATGCCCACAAAATTAAGTTTAAACTAAACAAATGTTATTTGTTTAGTTTAAACTTAATCATAGTTGTTTAGTTTAAATTTAATATCGTAGGTCTACATATCTTTTGTGAATGTTAACAGTTTTGAGCCAAAATTGGAATTACGCTTGGTTGCCTTATACTAGCATGTTTCACTTTTTTTTTTTTCATTTCTATTTGTTTGGTTCGAAAAATATGTAGACCTACGTTTTTGTTTTGGCGTCACAGCCTGACTAGTCCCATGTGCTAGGCCCCCGCGGTTTCTGACCCAACCAGAAGTGAAATTTTACGTTTTCCGATGGTTAAGACGCGGTGAAGAAACAAAGATATCCATTTTCTTCGATATCCATATCACCATCTCGCGTAGATTCCATAAACCATGCAAATAAACAAATTTCTGTCGTATACACTTAATTAACTCTCGATGGTTTTCCGTAGTTTTTGTTGTGTAAATCCTCCACACTGGGTCCCTTGGTTCAGTACCATGCGGACGGGTTCTTGCCCAACGTTCGACATCATCGTGCCATGGGTTTGGCAATCCTTGATGTGGCTCAGGTAGCGCATAAGAACTGGAAAGCGGGCAGATCATCAAAAACGAACCTTAAGAAAATAGCTTCTTGGAGAGACATGTTTGATGTGGCCGTCAAGTGGAGAAGGTAGGGAAAACACTCAAGTCAGCTATGTTATATAAATTTCACAATATGTCAAATGGATGCTGCGTGATTCAAGTTCGCTGCACGTGAATGACACAAGCTGCAAATCAGTGCCAAGTTGTTCAAAAGCAGGATAATGCTAACTAATATCAATTTATAAGGCAAGGAAGCCCAGAGAAGCCAATAAGGCTTATGTAAAGGACTACCTTAAAGAAATCTAGAACAAAATAATAAAAATGCTGTCATCGGCACACAGAATGATCATAAGTTAGGATAAAAAATAGTTAAACAAAGCTAAACGCGCAAATGCGCAAAAGCAAAGGAAGACAAAAAGAGCAAAAAAAAAAAAAAAGAACGTACAGGCACACTAAAAGAAGTAATATATTCTTATACTAAGAAAAATGATTTAAGTTTAGACGTGGACACAGAAGCTGTAGAGGCATTTTGAATTTCAGTGCTGAGAGACTTAAATAATTTTGGGGCCTTGAAAATGCTGTGCGCATTTCCTTACATTTGTCCTACAGTAAGGCAAACGGAAGGCACTCTTAGTTTTAGTATTGCATTTATGTACGTCACAGTCAAGTAAAAACAGTATTTTGTATTTTGTTCACGGGTAGAATTTCTGATCCTGAGCAGCCCGTGTTCTGGTTGGACATGATGCCAGAGAAAAGTGTTAAAACAGGATTTAATTTCAGGATGAACTTGTTAAGGTTTGTGGGAAGTCTTTGATTTATGCCAACATGCACTGATATTTTGGCCTTGGACTGTCTGCAGTGCACTGCTATCTAAAAGTCCTTACCTTACCTTACCTTAACTTTGTTTCAGGGGACAGTTAAAAAGTGTGAGATACTCTGACTATTTCGAAAAGATTTTCCAGTTTACCAAAACAATGTTACAGCACTTGTACAGGTCAGTACAGAGGGGTTTTTATTTGTTAATAAATAAATACTTTACTGGAGAAAGTAGATCTGAAGAGAGGGAAACCACTGGATATTTAGCCTGCAAACGCAGACGCGTGTTTGCGGCTGTCGCTTATCTCCGCATGAAACAAGAGCTGAAAAAACGGATGCTCTCGCAGGCTACTAGACATTTGGCAGAATCCTAAGGACTGGAGGGGACCGCCCTCGGTGGTCCATTTCTCGAACCCCGATCTCTAAAATCTTGTATCCGCCCCAGCATCTCTATTTAGTCTTTGCCTAATCATGTGTAACAAACATTTCTCTTTTTATATCTATAATACTAACAAATATAAACTCTGTAACTAGTGCGCAATAAAGAAGTTGAAGTTGTAGTGGAGTTTTCTAATCTTCCTGTGTGTGTGTCGCTCCTGGAATTTTTTTTTCTGTTTTCAGAGTGAATGAATTCAATACGAAGGAATTCAAGAGGCAAGTAGAGAAGGCAAAAACATGCCGCGAGCTAATACAAGTTCTTAAGGTGAGATCATCATCAGTTGATATTATTGTCTTACATGTTGATCGTTATAATAAAACGTTTGCATTGCACGGTTGTTTATTTGTATTCGTTCTCTCAGCAACACGATACAAGTAATCAACAGCCCGGTATGATCTTATCCACTCACGTATCCAGTTCGAAAACTGGAGGAGGCACAAAGAGTTTAGAAGGGCTGAATTTAAGTTTGTCGGAAAGGTACGTGGATTTAATTGATTCATTTGCTGAGGAGATTAGATAGAAGGCATAGAGTTATTTATTCCGAAGATTGTCGAGAATAGTTGCCAAGTCAATCCTTTTGCCGCCAAAAAGTGCCATCAATTAATGAGAACTTGTAGCGATTAGACGTAGCCTACGCGAGCGCGGGAAAAGTTGAGGAAGCCAATTCGCTATTTGCTTAGTTTTGTACCTGGTTGGCAAAGAGTACAGCATCTTTTCTCTGATTGGATAGAGTTATGACAAGCATATAAAATCATGCTCTCGACTGTACAACCTTGATACAGTCGAACCTCTCCACGACGGCCGTTGGGGACAGAAGAAAGTGGTTATTGTAAAGAGGTGGTCGTTATGGGGTGGTAGGGATGTAATATGACACCTGTTTTTCTTTCGGGGGGATGCAACATTTTGGTGTTGAAAAAATGCGTATTGTTGCATATAAATACGCAACACAATCAAAATATATCAATAAAACTGAAACCGAACATAAACAGAGACCAACAGCGCACGATATGGATCAAGGTTCGTGACCTTTTACAATAATACATGGGGTTTTGTATATGCTGTTCGTCAGTCGTTGATTAACTGGCCGTTGTTGAGAGGTTATTTTGGTAGTTGCGGCGTGTTTTAGTGAGCGTTGCCGTTGTGGAGAGGTGGCTGTTGTAGAGAGGTTAAAATAGAGAGCTAAAGCAATGACAACGGCGGCCCCGAGGACCAGTGAAAAAAGAATTTATATTTTACCTTCGAATTTCGCAATTTTCTAGATTTGTTCAGTGCGCCTTTTGGTTTCAGAACTTGCTTAAGCTAAATATGTAATGTCATTGCTCAATTCTAAATGAAAATACTAAAACTTAGCCGCCATCGTTCGTGTTCTCCAAAATGCGCAGAACTTAGTCATTTCACGTTGTTATTGTGCAGAGGACGGTAAAGAGATGTTCAAAGATTTATAACGCACGTGTACAGCCATTGTTCTACTCATTAAACCTTTTGTTTGGTGGCCATTCTCGTTGCCATTGCCGTCGTTGTTTGCTTAAGCTTTCTATTAATGAGAGTGCATGTATGGACTGTCGGCCGGGACAAAAAAATGGCCGTTGTAGAGAGGTGGTTGTTGGTGGAGGTTCGACTGTAGCGCCAAAGTTGCCTTTGAAATTCTTTAGATCCAATACAATTCTAAGACGATCGAAAATAATTTACGCTGGCCCTTGTTTGTCTTACAATGACTGTTTAACTTCCTATTACCAGTGGTTCAAACATATTGTTTACAATGGACACACCTACAACTCCTTCAAGAACAGCGGGTTACCACTCTGAACTGGATCATATCTGGCGACACCTGAACGATGAAATGAGGAGGCCTGGAAACAAGGTATGGCGACTCTCGGAAAATGTCTAATTTCAACCAATCAGTAAACAACTAGATCTTCACGTGAGTTGTGCCGTAAGCTGGCCGCAGCCATGTCTTGTTGCTAAGCAACCTCTGTATAGACTATCACGGGATCAACCAACCATTGCAGGTTGGATTACAACCAACATTTCCATCGAAATTAGGATTGTGATAATTAAATTTTAGTGTAAAATTGATTCTTCTTCTCAACACAAGTTGATTTGTGTTTATGTTTTTTGTTTTTGTCTTTTTTTTTTTTTTTGTCATACAGGATGTCGATGTAGTTGGTAATGATATTCTATCTCTGGTGTACTACTTTTTTAATCTGATGCCTCTGTCACGTGGGTCCAGGTACCGCTAAAAATCTCTGTGTTTATTTTAAAAGAAAATATTTTAGTCAAATGCTGCAAGTCCTTGACATGGTGTTAACTTTTGTCACCTTAAAAAAGTTCAAACTAAATTTTTCAAATTCGTCGTTTGTAATTCGTGTCAATCTTCACCATCCTTAACCATCCTTGTTTCTTTATGGTTTATTATTATCTCTTTGGTGTTTTTCTGTCTTAGTAAACTACTATTTTCAGGTTTCCTTCAATTTAGAGGTAATTTTGTACTCGGACAAAATACCGTGACTGAGCTTTGTTTGTGTAGAAAAATTCAATGTTAATTAATATTTTCACGACAAAACGTTAGTGACTCGTGGAGTATAAATTGCCCAGTTTCTGTATGGCTTTCTCCCAGACCTTTACGGTCAATTGATTTCGGTGACGTATCCGAGGCGCGTGCGCATGACTCGAAAATGATTGACCGAGGTGAAATATCGCAGCCGAGGAACTAAGCAAGAGTAGAAACGCGAGACTCCACAGAAGGCGCGACACGGTAATAACGCTTCCTGCTACAATTTCGTCAAGAGGAAAGGAAATTTTTTTTTTTGCGTTATAATGTAACATGGATGATCTGTCTTCTTTTCCGTAACAGTGCTGTGGCATATACTGTGGCACTAGGCCTTTTCCTCGCTGTTGGACGAGAAACCACTGGCAAAATACCTCCAGGAAAGGTATGTACACACTCCAGACCCGTTCACACCCCGCCGAAGAAATTGGAAAACGGCGCTTTCACTCTGAAAATGCACCAAATGTTTTTTCCATCCACACTACGCCGGAGAAATGTGAAAACGTAGCAATCACCGGTCATTTTGGATTTGTGGTCGAGGAAGACTCGGGCAGGGAAATCACGTGATTATCGTGACGCCATCGTTTTCGAAAAGCTCCGTTTTCAAAATGTTTTCCGTCCACACGAAAACGCAAAGCCGGCGCTTTCAAATTCCTCCGGTTTGAAGAGCGTTTTCGAAAAGCTTGGTTTTCGTGACTGATTAGCGTGGACGGTGGGCCTAACCGGAGAAATAAAGCTGCCTTTTCACATTTCTTTGGCGTAGTGTGGATGGGGGCCTTGGCGTCATGAGGCGGATCTAGAAGGAGGGGGGTGCTTGCCTGCTCGAAATGTGGGTAGGGTAGTGAAGGTTACCTAGGCGGTTCTTTCTTCAATAAGAGGATGTGTTCCTAGAAGAATTCGCTTTACAGGAAATTGATTTTTTAGGAAGTAGACGTTTTATAGATGTTGACGTTTTAAGGAAGTCGGCTTTAACAGGAAGTAGACTCTCTATAGGAAGGAGGCATTTTCTACTATTGCGTAATTCGAGTTAAAATTATATTATATTTATATTTGTTTGTTTGTTTTTGTGTTGTCCGCAGGAGGTAGATCTAGAAGCGATGATCGGTGGTTCAGTAGAGAATTTCACTAAGAATGTAAAAGGATGGCTCGGTCTGAGAAAGTAAGACACATCAAGAATATCACTTTTTTTTTCAGTGCAAATTGTTTGAGTGAGCACACGGGCCCTTGCGGGGGGGGGGGGGGGGAGAACTCCATTTAATTAAAAACTCGCAGATGCTGGTCTTTTCGCTTAGAGGTATAAATCAAGGATTTTTGATGAGGAAACGCCACTATTTTTACCTGTCAAGGTATCTCTTAGGGTGCACTCGAAGAAATAATAACGAAAGAAACGCCCTTATTTCCGTCTTTAGGCTCGATTTCCGCTGGGCTCCCGAGTCTGGTTTTCTAACGCGGGCTCCTTTCCTGAACAGCGATGGTAATCGAACTTATTCCGTTATAACAGGTTTTTTTTTAAGTGGTATCTTTTAGGGTTCAAATAAAGCTTGAACCACATCCAGATTGGTCTCCTTTAGGTCCTTTAGGGGTTTAATTCAAATTTTCCATCGAGCATCCCCGACTTTTTTTCACATGGGGTCCCCCTCGGGCACAGGGGACCCTGTTGTGCTACGTCGCGCTCCATACCCCATTAGGAAGCCTTCATTAGAAGAGGAAAAAATCTGTCAGACCCTAGTGTACTTAAACAAATGTTCGTTGTTTTTCTACCCTTCTAGGTTGTCAAAGCCTGTGTCGTCCCTGCCACTTGTGAGTGAAGTCTTCCCCACTCTGAGGACTGTGCTAGAAGCTCTCAATGTACGCTTCACGGAGGCAGACTGCAAAGACTTGAAATCTGTTTAATTTTTATCGAACTGCGTGTAATTTTAACTAAAATGAAGAATATTGTCATACTTGGTAGATAAATAAATTTTCCTATTTTCCAAATACAGTGACCGTGTCTTAACTGAATTCGCTGGCGAATCAATATGGCATCTTACCAACTTATCTTTTACGATGTGAGTAACGCGACACGCGAGTAATAGCCTGCATAAAAAGCGTTGCTGTGGGAATACCTTTTCCGCATTCTGGCCGCGCGCCGAAGTTTTCCGCATTCTGGAACGAGAGTAACAAAAGCGATTTTTTGTCTTTCTTTTTTTGCTCTTACTCCAATTTGCGCGCAGCCAGAATGCGGAAAAAACTCAAAGTAGGAGAACGCTTGCTGCCCAGGCTAGCGGCTAAAGTCGTTTAGTATAATTACTCACGCGATTATAGAAAATTCGCGCGTTCTCATTGGTCGAGAATGGAGTCGTATTCCGCTATATTCATATATTCACCTCCGACTATGCTTTTCAAATTGGCCGCCTCACGCTTTGTCAATGTCTCTGAAGGAGAAATGAATATAATGAAAGCAAATGCTGTTCGAGAAATACCAAACATGCTAAAAAGTTCGGAGTGACACTTCAAAAATAAGATGTGAAAATTGTGCTAAATATGACGAGACGCGCTTGAACAACATTGCCAAACAGAATGAGTCACGTTTGGAAAAGTAGGTCACACTTGGAAAAAAAGGGTCACGCTTGGAAAAATGGGTCACACTCTTGGAAAAATGGGTCACAATTGGAACAATAGGTAACACTTGAAAAGAGGGTCACTCTTGAAAAAATAGGTCACCCTTAAAGAAATGGGTCACATTTGGAAAAATGGGTCGCTCTTGGAAGAAAGGGTCACACTTGTAAAAATGGATCATACTTAAAAATATGGGTAACTCTTCGAAAAATGGGTCACACATAGAAAAATGTGTCATACTTGGAAAAATGGGTCACACTTGGAAAAATGGGTCACACTTGGAAAAATGGGTCATACTTGCAAAAATGGGTCACACTTGGAAAAAAAGTGGGTCATACTTCTGGAAAAATGGTTTGCACTTGAAAAAAACGGGTCACACTTGGAAAAATAGGTAACACTCGGAAAAAGGGTCACACTTAAAAAAGTGGGTCATACTTAGAAAAGTGGGTCACCCTTGGAAAAACTTGTCACACTTCGAAAGAAATGTCACACTTGGAAAAATGGATCCCACCTAGAAAAATGAGTCACTTGTAAAAATGGATCATACTTAAAAATATGGGTAACTCTTCGAAAAATGGGTCACACTTGGAAAAATGGGTCACACTTGGAAAAATGGGTCATACTTGTAAAAATGGGTCACACTTGGAAAACTGGGTCGCACTTGGAAAAGTGGATCACACTTGGAAAAAAGGGTCGCCCTTGGAAAAGTGGGTCACACCTGGAAAAAAGGTTCGCACTTGGAAAAGTGGATCACACTTGGAAAAAAGGTTCGCACTTGGAAAAGTGGGTCACACGTAAGCAAAGGGTCACTCTTCGAAAATTGGGTCACACTTGGAACAATGGTTAACACTTGCATTTCCCCCGTCGTCTCAGGGAATATTACCGTGGTCCCGCATGAGAGAGCTGCGAGAGAGCCGCGAAGCGGCGAGAGTCGCGTTCGCGGCTTCGCGAAAAGAAGATAAATCAAGAAAAACCTCTGGGACCAGGGTAGGGGAATATTTATTTCTTATTAGATGTTTTGGTGTGTAGTATCGCTGTATATTTTTACGAGTTGTGCCGTATTTTGACAAGCCCGTAGGGCGAGTCAAAATACAACTAACAATTAAAAATATTTAAGCAATAGAACACTTTTTCCCTGTTTACATAGCCTCATCTAAACACTCGGGGGTTGGGAGAATTCGAGACAGTTATGCAAACCCTTGACTACGTGTCGGGTTTGCATAACTTTTGGGAATTCTCCCAACCCTCCGAGTGTTTAGATGAGGCTATGTAAACACGGAAAAAGTGCTCTATTGCTTTTATAAAATAATTCTCAAAAAATACGCGCGAATCTAAAACGTTACAACCGTGTTTACATACTCGCATCTAAACACACCTATCGACCAATGAGAGCGCGCGTAGTAGCTCAGTTATTTTATAAACAACGATGCTACACACCAAAACATCTAATAACAGTTTTATTATCCAACTGCTGTAGTCAATAAATTTATCAGTGAAAGAGGGAGAGTGTGACAGTTTTGCCTGCGCGCGCCGACCTGTCCGGCAAACAGGTTTTCCGGCTGTACAAATAACTGTACAATATCGCTGGATATTTGTACTGTTATTTGGACGGTATTCGCTGCAGTTGGATAATACTCACCAATATTCACTTTGCCTGTGGCGAATAATTGCTAAATAAAATGAGAACGGGGAAGAACATAAAAGAACTGTTTTCGCATTCCATTGCAGAGTAGAGTAGAGTATGGTAGGGTACCCTAGCTCACCGAGACGACTGTACGTCGCTGGCCTCATTCCCGACAAGATGCGCTGGTTAATCTCTAACTTAAACCATTCGATTAATTAAAAAAGGTTTATTTTCGTTGCTTGTCTCTGGCTCGGCGATTTGCCCTCTGTTAAGGTGGCTCCATAGGGTAATCATTTATGGCGTTGCGCGCGCAAGTGTTATGTTTTGAATGCCGTTTTTGTATTCGTTTTTACACCCAGTCCTCTCAAACTAATTACATGTAATAAGCAATGATTAAATAGTGTTTTACTATTATCTCTGTTAAAATTATTGGTTTTAGTCTTGAATTATAAATGCCCAAACAAATATGTTTTTTTACCTTTTTATGGCTTTACTTGCGATTTTCTTGAATTTCCTTCGGTGAAATCTTCCCAAATTTTCACAGCATATCGCTTCCTGCGGGATACGAATTTTAAAGACGAAAAAAGTAGGGTTTGTAAAGGTAGGTTTTTCGATTTTTGCAAATTTACGCCTTTTACCGCTGCGAGAAAACTGGTCTTATAGATTTCCCTGAAAAACGAGCTCCGACTAAAACATTAACTACAAATCTGCCTAGTTTTACAGAATTTCACCGAAGGAAACGCGAGAAAATTTACTGTAAGTTTTGCTTGTTGTGCTCATGTTGACGTAATAAAATATCGAAAAACAGTGCCGTTTTCCTTCGCGCGCGCAGATTACCATCCGCAGGTTGTATAATTAATGCAAATACCATTGTTGACAAATGTGTTAACTTCTTTTCCAAAATTGGTGTAAAAGCGTATTCAAGATATCAACTGTGTGCATTCGTTTGGCAACATTTTACGGAAGCCCTTTTGAAGGCAGGGTCCACACTACGCCGGACAAATTAGACAACGCAGCTTTAGTTCTACGGTTAGGCCTTCCATCCACGCTACTCCGTCACGAAAACGGAGGTTTCTGAAAACGCTCTTCAAACCGGAGGAATTTGGAAACGCCGGCTTTTCGTTTTCGTGTGGAGGGAAGACATTTTGAAAACGGAGCTTTTCAAAAACGATGGCGTCACGATAGTCATGTGATGCCGCTGACCGAGTATTCCTCAACAACAAATCCAAAATGACCGGTGATTGTTGCGTTTTCAAATCCCTCCGGCGCAGTGTGGACGGAAAACATTTGATGCGTTTTCAGAGTGAAACCTCCGTTTGATCAAATCCCTTTTGCGTAGATGGGCCCTAAACTTTTTTTAACACCCCAAACCAGAGAACATAATAAGCATTTTTCTGGAGAATTCCTTCTTTAAAAGGGAAACAACCAAAAAAAAAACCATACAAAGCTTCAGTTCTCCATTAAAGGGGATGTTTATTCAAGGAGGGTTATTTATCCACCTTCGGGGGCATTTATTTAGGAAAGAACTCGTTTAACAATACAAAAGCAAGAGAATTGGTAACTGTTGGCATTGTTCGGCAGTTTACTCATCGTACACTCAAGGACAAGTCAAATTTTAGGTACGCATGGATTTAAACTAGTTTACTTTTCTGCTGGTAGCATTTCCCTGTTACTGTGTGATGCAACAACCTATTACCTAAACATGTATGTGTCCTCCAACTAAATTTACACTACAAATGGCTCGGTATTTTTAACAGTACAGTCAGCTTACTACAACACACAAGCCAATTAAATAAAATTCGCATGCTAAAATGCCCCTTAAGCAATACTATAATGTAATTACATAATTACACAATACTTCTTATTCATTAGATTTGCACCCATTACATGGAAAACAAATTGAAGACCCATACAAACACATGGGTACTTTTGCATGTCATGTGCCACCAAAGAGTTACTGTTTGCAAAATTGAACTAGTGGCAACAAGCAACATACATAAATCTGTGTTCACAAGCTGTCTTTAATTTCAGAAAAAATTTGCCTGTCTCTAAAGATATTTCAGTGAACAGGGAACCCATACTTGTCATAGTGCAAAGTTTGGGTAACCTGTGCTATGAGTAAATTTGAATTTAAAATGTTTGACAGTTCAAAGATGCAAAACAACTAAAATTCCACAAGTTACAAAAATTATTAGCATACTTAACAAAAAAGTACATACAGTACTGTACATTAGGTGCATTTTTGTACTGAATTTGGAATCTAACAGATTAGAGGCTTCGTAAACCCCAATAAAAGTAAAATATAGCACTGTTAATAAAAAAAATTGAATGCTTGCTTGAACCGGGCTATAGTTCCTTAATTAACAAGACTAGACAGGTTTTCTATCCTAGGTTTGCAATCTCCATACTTGTAACAAGGATAAAAATGCAATACTTTGACATTCTAAAATCTACATAAAATAACCAAAACTAAACATTTTTCAAGGTGGTGACCATCCAAACCAATATATTAATATTACTATTACAACTTTATTATAATGAAGTTCGCAAATTGAATTGCTTCTCTTTATTCCGGCCTTATACCGAGTGAGCAGTTAAGGTGTTCAGTTGCCACTGTCAAATCATTTTGCAACAGCGGTCAGTACAGTGATTGACAACAGTGTTTCCTCGGACAAATGGCTGACCTTAACATTATTTGAATTTACTGGAAAGCTCCGTTGATTGATCACCCCTATCCTCTCATTAAGAAATCATGGAAATCATTCAAAATAATAACCCATGTGCACACTTGAGTAGGCTCGTTATAAAGACCATTGACTACCTAATAACACATTTATTTGTGCTCCAAATATTTTACGACCTGGATCATCCGTACTCAGAAATACTGTTAGATCCCGCTTATTAGAACATAGTTATTTTGAATTTCTGGTTATTTTGAACTCAAAACTATTTCCCTTGAATTTGCCCTTCAGTCACGAATTATCCGCTATTTCAAACTCCTGCTGTTTCAAAGTAATTTTCATTTTCTCTGAGAGTTCGAAATAGCAGGGTTCAACTGTATGAGAATAAGGACAAGTTTCATGGCAAAAATGTTCAAACAATTCTGCTTGGAAAAACTGTATTTACAGCAAAAATCAAGTTTCAGTCTGTTTTTAATTAAATTTTGGCTCATTTCTAGGGTTTTGTGCTGCTTGCATTTATCAAGTGTACTATTCCAAGGAATTTACGTTTTAAATTGTTCACTCCTCGGCCACACGACAATTCACACTTAAACTGCGTAGTTGCGGTTCCTATTCAATGCCAGTTGGCAAGGAAGAAAGCACAAGCCAGCAATCAAGTTCATAGAAACCATGAGCAAGTGTTTATCTCATAGTTAATGCATAACCCAGTCACTGATCCCTTACTATAATTATTAACTTCAGATTTATCCACAGTTAAGTATATACACTTCAGTAATAGTGTACAGTGGGTGAATATTCCAAGGGACTTCTCGGGATCAATAAAAAGCCGTTCCATAGCCAAACAGATTTCAAGTTTGTCAATTTCAGTCAGCCACTGGGTCGCACTTACAATAAAATATTACAATGGTATAATTATTGTTATTTAGTGATGAAAACATTAAAATATTTGTACAATATTATTGCATTTATGAGAATGGCACTTTGTAAAATATCTCTTGTGGTGATAAAGGAAGACTATTTAAAGCTCATTTGTGTCAGTAATAAGCTAATGAGAGATGTATGGACAAAAGAGACAATTTTGCCACATGACAGTGTTTCATGCAAAATTCTCCATGCATAAGAAATGGTGATTATTCTGAGGTTTCTTATTGTGTGCAAAGCATAAAATTTTACAATGTTATTGGTATTTCAAACAATATTAAGACAGATATTGTTACAGCAAAAACACCTGAAAAACCAAGGCATCACTATAAAAGGCAAAAAAATATAATTGAATGAACAGTAAAACTCTCAAAGCTAATAAATTTGTGGAAAAAAACCAGTTAGGTTAGCATAGTCTTGGTAAATAAGTTTATATGTGCAGACTCTATTCTTCCTGCTCTTAAGAGACTCAACCTTACAAATTCTCTACTGATGACATGCAGATAGCTTCACAGAGACCCATGTATTGCTCACATGTAGGTAGAGCTCTATGCCATCAAAAAAGAACTTTTTGAGTAAAATCTAAGACATCTTTAGCAGGGTAAGTATCAAAAACATAAAAGGAGATCAGTTTGCATGAAAGTTAAGGTCAGCATGGAATAAATCAATACCACAAAAACCAACCAAAACTATCTCCCATCCCTTCCCCCCAACTAATCTTTCCTTATTATTTCTACATCTACCTAAATAAGCTGTATTCATCAACCATCAAGCAATATTATTGTCTTTGTTTTTCATTTTGAGTAAAAACCCCTCAAGACTGAAGAATACTGTAGTCTGAGGAAGGTTCTTCACCTGGCTTACACGTATGTTTTTAGCTAAATAATTGAAATAAAAATATAAACCAACAGAATGCTGTTTTTCCACCCAGGTTGCTAGGTCCCTTAGGTCTTGCACAGTGACAAAAACCATGTCATCTTAAAATCTATGTAATAAATCCTGTTAAAAACACATCTAGAATTAAAATTGTCAGCTCACAGTTTCAGTTATCATACCCAAAACACTTGATCTTCTGTCTGTGGGCTAAATGGGTTGGAATCTTTCTTAGTCAGTGGTACTCGAGGTGGAGGGCTTGTTTCCCTTGATGCAAAGAAAGAAGAAAACTCATCTGCTCCATTTGTCTGGCGTGAAGAGGTTGATGGCCACGGTGATGATGACCAGGATGTGTTCCCTTGGGATTGCGAGCTTGGCAGAGTTGCCTTCATATCGTGTGTCCATGCATTTGAAAGAGCATCAATCTGGGATGCAGTTTCTGCAAATGGATTTACAGTAGTAAGCAAGCCCTGGTTTGGTTGTGCCATCTTGCTTGGCTGTGTGGGATCCACCGAGGCAGACGCCAGCCACATTTCTGCATCTGACAGACGCTTCTGATGCTGTTGTTGGGTGGAGGCACTCCAGGAGGTAACTCCATTGACTTGGGTAGTTGCCGATTGACCTGGAAGTAGTTGTACTGGTGGTGGTGGTGCACTAGGTACATTCCCTCCTCGACTTAGGCTCAGCAAAGTGTTGGGGGCTTGCATGTGCGATGATGAATTTGCGCTCAGCCCATTGTACACAGTGTTCGGCTGATTTTGAGTCCCATTCTGTGTAGCTGTTGGTTGAGATATGGGTGCTCCAAAGGAGCTGGATGATGGAGCTGTGGTATTGTTCTGCAGCATGAGGGCATCAACTGCCGGGGGCAACTGAGGAACGGCCGGCTCTTCTGTGAGTGTTTCATACCCAGTTGTGTCTGATCCACGCAGCGGCATAAAAGACAGGGGGTTTGAGCGATACCTCAGAGACATGTGACGAGTGAAAGGCGACGGATTGAAAGGTTGTGGACGGGGACGTGCCACTGATGGTGGAGGTTTAAGAACAGGTGTGGCTGCATTATTATGTGTTGGTTGCTGTGTTGTAGTTACCACTGTGCCATTCTTGATGGGAGGAGTAACGACACTAGACGGTACAGCTGCAGCAGCTATTGGAGCTGTGCTTGATGTTGGCATGGGGGCAGGAGTAGGGGTGGTGGCTTTGATTTGTCCTGGAGAAGGCTGCTGTGGAGATGGATTGGATGGTGTCGAGCCATTCACCATTGGTGTGCTACTTGCCGCACTTGCAGTTGCTGCTGTTCCAGCAGCAGCAGCAGCAGTAGCTGCAGCAGACGGGGGGGCTTGTTGAGGTGGTGGCTGCCCTTGTTGCTCTTGTGGTTGCTGTTGTTGTTGTGCCTAAGATCAAAGTAAAATTTTCCATTTAAGGTATCAGTATAACCCATTTGACCATCCGCGCGCGGCCCGCTCTAGCGTTCGTGGCTTTAACAAAAACCCATATAAACCGTATATTTACTGGAAGCTTAATAACTACAGATTATGACCTGACCTGTTTAAAACGGTAAAAATTTACCGTGTTTCGAAAATGTGAGTATATTTACAAAGCTTCACGCACCCATAAATCAAGGTATATGCCCGCTAAATTTAGGTCGGAGAAAACGATTAACATGGCATCCGTTTCTTCACACATTAACCTCAAAAACTGTGTCTCAGATTTTTGGCACATGCGTTTGTTATTATTTTACAAGAGGATAAAGTTACAAAAGAGAAAAAAATAGGACTGCCCGCGAAAAAAAGGCATAACTTTTTAATGAAAAGAGTAATCAGAATTCGCAGACACGGTTTTGTCGGCGATCGTTCTGACAACATTCTCTCCGAATTTCAGCCAATTTGGTCCAGGGGCTGCCGACCTGGAACTCGAAATGCACGTACAACTCGCCTACTTTTTAACTTTCGAGAAACAGAGAAAAAATAAAATTCGGCGGCATCCAAGTGTTATGAGATTATCACACCAAGGGAGACACCGCAGAGGAATCAACTTTCTGTATAACAATAGGACTGTGACAGTTAACATGGAACAGGTACAAATTTCCGCGACGGCGCGCGGTAAATTATTCACCGGTGAATAAACCGCTTTTTCATGTGTGAAGTCAGAATTCCAAAGTTAGTAAACGTGAAATTATCTTTTGATTTACTATATTAGCGTTCGAAATTTTACGTATCGGTTGACTAATCTTCAAAATTATGACCATGTCACTGTTAACATGCCGAAGGCCAGTAGAAAGTTCCCGAGAAAATGCAAGCGCACAAAGGGAAACGCTGGAGAGGACGTCGTAAACGGGACTACATCGACTGATGTTGATGCAAAGGCAAAGATACTGGAAGAAATGACAATAGCTGGGTAAGAAAAAAAAATGTTGCACTGCTGATTCTAATTTTGTACAATCGATCTGCCTTTCAATTTCGTCCACTTCTCTTCGTCAATCTCCTCTGCTTCGACAGTTTCTTGGAACAGTATTTTAGCGCGGCTTGCGCTCATTTCGGCTTGCTCGCTGGCTTTGTGATCGCAATCGTTGTCGCATTCATCCAGCAATTTTTCTTGATTGTAAAACGAACCCTTTGCCGCTTTCCGCTAATTTAGTGGCCCACTCTTTGTTGAAAGTGTTTTTCGCCTTCTTTGGCCTTCCTTTAGCCGATGAAAACGGGCAAGATCGCTCTGTCTTCTTCGAAGACATCCGCCACTGGTTATGGCACGCGAATCGCGTGTCAACTCAGCATGATCTTGATGTCATGTGACTTCTTGCCTCGATAATTAATTCATTTGACAGAACTTGTCAACTCTCAATTAAGTTATTAATATGCAAAACAATCTTTCTCGCGCAATAACTAGCGGCAGATAAAAGATTTTTTCGTGGATTTTTTTTTTATCTTAAAGATTACTTTAAGATTTATCCAACCGCTTAAAAAAGTAAAATTATGCAAAATTGCAAATTTTCCCCTTACTGATACCTTAATGATTAAAATAAGTGGAATCTCATTTGCTATATCAAGGGAACATCACTCTACACCTCTTCCAATTGGCCTCTTATCCTTTCTGGTCCTATTGCTAAAAGATATCAACTGGTGGTTCTAGTATACATAATAATAAAACAAATAATAACAACACTTTGTCTATAATCCAAAAGTCCAATAAGGGCTCGAAAAAAGTGCTGTTCGGTTGTCTGGGACAAGTAGATTTTCCTTCTGGGCAAGAAACTTTTTATTCTCACTTTTACGACAGACACCAGATCAGGCAAGTCGTCCATGAACCAAATCATTGAAAGAGCAAGCTAAGACTTGCCCAGAGCAAGCAAAATTTGAGGGCTATGATTGGAATTCAAATTGTTTTCAAGCCCTGCCAAGGATGCTTTACAAAACATAACCAGGAAAATATTAAACAATTGGGCCACTGATTTGTCTTCTATATTTTGGGGACGTTTTTCAACATTTATTCCACTCATGCTTGTTAAATATGAGATGATTATAGCCAACTCCACGCTACACACCTTATTGTCTCTCTATCATTTCATATCCAACATGTGCTCATGGAATAATTGTTGAATACATGGATACAATTACACTCAGCTGGTTCTAGTGATCGTGTTTACTCAACTTTGAACCAGGAAGTATAGCACACTGTTAGCGCATAGAAATCAGTAATAAAGTCAAAATTACATTCATCGTCTTTTTTACCTCCTTGTGTTGCTGCTGCAGAGCTTGCGCCTTCTGTTTCCTCTGAAGACAAGCAGTGAAAGCGCAGCCAACGGCATGACTAAGACGCTCCCCCTGGTGAGGTAAACAAAAACAGTTTTGTGATCAATTATTTAAAACCCGAGTACAAAATACCTCTCATTCCATGCTTCAAATAATCCCAGGTGACCCAACATGAGTTTGATATTTTGTCTGGAAAAATGTAGCCCACTTCGATCTCTTTACATATTATAAAGTTCTGTTTTTAGTACAACTTAGGTCATGTTCTACTGGGATAAAACATTTCTGGCTAGTTGAGTTTTTACATATTCTTTTTGGGAAAAACCATTTTGGTTAATTGGTTGATCAACTTTTCACCCGGCCTCAAACCAGGTTAAAATGGTTGAAAAATTATTGGCAGCTGTTTACCATATTTTAACCGAAAACAGTAAGAAAAGTATTCAATTCAAAATGTCAACCGTATCAGCTCAAACTGGTTGCAGTTTAAATGGTTGATCCCAATAGATCACAACATTAACAGTGTCATTACTGTACTTTTTGGAAACATCATTAATTTTATAGGTACTAACAATAAAATTTGTCATTTCCCTGATCAACAAGGAAATTGCTTCTCCAACAGAGCACACCATAAGAATCAACAAATGCCATCTAAGTTGCATATTAGTCTCATTATTTCAATTTGTGGGGTATTTCTAGGTATATGATACATATTCAAACTATTCCCAACTCACAGTGTCTCTCAGGGCTATAAAGCAGTGACACATCCATCGTCTAGTGGTGCCTTCACGGCAAATGTACGAGAACACCCTCTCATTACTCGGGTCCGGAGTACAGAATGACACTTTTTCAATCGTCTGATCAATAACAAGTGACTGAAAAAGAAAACATTGGTTTTATACAGTACACTTTGATAAGATGGAAAGGCATATTGCATGAGGTTATACCCTATGTAAATATGGTGATGTCACATTCAAATTTTTACCTTGATTTATACATGTAAAGGAAATTGCAAGTCACTAGGCTCTTCGTGTTTACATAAATTGATGCGGCACACTCAAGTTACATTGCAAGGATATGTCTTGTACATGTGAACTTTGGAACTCCCCAGCACTCTCCAGTGATTGCATCAGTCTATGTAAACAGTCTAAATGGACAAACTCATATTTTCTACTTCCAACACTTTTGCTGTACTCTAATTTTAATACATACACTGTACATGTAATCATGGCTTTTGTACAAATTTCACAGCAAAAAAAATGTATACCAAAAAAAGACAGCACAAAATTAATTTTCGCACCTTGCACCAAGAAACTAAGAAAAAACAATTATCGTAATACAAACATTTTTTCACTGTTTTCAATAATTTGTTCAGTTGAACTGAATAAAATGAGACAGTTTGCAATTTAATACATATGCTTTCATTTGTAACCAAATGGCAACTCGGAAATTGTTGCCATTGCCCTCTAACTCCTGATTGGGTATTATAAATCAGTAAGTCCATTCCTTTAGCAAAAGGTCTATCACTGGGAGATATTGCATGACGCTGTAGATAATTCCTTAACATAGACGTTATTCTGATATGACTTGACCAATATTGTGTACTCTGAAGACAATGTCAGTGTATTTGTTTTTTTATAACTATCTCCAAATGTCATGCAATAAACCTAACAATAGTGTCATCCTCATTTTTGTCGTCTGAACGTGAGCAAATAGTACTAACATTTACTTATTAAACCTTGGTCTGGACACCTACAGCTCTTTCTCTGCATCACCAATACATTGAAAAACAACTGGCATTGAAATTACAATAATTATTACACAGGAAGTATTTCAATACTTGGCACCTCAACAAATCTGATGAGAAAATTGGTAAGAATTTCTGCTTTCCTTTACACCTTGTGCGTTTAGCAGTATGGACGTGATGTCACCAAGTTACAAATTAAAATGCCCCTGGAGTTAAAAATACTGAAAGCTGTTCCTGAGTTTCAGGATCATAGGCTGAAGAACAATTTGCATCTTAAAAATACCTTGCTAAGGGTGATACCTTCTCAGTAGGAAATGCCTTTCTAATTTAGTCACCACTCAAGAGCGTGAGAATATAAAACTCGAACCGCCCCAAGGCCAAAATTAACTTACTTGGTACAACTGAATGTTAAAATTTCTATTTCATGACTAAAGAGGTTGGTTTCCAAACGCACTTTTATTTTCATGGCGCGAAGATAAATCAAAATCGACAACTTTTCTGCAAAGTCTTGTTTTTCAGTTCCCGTATTTCTATTTTCAAAAGTCCTATTTTAAGTTGTGATGAAAGAAGCGACTCAGTGATAATTTATTGTTACTTAAAAAAATTTAAAAGCTGTAATATGTATGTTGCGTAGACATTGTTGAGAAAAGCTAAATTTTACGACCTTGAATCCTCAGTGTAACGAAATATGTTCCGAGTGAGTTGCAAGGCTTTTCCATCCCTTGAAACTAGAGGTTTGTTCGAGCACAAGCTTATAATTAAATGTTCTTTTATTTTGAATTCAGCTGTTTCAATATAGCTCCCTTCTAAGCCAGCCTACATCAGGTCAAAACTCGTAAAACGTAATAACTATTTTTATTTTTCGTATATAGAGTTAAAAAAAAGTTTAATCTTCCATAGAGTAAACACCATATGCTAGGGACTATCTTCAAATTTGTAAGTCCTCGTCGAGTATGTTCGGTTTTTCAACCAGATTAAAACAATAAACAACGAAAATCAAAACAGAGCTTCGTAAGAAATCCAAAGAATTCAGGAATTTCTTGTATAAGGTCCACTTCGAAGGAAGCTATCTCAGACAAGCGACGAGCTAATATCAAATTGTCGAATTTCGTCAACTGCTGGTGTTAAATTAAGCAAGTCCTCGATTCTTCAATTTATGAGGAGAGATAACCCGATACCATAGGTTTCTCGATGATTCGAAATTTACTCATGCCTCGTTTTATAAACGTCGCATCCATTGCTAATATATAAACTTCCTTGCCGATGAAAAATCTTCCCGAAGAAGGGTGTCGATTTAAAGAAATTTAGCAACAGAAAGGCAGAGCAAATAGAGTACAACTTGCATAAACAATATCACTGACTAGTGCGTTCTGAAATCTAACATTTAATTATGCCACCGAACTCACGAATTTTCATTACAACAGATCGATCAAAAACATGCTTATTGCTTCAAAAATAATTATTAAAGAAAACAACAACTGTCTCTTCCTACCTTCGTTTGTTCGTCCACAACTCGAACACAATCTGCCGTGACAAGAAGCTGCATACGTTTCTTCTTCGCTGTTCCAACCTGAACAAACGAATAAAGATGCTTTGAGAAGAAAGTTAATGAATTACGACTAGCTTATTGTATGATGGAAACCCAAATCGTCGAGTCTTTATTAAATTTGAGGATGGACAATCAGCAAGGGCTTCAGCGGAAGACCTCGCTTCAGCTCCGTGAAATTCTGCAAATATTGGCAGAAACAACGATAGCTTTTACCTCTTTCATCTTCCTGAATGCCTCTGCGCAAACTTGAGTTCCTCTGGACTCGGATACCTCGATGGACCCAACGTACTAAAAGAACAGTATGCTTTCAAATTAATTGTGGATATGATTTCCATCGTTTGACCGTTCACGCCTGTGTTGTCCTGTACCAAGATCCCGAGAAATCACGAACAAATACGAAAAGAAATAGTCACCAATACAAATACCTTAACTGGAAAACTAACACCTCCATTTCGAACTTTATAGCTGTCGTTTTCCCAAATTTGAGGCCTCACACTCTCCGGTATATGCCGTTTTGAACTCCTTAAACTTAAGCTTCGCTTTAGCCTATTCATTCTAGTTAAACTATATTAAAATGCTAACGAAACAAACAAAATTACGGTGAGAACTCAGATACAGTTTTTAACTGCATTTGTTAGACGTACGAAATCTGCTCACGGCTGACGACCGGTCGATACACGCATGCTCAGTGATTGCGTAATTGAATTCAAATTATCCGAGTGAACGCTCATAACATGTCGCCGCGCGAACCTACAAGATTTTGACATTTCAAGATTAGCAAAACGCCCTGTCCAGACTTACATTTACAGGGTAATTGCTCCCTTATATTACAGCTCACTAGCTTACTCTAAAATGTAACCTTGCACAAAGATCAGAGTGTTTTAGGAGACCGTGTTTTCTAGTCTTTTCTACGGGTTAAAATTAGCTATTGATTCGAACTTCCGGTTTGAGTTCGAAACAAGAACCGAGAACCTTAACCGTGGGTAAGTTTTACAATTATTATTATTTTTTTTATTTCAAAAAGGTCATGACGTAGCACTTTTATATTAAAAATACTTCGTCTGCTTGACAAAGAGCTTTTTCCGTTTGTCAGATATATTGTTCTAATAATTAAAACTGTTTGATAAACGTAATTAAAATTTTGTTTGCTCGTCTGCGCCGAAAACTGTCTTGACTACTAATGCTATCGATGTAATATTGTCTTATGAAACTTTTTTTTTTATCTCTTTTGTTTAATTAACCAAAAGTGGGGAACTACCCGCGATCTGTCGTTTCAGCTCATGGACAACAGAATGAAACTGTTATCAATTAATGCCAATTGGGATTATATCACTTTTTTTTTCAAATACACAAAGTTATGATGTTATTTAGTGGAATGATGAATTTTATTTCATCGTTGGCAGTATAGGCCCTTTGCAGCTGGGGTCACGTGACCAAATTTTTCCTAAAAAATTTTTGTATTATGGGCTATATATAACTTAAAGAATGCCAGAGATGGAAAGAGCGCATCGAAAATACCAAAGAGGCCAAGTTTGAGGCCTCAGGAAAAAACGAGTAAGTTTATACCATAGTTTGAATTTTCAGAAAATTTAGAGGATTCGTATGGAAAATGTTGCTGGAGAGCAAAGTCTTGCTCTCCAGCAACATTTTCCCATACAAATCTTCTTGTTCTTTCAAAAATTCAGACCATCATAAAATCTCATTCTCTGATGATGGGGGCCTCAAACTTGGCCATTTTGATATTTTCGACATGCTTTTTCCATTTCTGGCATTCGTTAAGTTATAGCCCATAATTTTATGAAAAGTAGGTCACGTGATGGCTTACCTGCAAAGGGCCTATTACAGCCTACTTGTCCCTAGGGACAAAACTAACAAAATGCTATCACATGCACCGCACCAGTTTTTAATGCACTTCCGGTTTCAGTGGGGTTTTCCGGTCCTTCCTTCAATTTTTCTTTTTTGTTTTGCTTGTTTACAAAACTACTTTGTGGGCAGTGTAAATCGGAGCTACCTAAATTTCTTCACGTCTATAGCTTCATAGTTTCTGTTGACTTAATAAATTTAGATCGAGTTTGAATCTTCAAGAAGTTTTCGTCAAGACAGCGAGTCTTTTTGTTTGTAGATTGTATTAAACCAGGATTAGACGATAAAGATGCTGAACATCACATGTAATGCAAAGACGCAGGAAATCAAACAAACTGCTATGTTTGCATGTATCAGATAACAGGTAACAGTTGATGTGTCTTTTTGTGTGGGCCGAGACATTTGGCCTAAGCGGTCGGTAATCGCCGGAAACTTTCGGAGTTTGGCGGTTTTTCCGATGTCCCATACGCCTGCAGTTTGTCAGCAGTATATCGCGAAACAACAAAAATTTCTCGGAAATCGGTCGCGTATTTGCGGTACAGTATACAAATTTTATTGCTTTTCTTCGTTCAAGTTTTTGTATAATGTTTATCTAGCCTGGTTCCTTTTTAAACTCAGATATCATTTTTACTCCAGAATGCTGCAAAAGTGTTACATTTCCATAGAACGCCTACTTATTTGGAAGAATAGATCTGCTGCAATTGGCGATAAGTCTTATATTTCCGCAATGAGCTGAAATTCCTGTCGGCCATGCGATTCATAAAGGGATAAGCTGAGACTTGGAAGCAAAAATGGCGAGTTTTGATTCAGCTGACTTAAATAGTAAGTATTGATACACTACTTATAAACCTTCAATTAATTCTAAATGTAGCTCATGTTCCTTGGTAAAAAGTTATGTAAATACCACGGTTATATTAAACACCGTGAGTCATAAGTCTTAAATAGGTTTCAAGTAAGCTTATATTTACATCTTGTTTGGCTAGTGATGTGTAAGATCCGATACTAATGTCTTTATTGCATTGCAGCCTTTCAAGTAGAATTTACCATAACATAAGCTCGATTCAGTTGAGAAGAGGAATATTTATCATCGTTAGCCTTTAGAGTCATATTATACACTAAATTACTGGTCCCTTGGGAAACACTTTTTGTTTTCCCAAGAATCTAGATATTTTCCTCCACAAACATCAAGATTCAAGGGAAAACAATTCAAAACTCACTGTTTCCCAAGGGACAATAGCCTGTGAAGAAGGCTCACCTTCGAGTCACATGTGCAAATAGTGAATAGCGAAGCAATCTGGCGGGGTGTAGTCTGGTGAAGAGGTGCCAGGAAAGTGAGCCAGAATTGATCTCTGTAATTTTTTCAATTTTACATGTACTTCGCCTCTGCAAAGTAAAATACCATTGGTTGAAAAGCTGGAAAGACAAGAACATTGTCAATCTATTATGTTTGGTGAGAAGCGATTAGGTCCCCACCAAGTCGGTAATTAACCGTGGGCTCTCCAAATAAAAAAAAAGTCGTCCACATTTGGAGTCAGAGGAAGAATTGAGTGTGCATATTACTGATGTTTTAACAAAGTTCTAGTCTATTTCTGGTTAATTTTCAAACCAAAGAGGGAGCAAGAAATAGCAGTTGAAAGTATGTTAATGAATCAAGACATATTTGTCGTATTGCCGAATGCATATGGCAAGAGTTAAATATTACGAACATACATGATGGCAAGCGGGCAACAAAACAACACAAAGGTGTTTGCCTGTTTTATACCAGCATCATCAAGGACCAGATAGCCAAAGCAAGCTCACTTGGAATAAAGTGTGTGTCATTGCTAGGGATAAACTGTCATGGTTTTTCTTTGAAAAAAACTTTATTAGCAACAGAAATCACGCCTGCATATTGTTATGCCCAAAGACTGAAAATTTTCCTGGGAAATCTGAGCAGCCAAAGTTCATACTTTGGTGAAAATTGGTTGGCTTATGTCTTCTGCAGTTTCCAGTGTGGAAATTAATGAAACATTGGCAGAGATCAGCGCAGGCTTGCTTTCTTCTAGTCTCACAGCTTTGCCACTCGATTCTGTACTTGTGGCTACACTGCCCACACTTATGCTCCAACATGAACCTGCTTGCAGGTTAAAGGGACCAGTAATTAAGTGTTTTTTTATATAGCTGGAGGTAAGTGTAAAATAATAAGACAAGACGAAGTCAAAGTAATGGCTTGTTAGTGGGAGTTGGCAACAATTGCTTAATGGACCTTTTCAGTAATACAGTAACCATTTCGAATTCTATGTTTCAATTAGCTATTATGGAATGCTCAGGGGGCAAATTAGTATGTATTTGCCTCTATGCATCCCATAATAGCTATTTGACACAATAGGCAAAACAAAATGCATCCACAGTGGATAGCATAACGTGGTTAGTTCAGCTGGTAGAGTGCCAGACTGCTGTGGCGGAGGCTGTGGGTTTGATCCCCAGACCAGACCAACACTCAGGGTCTTAAAATAACTGAGGAGAATGTGCTATCTTTGTAATTACATCTGTAACTGGTTAGACGTTCAAGTCTTCGTGGATAAGGACCATAAACTATAGGCCTTGTCTCGTGCATCTTCAGTGTTACATGGTTAGCAGGAGATGTTAAAGAGCCCACACACTTATCGCAAAGAGTATGGCATGGAGTCCCGGCTGTTGTGGTCTGGCCTTGTCTCACGGGTTGGTGCTTCACGTACAGTTAACCTGATTGCACCTTTCCCCCTTGGACAGTATTGTCCCGGAAAAAACTGCTCTGTGTATGTCTATGTCTTGAGAGTATACCTTTCTGGAAATTGTGAAGATTAGCTCGTATGTTTAGTGATTTTTCAATTTTTTATGATTTTTGTAGTGGGTGAGTCGATCGCTAACCTGCCAAAACATCCACTGAAGAGGTTTGAGCCAACTTTGCGAAAATTTCAAGTGGCACTTCCAGCTGATCTCGCAAGACTTCAGCAGCACAAAATAAACATGGAAAAGGTAAGCCTCAACATTCCAGTTGGTTGGAGTGGGGAAGTCCACGTCCGAGTCCCAATTATGATTTAAGTGTACATGTACTAAATAAATTATTATAGGCTGAATGTGAAGGAACTTTTTCTGGATCCTTATGTTGTGTTCTTTGGAAAGACACTTTGCTGTCACAGTAGGACAGAGGGAGGTTGGAAAAAGACTATTAGTCAGTTTAGAATTTGAAGAATGATCATTACTTTGTTTGGAGAAGTACACTCAGTCTGTAGATTATGTTCATTTGTTGCAATCCATTGATTCTGCGTAATATACATGTACCCTGTAGATGTAATCAAATTGTCCTTTGTTTTGCAGTTTTATCGCTCAGAAGCTTGGTTTGAACTTAATAAAGAACAAATTAATGCTGCAAGGACAGTGCAGGTATTAGCAAATGTTTTTTTTTTAGCAATTTAGTTATACTTCCTAGTTCTACGTTGTGTTCTCAGTGATGAGCCTGTAACTTATAGCAGCAAATCATCATATGGTAACTTACTATATGCTTGGTACTCAAGTCAGTCACAATATGAAGGGTACTTGAACATATGAACTCAGTTAAATGACCTTGCTCTCCATGAGGTCTCATAGCTCAGTGAATAGAGCACCCGCCTGGTGTTCACGAGGTCATGGGTTCAATTCCTGTCAGGGACTCAGATTCTTCTTTCTCCCACCCTCGTGTCATGTTGATCACTTCACTTATCACATTTCATTACTGAGCTTAAAATTCACTATCTTTATTCACTTATCATGAAGGGTACTTGTTGAAATAAGGGAATAATAACTCATTAACCAATTGGAATAAAAACCATTCAAGTCATATCTTCTTTACTTTTTATAAAATTATTAATTTTTAATTAGTTATTTGCTTTGCCAGTCTAGAAGCTTGAGTATAGACTGTACTTTCTAGAAACTGACTATAAAGAGCAAATAGAGAATGAACAATGTTCACTCAGAATGAAGAAAAATGCCTTTCCCAAGCATCTTGATTTTAAAATTATTATGATTATCATAGTTTCCATTCTGCATTTGTTGAATTCGCACTTCTGCACAGTCATCAAGGTCTTTGCCTTTTAGACTGCTAGCAGTTACCATTTCTTTCAAAATAACTCAGCAGATGAGGGGTTGAGGCAAGAAAAGGTTGAGACAAGACAAGGTTTAGTTCAGAACCTAAAGGGCTGCTTAGACTTATGTTAGTTAGAAAACACAATGTGATGCCTAATAATTTGTAAGAGCATATTCCTTGATTTTAACATCTATTGCATTTACAGCAACTGAAATCCCACATGAAAGAAATAGAAAACACAAGAAGTCAAATACAGCTGGCAAATGTACAAGAGTTTGATGAACGGGTCAAACCAATACAGGATGAAGTGTTAGCTGGAGTGAGTTCATTCAGAGAGGTCCAGCAGATGTACACTCGTGAAAAGCAGGACAAGGAGCCCAAGAGAATGCCTTTTGCCAAGAATAGACACAAAGGTAGTGATGTGATTCTGTGTACTTAAGGCATCTGCCGACAAGTGTCCAGTGATACCCTTGATTAACCTTTGATCAACTTCTTTCAACACTGGACATCTTGATCAATACTCAGTCGTCGCTGATCAACATCTTGATCAACAACTTACTGGCGTGTCTGCGAAAATTAGTCGACTCTCGACTGATTGTCAACTGAGATGTTGATCAAGTGTAATGGTGGTGTCGATTGAGTGTCAATGGAGAATAAATTGAGTGTCAATCGAGGGTGTCAATTGAGGGTGTTGATTGACACTATGCCTCTAGTACACATGATTTGATAATGTAATTAATTATGAATCTTTTTCATATTTATTTTTTGTTCTAAATGTGGCTCACAGTACTTTTTATTAATTAAAAATCTTTCCCACCTCCCCTCTGGCATTCTATTACAGCAAGCTTACTAATACCATACATACATTATTTCACCTCGGATTTACAAAGAGTAGCTGTATGGCTAATTTCTCCGAGAAAATAATAAATAAAGGAATAAATAACAGGGTCCAAAATTGCACTTTCCTGGTCGCCAATGCAACTAAAAATTTTGCACTGGCGACCAGAATTTCACAACTGGTCACTAGCGGGCAATTAACTATTTCATGCCACGATAATTACACAAACACTAACTTTGATTTTCAGCCAAATCGATTAAAATAAAATTCAAAGCCGCCCGCCAATTGGTCACTTCCTTTTTACCTATCCGCCGCTTTTGAAGTATAAAACCGATTTTCCTGTTATTATAAATCTACCACAACGTTTAACAGCTATGATTAGTGCAAAGCTTCGCCACCATGTTTTTTTAGCAGTTTCCCATAACATACGTATTGCGGGTGCAAGAGGCCCCATGCGTTCTTTGGCCATGAATATTTATTCAGGCGGTGTGGTGTCCAAAGATGTTCTGAAATCTTTCCGTAACTTATTACAAAGTGGAGACGGAACATCCACGAAGAAATTAGGTGGAGATTTAGATATTCTCTGGGTGTCAAAAGGTGGAAATGTAGATCTGTCAAAGTGGTCAAAAGATGATTTCAGCACTGGTTTGATTCCTGATTACATCAATTGCAAATATTTTGCTGGCAAGCCCATGGTGACCCAAAATTTTGTTTTGTGTTTCGTCGCAAAGGAAAAATTTTATTGACACTTTTTGGCCACCACATTTCTCCATATGGCGACTGAAAAAAAATTTCAGTCACCAGTTGGCGCCTGCCTAAAAAAGCTAATTTCGGACCCTGAATAAATAACTAACTAAATAAACAAAATAGTATTGATAATAAAAAAATAATAATAAAATCGCATATTATATTCAGTACAATAAACTAATATTTACATAAGTAACAATTGCATAGCTGTTCGAAAGAAATTTGGCCTATTTTAGCTCTAAACTCATTCAAGGAGGTTATTGACCTCAGGTCCTCTGTTAGGTTGTTCCTCATGTTTGCAGAAGTGTATCTGAAGGAATGAAGACCATAAGTGGTTCTGTTAATGTATGGGATAACAAGTTTCCTTGATCCTCATAGGTTGCACTCAGTATTTCTCATTTTACTTCATCTCACTTCATCTCACTTCATTTTGCTATGAAGATTGTCTCAAGAAATGGTTATCCAAATTTACCAGTGAACATGTGATGTTAGAATTGGTTGCCTTGGCAATATCAAACATGATAGAATGTACCTTTTTGGTATCATTACTAGCATCTCTCACTGTGAAAAGTGTGATTTTAATTAGTTTTGTTGAACATTTGCTGAATTGACTGAAACCTTTGAGAATTGTGAGTCAACCTATACATGTAGTTTTGTGAATATATGTGTACCAAATCTTGAATTTCAATATATTTGGCCTACTAAGTCTTGAATTTCCAGATTTAATAATTTTATTGCATATTTTTTTATACATTATTTTATTGAGTACTTTTTCATACAAACATGATAATAGTAATCAAGGATTCTGGTCTCACTGAGGGTGAGCTACGCAGATACAACACATCAAGTATCTTTTGTCTGTTTTACTGATGAAACAGACTTCAGTCTTGGCAATAATCCCAGAAGGGGGGGACACTCATATGAAAAGGTCAGGGATACTTGTCATCTCACTTAGGGGTATAAATCAAGGATTCTGGTCTCACTAAGGGTGAGCTTCACCTAGATTGGTCTGCTTTAGGGGATGAATTAAAATTTTCCGACGATTATCCCCAACCTTTTCATATGGGGTAATAATTCTCAGAATTACAGGCACAAACCCCACATCCAATGATAACTTATTTGGTAACTCCTTAATTCTAGTAAGAGTGCCTGATGTAACAGAGATGACCAATGACCCGCAACAACTTCAATCCCAGCTTGTAGTGGAACAAGATGCCGCAGCTTCCTGGGATTCATTGAGAGAGGTGAGCTTTTTTTTGGTAAGTATGGATGGGGAATTGCAATATGTTACAAATCCCCACAATGAGAATCTATTGAGCCCAAACCTAGCTAACACTATGGCCTTCACAAACAATACACTCGCTCACCAATGGCAATATCAGCAATTTTTTCGCAGCCTTTATATTAACTAAAAACCAACTCCATAGATCAATTTTTCAGTCACAATTTAACAGATATACAAAGTTTTATAAGAAACCATAGCAGAGTTAGAAAAATATGGGACCCCAATCTTACCAATTTTTACAAAGAAATGTACCAGTATGCCGGCGGGGGGGGGGGGGGGGGGGGGGTAGGGGGGTTTGACATTTGTCCCCAGACATACGTTTCATTGTATAAATTGACAAGTTTTGGGTCCCATATGTTCACTAGTTTGCAATGGATTCTCATGAACCTTTGCATATAATTTTACTAAATTTGACATGATAAGGCTAGTGGCGAGACAAAAAATGGGAAATTGTGACATCGGTAGAAAGGTCCATTAGATTATGAGCCAGATATTCCAATGAAATACATAATGTAATAGTTGATGATAACCAAATCAACTATTACCTCATATCAAATCAAGAGCGAACAATCTAATTGTTTTAGTATTAAACTTCTTGCTTGAGAAAAATTGTGCAAACTGAATTGTCATTCAAAATTTGCATCTGTGTTTCTGTGCATCCAATTTTTCAACAGTTTTGCGATTTTAAAGTCAACAAACTGAATATCCTTTTATTCTTCTCAGGATTATCCATTTGCTTCTAAAATGTTCTTTCAAAACTTCAGAAAAATGTGGTTTCATATACAACCTACAGCCACTGTCCTCTAGTTAACAATTAGATTATGAGCTTGAGATTTCTATTGTATGATAGTTGATGAGGTCACAGACAACTATCACGCATAGAATCAGACACTTCAAAAGTGGAAAGAAGCGGCCATCATTTTGCTAACACTTGCACACTGCCACGCTACTAACTATCTATCACAGAATAGATAGTGGGTAGAGTAGCCAATCAGAGAATGGTATGCATGATAGACTGTAGATTTATACTTACAGCTGATACATGTTGATGAACAATAGCCCCCATTTGGTGTGAAAATATGCTCAAATATTTGTCCGCAGACATTATCTGTTCTGAGAAGCGAACAGATTTCTGAGAGCATAGCTCAAGGGAAACTGAACTTTGAGAAACAGATAATGTCTAAAGACAAATATCCGAGCATATTTTCAGAGTCAAATGGAGGTTATTGTGTTTATTTTCCTTAAAATATTTTTCGCAACATGGGCAGTTTTGAAAATTGGGGAATATTCTTGTATATTTCCAAGTTTTAGCTGGGGAATAGTCGGTCACGTGACGCGTTTAGACCAATTGCACATGAGCGCAAATATTTGATAGATTATAATGTATAATAACTCAGCTAATCAGAATGCAGCATTGACATTAGTATGCATACCTTTCTTTGTGCTTCTTTGTATAGTATAACTGATTTCAGGAATTATTTCTTTTCTACAACAGGGTTTAGAGGAGCTTAATGAATTGATTCATGACTTTTCATCTTTGGTTGATGTAAGTCTGTTAATAGTCTTCCTAAGTGCAGCAGTGTTCCATTGGTGCAAACTGAAACTTGTAGAAACAAAATCATTAAGTCAAAATATCAACTCTTTATTTTTAATTATTTTATTTCTGGTCATTGTGAATTAGTTTAATTTTAAGGTATATCATATGTATTCTGTTCCAGTCCTTAAAATCAGAGAAGTCAGATGACACATCAACACTTACACTAATTCCAGTTTCTGTAGCCTGAAGCACACAGATTCAGGTTAACCCCTCACCCCACCCCCCTGACTCACCCCCCTCTCCCAAAGAATTTTATTAGATTGTCCTTAGAATTCACCGCTGCCCATTTATTAAGCCCTATGTAGAGATAGGGTCTGCATTTGAGAGCAAAGAGTCTTGCCCCTGAATACAATTCAATGACCTCAAGGAGGTTGAACCCCAGTCTCAGTAATATGATAATATGATTGAATATTGCATAGATTCAAAATGTACAGGTGTCAAGTTACTTGCAGTAAAAGGGTTACTCTTCGTTTACCCCTCAAGTCGATTAGCCGCTAGCCAGTTAACCACCAATCAGAAGTAAATTAGCCCTCATTCACACTTAAAGAATGAGAAGTAGATGGGGGCTAGTCAACTTCTGGTTGGGGGTTAATCAACTTATGGCTGGGGGCTGAAAAGTTAGAGGTTAGTCGACTTGGTGGCTAAACAACCGGTTACCAGCAAAAAGCTCAAGCAGATACACTAGGAATTGCAGAGAAATTTTAATTATTTTTAACATTTCAAATAAATTTTGAAGACTCTTCCTAGGTGTGATTGGTTAGCTTTAATATTCTGCTGCTTTTTTGTTATTAAAATGCAAACTTCAGGAGCAACAAGAAACAATCGACTCTATCGAAAACAACATTGAGAGTGCACAGGTCAACGTGCAGGAGGGAACCCGGCAATTAGGCAAGGTAAGCTGTTGAAAAACTCTTCAACTCTGGCAAGCACTTCAGATCTATATTGCTGTGTAATGCTTTTAATCCCTCTGCACGCCTTACAGACCTATAATGTAAGATAAATACTATAGCCTCCATTTGACGCGAAGAGGTGCTCGGATTTTTGACTGTGGACATTATCTCTTCTGAGAACCGAACAGCCTTCCAAGAGCGAAGCTAGAGGTTAAACTGTGAGCTTTGCAGAACAGATGATGTCCAAGGACAAAATCATATCCAAGCATATTTTTCAAGTCAAATGGAGTTTATTGTGTTTATTATTTTTCACATATTTTTTGCAACACGCGGAGTTTTTAAAATTCGGGAATATCTCCAGTTTAAGCTGTTGCATGTTCAGTCACGTGTTTTCCCTTGGAAATACTTTTTCAGTCCTTTGCTATTGGCTTTCTCAAACCGCAGACATCTTGAACTATTTATTTTTCGTTTCGAGACAGCTGGGCTCAACTGTATCGTACATTTTACTCTCACTATCTCTACTTGCATTGCCTGCAAGCATACATGTGCACCATATTTTCGATAAAATTTTGATTATCTTTCATGGTGGTGAGTGCTGTCCATGTCAACCCAAATAATTCCTGAAATTCCATTCTGGACTCTGGTCAGAGATTTGTGTATTGCTGTCGATTGGTTGTTATTTTCGTGCGAAAATTTCAACCGACAATTGAGGGGAAAAAACACTTAGTGACATAACACGGAACGTGCCGCGTCCCCGAGCGCCGTTCCATTTCACCATTTAAGGGCGGGAAACAGAGAGCGCAGAGCTTGATGTTTAGGCGGGAACCAGGTCAAAAACTCCGCACGCATTGGGCTCTAACCAAGGAGGGAGACCAGGGTCGAGACAAACACGGAATCTTCCGAACTTTATCATCTCCATGGAGTTTTTTCGGTTCAAATCTCAAACATTTAATTCAGTATTTACTCCAGTTAGTGTTTTTATTTATATTATTATAATTTTGTTACTTTTTCCTTTTCAGGCCACCAAGCTCAAAGCGGTTGCCTATCCCCTGATCGGTGCAGCAGTAGGAGGAGTATGTGGGGGACCCGTGGGCTTGGTGGTGGGGTTGAAAGCCGGTGCTGCAGTAGCCTTGGGTGGGGGGATTGTGGGGTTTTTCGGGGGGAAGTACTTCAGGAAGAAGCAAGATGATGCAACTGATATTCAACTTGAAAACCTGAGTTCCAGCAGAGAGGTCAAGAAATATCATTGACGAGGTGTGGAGACTGGAGACTGGGTCCATAAGGGCGAATAACTATTTTCTAAGGGTTGTGTGTCATATTTTAGTGTGGTGACTTTTTTCAGCACTGAGGTATTTTCACTTGGGAACGCAGAGTATATAGGGTAAGTGGATTGTAGAGAAGCTTTCCACGGCTACGTGGTCCTTGAAATTGCGACTTCGTATATGTCTTTGTACAATTGTCATTGTAAAGCGAGAATTATAAATGAAAATTCAAGCTTTTCTGCCACAGAATATCCCAGATTGTTCTAAACTGAAGGGGATTGTTCGTTTGTGGCGGAACCAAGGCCTAGAACCCAACAGAACTGTCTTTACCAGTGATCTTTTGTCACGCAATTGTGTGTTTTCCAAATTATAGTAGATGTATATAGACTGTGGCAGCCACTCTTATCGTCGAGTGGGACACGAAAGAACGCGCGTGAGGAATAATGGCCGCGCGAGTTCCACACGCGACAGACTAAGAGAATGCTAGAGTAAATAAGTAAAAGCAATGGACATGTACACGAACCTAAATAAAGTACTGTTTAACCAAGCCTACACTAAGTTTGGCCTGTTAATAGTTGAAAAGTTTGTGTTTACCTGCCTAGGATAAAGCGGCCGACAAGCAAAGAGTAAAATTATAGAAAGCCAACCAAACAGAAAGTTCTGCCAGTTGATGAATTAAGAGAGATTTTTTTTATTGTCAGGGAATAATTTTTGTTAGTGATTTACTGAATGCAGTACAGTGGGGAACACAAAATCAGTGTACATAACACTGACCGTAAGCTGGTAGGTTGGTTAATTCCAAGAATATAATCTAACCTTAGTTATGGCGTCCAAGCAAATCAAAGTAAAACAAGCAGGATATTCTTGCAAACAAATCTCAAAATTGTCTGGAAGTCGTTACGATGAAAATCTCAACAATGCCCTTAAAGTGCCTATGAAGTAAAAAATAATTACTGCTGATTTGAAAGGCTTTTCCAAGTAAAGAAGAATGGCGTTTTCCTTTTTGGAATATCTTTTTTCGTTTTAGAGATGTTCACGTATTTGTATTAAAAGTGATGACGTCATAGGTGGTTCCACTAAAACAGTTCAACACTCAATCAAGAATATCTCTAGAAATATTAGAGCAGTGTTCTTTGAACTTGGCACCAGAAATGTACATCACAAAAGAAACAAAATGACACACGTCCTGCCATGGCCATGGCAACAGTTAGGCTGCTGGTCCTGTTTTAATTAAAACTAACACTACCAAATTTTATCTTTAACAAGGATCATCCACTCCCAACAATCTAATGGGAAGAGTTAAGACAATATGGGAATCATGTGTGTTCCGAGCAAGACCTTCAGTCCCTTTTCGAAAGGTTGCAAATTGGCATAATTGGTTTTTCACAGAAAGAGACTGGAGCCAAAAGTGTTGCCACGGCAACAACACAGAAGGTGTCATTCTGTTTCTTTTGTGGTGCACATTTGTGGTGCCAAGTTTGAAGAACGCTGCTCCAATATTTCTAGAGATATTCTTGATTCAGTGTTTTACTGTTCAAGTGGAACCACCTATGACGTCATCACTTTGCTCATTTGCATAATACAAAAACATAAATATCTCTAGAACGAAAAAAGATATTCCAAAAAGGGAAACGCCATTCTTCTTTACTTTGAAAAGCCTTTCAAATAAGCAGCAATTATTTTTTACTTCATAGGCACTTTAAGACTTTGGCGAAGTTGAAATCGACATAAATTAATTTCTCAGTAGACTACAGAGAAGTAAATTTCGAGTTCTTAAGATAAATCAACAATAGCCTCCATTTGGCGCGAAAATATGCTAGGATAATTGTCCGCGGACATTATCTGTTCCCAGAAGCGAAGAGTTTTCCACAGCTGTGAGACGTCGTTATCAAGAATGACAGAAGAGTGGAGGTCAATGCGTGATGATGGGCAACCCGTGGGGATAGTGTCGATGGATTTGTCAAAGTCCTTTGATGTTACACAGTACCCCTGTTATTAGCCAAGCTCAAACCCTACGGACTAGACGAGGACAGCTGTGCCCTGTTAAGAGACTATCTGTCAAATTGACAACAGAGGGTGAAGATTGGTGACACTTTCTCGTCATGGGAGACTGTTAAGCGCGGGGTGCCTCAGTTTTAGGCTCTATTCTTTTTAATATATTCATAGACGATCCTTTTCTATCATATAAAGAGAGCGAAGCTAAACGAGTATGCTGACGACCATCAAATTTATAACTCGAACAGCGATCCGGTGGCACCAGAAGAATGCTTCTGTAAGGAAGCTGAAACAGCAAATCAATGGTACAATGACCACGGTATGATTGTCAACGAAACTAAACATCAGGCCTTGATCGTTGGTGATACGGAGCATACTTTCTCTTTCTAGTAAAAGAGTTAATTGACATATTTGGTATGAACTTTGACACCAAACATCAGTTTGATAAACGCGTATGTTCGCTTTGCAAAAAGCCGTAAATAATCAATTAAATGTCATGATGAGATTTAGAAAACTGATCTCCAAAGCCACTTTGGTCAGTCAGTCCGTAACTTTATCATTGTGTCAAATTCTTCTAGCCGACCACAAGTGGTCTTCTAATCGAGGACACTTAAAATTAGACTGTATAAGGCCTTAACCCTACCACACTTACATTATTGTTCATCGGTGTGGCATTTCTGCGACGCGCGAAATACTGAGAAACTAGAAACTAGATGGTGCTCTCAATAAAAGGAATCTTAGATTCACTCTAGATGATTTTGAATCTACACATAATACCTTATTGGACAAAGTCAACGGTATTTCTCTATATAACAGACGTATACACAATATGTTAATTGTACTCTACAACAGTTTATTTCTAACTAAGTATCCTATCTACATGAGGAATATGTTTACTGTCCGTACTACCTCCTATAATTTACGCTGTAACTACATTCTGACCCTCCCTGTACCTAAAACTACTACTTATGACCTCTCTTTTTCTTATCACGTTGTTAAACAATGGAACTCACTGCCGGACAATGTTTGAACTTTGAACCTTAATGACTTTAAAAATATATTAGCTGGCCTTAACTTAAAGTAAATTTGGGACATTTTGTAAATTAACTTTCTGCTTAATATGGTATTTTAAAAGATTTATTTCATTTTAGCCGTTAGTTTTAAATATTGTACTGAATTGTAGTTTGTATATTACAATATATTATTTTGATTTCTTTTGTTATTTTTCTCTCGGAAGAATTACTTGTTAATAGCTACTCTTAAATTCGAGAAAAAATAAAGTCTATGTATTTATTTATGTATGAGAGTCCCTCGTTTGCGTCTTAGGAATATAAATAGGTTGTAAGCTGCTTGGCTTATGAATGCAATGCGGAGAGGCTGGGCACCCCACAATCAATACATGATTTCCATTGAACCACAGTCGCCATAAACTTTTATGAAAACCGCGTGGATCTAAATCCCAGATTTTGAAACATTTTGCCACGTTGTACCACGTGGTGAAGTCGTAGATATTGTCCATTCTGATGTAAAACGCATAAATCTTGTCCTCTGTGAAGGGAACAAAATCCTCGGGGTTTGTACAGGGCGTTTTTGAATGATCCAAGATTTTAGCACCTCTGAAAAAAGGAAAACCAGACGAGAAAGATATTATGTCAATCGTAGACTTCATACAACAGGTAAATGAAAATTCAGGCAGCCCCGTTCGGGTGGATTTAAAGCATTAAAACCCCAACCTCTTTCCCAGGTCTTTTCCCAATCTCTATGGAAAATCCCCAGGGAACGAGCTTGATAAACCCTAGGCGCGACTAAAGTAGGCCATGGTCTGTCCGATGAGACAGCCAA
The DNA here is from genome assembly GCF_964199315.1 of Orbicella franksi. Classification (NCBI taxonomy): domain Eukaryota; kingdom Metazoa; phylum Cnidaria; class Anthozoa; order Scleractinia; family Merulinidae; genus Orbicella; species Orbicella franksi. Next base: position 15,976,628 of record NC_138159.1, read on the forward strand.
TCAGATTGGTTGCTTTTCAATAGAACACACTGCCTTGACAGCCGATATATTATCTTTCAATAGCATTCTTCATTCCTTTTTTTTTTTTTTTAATGTTCACCACATTTTACCTCAATAGTCTCTCTATTTCCTTCTCGTAGTTGTCCTTGTACATGACGTTCACATCCAGCTTAACATTTGGCTGAGTGTTCAGCGCATGTTTAGAGAAGTAATGGCTTTGAAAGTATGGGTTCATGTTCAGACCCTTGGCCCCAAAATGATAGGTGCGAGAGATGTCAGGTATAATGCACTCGCGGTCCTTTCTCTGATCCGGGCCCCTCATCCACATGTCCCAGTCCGAGAAGTCGTCGGGTCCAGGCCACTTTTCTTCTAGCTCGTCTTTGTACAGATTTCGCTGCAAAACCCTTAATTTTCAAATTCAAAAATCAGCACCAAAAATATTCTATGTTAAGTGTAAAAATAAGTAAAGTAAAGTGAGTCGTACCCAGACAAGAGTGGCCAACAGCCTCTGAGCTGCCGCATGTCAAACTTCAGCTTCTAGCCCATTCCTTACTTCCTTACTTCCGAGGGTTCTCGCCTCTTTGAAACCTCTGTTTCGAGGGACATTTGAGAGTGCTTACTGGATTGCAGGATATAGCGCCCTTAAGCTTTCCTCCCCTGCCTCCCATACCCATCCGGCATTTTATCCCCCTATTTTTATGGCTCCCCGTCCCTTGTTTCTCCCTCCCCTCTGCAATGATACTCATAGTCACTCATGCTAAGAGTGGACAAATAGACATTGGTGTAATGCTCTCCGATGTCTTTTTACTGTATAAGCAAATCAACTCCTTACCATCCGAGTCCTGGCATTGTCTCCACTCTGTACATCATGGCTGGATCTTTAACTGTGTGTTGATAGCCCTGACAAAACGAAAATTCCAATACTCGGTTTAAAACAGAAACAGTCAGCCAGCTATAATCGACCACCATAACTATTACGGTTTGGTTTGCGTCACTGGCTTGTTCCGTACTAGCCCAGAAAGAACCAAAAATGCCAGATGATCCCTCTGTTCTATTTTAACCCTCCGTTCCTCGGTTCCTCCCTTCCCTGACTCCCTCTGTGTCTCCTCCATCCTCTCCTTAATCCCATCCATTGTCTGTCTCTCCACCCTGTTCCTTCACCCCTCCCTCCCTCCGTTCCTTAATGCCTCTCCCTTTTTCTCTCCTCTCCCCCTCCCTCCCTCCATCCGTTCCTTCCGTCCTTTTGTTGTTTTGCAGGGTCTGACATCAGAGTTATTACCTGATCATTCCAAGCTGATATGCAGTAAAGACTGTCATCTTTTTCCAATACCGGTAGAAGTTGATTGAAGTAGGTGAGAATATCCACAGATATATCAAGATCTTCTTCAAGAATAACCAGAAAGTCTGCCTCGGGATACCGATCAAATGAAGCAGTCAGTGATTTCTTGTAATGCTACATAAACAACAAGAGTTGCAAGTTAGAGCGGTTTTCACTTGAGTGTCGAAAAGTAATTGGTTTTGCACTTACTACCGCACATGCTTGGCTAAAAAAAGTTGCGCAACTTTTTCATCCAATGAGAGGTAAAACCAAAATCAATCGTGACTTACTCGCACGCGTTTTCCCGCGCTTTGCATCAGCTACATGTTACTACTTTGAGTTTTGATTGGTTCATTGAATTGTCTGTGTCCTTTGTGATTGGCTAGAGAGATTACTTTGGGTTTGATCTTACGACACTCAATCAGTGAAAACTGCTCTCAATTCATATTACACAAATGTGGAATATGTGTTAAATTGGCCTGGCTAATGGCTAATGCTTACGGTCTTTCGGGATGAGGGGTCCTCGTTCAATCCTTAGTTCACTGCATCTTTTTTTCTTAGGAAAGACACCTAACTCTCCTCTTAGGAGAAAACATAGGTATCAGCCAAATGCTAGGAAAATCAACCATTTTATTTCAACCTAGAATAGAAGTAGGCAAGGGCTTTGAAATACATACACAGAATCTGTAGTTATTGTAACGTTAACACAGGTACGGAGAAGTCGGAGTCGAATTGGATTATCACCTCAGAGAACACCTTTGTGCTTTGTGTTATAAATACATTATCGCATACTTCCTAATGAAATAAGGTTTAACAACACTCAGCTGCTTCAGAATTCTATCTATTTGTCGGGGAAAAAATTTCATTTTTTTAGAGTTTCCAATTTTTCGTAATTTGAAAACTCTTTCCTCCAAGCCACATTTTAAGAGCTTCGCACTGTACCTGGGCGATTCTGGCGTTTCGTTTGCTTACACCCTCGTGTTGGTCAACCTTTAACTTGTACAGTCCAGCAAGTAATGCAGGCTCTTCAAAGAAGCCGTCAATAAAGACTGTTACCATGGCAGCATTCAGTCCTACGACTCTCCGCAGTGATTGCAGCATTCTGAACAAGTACTGTGGGCGGTTACTGGCCATGATTAACACAGGAAGGTCGATACGGCTTCCGTCCGGTAACGGAGGAGGGTCAAAGACTAGAGAGTCGGGATTCTCACCTTTGGAAAACAATGAAATATGAAAAAGTAATGTCCTCAAATGTGCTGAGAACTGTGCACAATATTGTTTTTGACACCTCTCAGATAATACGCGTGCAACCATTGGTCAATTCTAGGGCTGTATTGTACGGCACTAGAGTCAAATGTTTTTCTTCAGTTCTCCAGAGTGTGAGGTTACAAACATCTTAATCACTTTGAATTCCTATTGGTCTCAGTCATGGCCCGCCCTCTTGTGGCTTAAATTAGTAAATCGGTGACGGGAAACTGAGACTCGGTCGATAACTTATGGTGCGGAACTCAAACCCAGTCAATGACAGGTATGCGTAATAAGCGATCAGGCATGATAATGATGATGACTTCAGTATAACCGAGTTTAAACCACCATGATGACAAATAAGTACGAAATGGAATGTTCTTTTCCAGCTATGTTTTCCATATAAACTACAGCTTTTCAAAGGTAAAAATGAACTACTTACATTTACAAATGTCTTTGTATCCATCAAACTTATCGCAAAACTCTTTCCTTCGACTGTTGGCTTCGTTATTTTCCCAACTGCACCCTACAATCTTTTCCGCTCTGAAAGGAACTGTCGTGTGAATACTGACAGGAGAAGCCCATTCCTGGTCATTCAGTGAATGCTGAAATCCCTCAGCATACACGAAGTGTTCATTGTTGACTCTCTGAACCACAAATGCCCACATGTCGCGCCACTGTAATTGGTTGATGTAAGTACTGCCCAAGCTTTTGAGGAAGCTTCGCGCGGATTTCATCAAATTCGTGGTCGCCTCGTCCTTTTGAAAAGAAATAAGATCAGAACTTTATTAGTGTGTTGTCCTTATTATTGTTGGTTCTCGCCTTGCTCTGAGGGTTTTGCTCCGGTTTCACCGGTTTTCCTCCCTCCACAAAAACCAACACTCCAAATTCCAATTTGACCAGGATCGAAAACCCGTATGAACACCAGTTAAGGGTGATGGGGCTTCCTCGCCAAATATTGTAATTTTTAAAGGATTGCACATTTGTTTGTCTTCTAAGCTGGCGGCCCTACCTTAACAGCGAAACAAAGGATCCGTTCTTCTCGCAGACTGCGGATGAAATCTATTAGTTGTTTGGATTCTTGGCCGGTGGAATATGTGTCAAAAACTCGCCAGGTCGTCACACTTCCTTTGGCTTGATGAAGAACCACAACGTGTATCCCGATTGATTGGGTTCCTTCATAAACCTGAAATGAAAAGGAAATAAACGAACGCTCACATGCAAAAGGTATCACTGCCTTGTGGTCTTTTCTTAACCTTGTTTGGCTAGGCAAAGATCAGTAACGAGAAACCCATATTCGTTTTTTTTTTTCACTGAATCAGTGCAAAAGCGCAAGTCAGAGTGTTTATTCCGAGGAAGATAAAATACAGTGAAAACCCACTTATAAGAATTTACATTTTTTTGAATCTAGCAAAACAGGTTCTAGTATTTTGGAGTAGTTATTGGCAATTTCAGTCAGATAGGTTCTAAATTAGGTCCTTTATTATACAACTTAGGAAATTACTGTATTGTGATTGGCTGAGAGCAGGCCAATTTATCGTTAATTCTTAATTTGCACTGCAGTGCAAATTAACGCGCACGCATTTGTGATCTTTCCCAGTCATATAATATACGAGTAATCGTATGAAGGCACGAGCAACTAAGGACTTACACTACTCGTGATATCTGAAAATTCTTTCAAATTTTGAAATATTTTGAAATATTTGAAGATTTTGTCAAATTTAGTGAGAATTGTCAACTATCACATGTAGTGTGTTTTTCTACCTTAGTGAACTGCTGTTTCAGTTTTAAGCTAACATTCTACGTGGCCAAAATAATTCAAAATGCCGTGACTGATCTTTAAACCACAAACTTCTCAATAATCCAATTCGACTCCAACTTCTCCTTACTGTATCGTAATCAGAGCCTTTGTTAATTACATTGAATTCATTTTTCTCACTAGCTTCCATTCCGGACATTATTGTCGATTTTAGATGGAAATACAACTAATTGGGAAGGATACAGAGAATGCCAACATTTTGATCGTTAATCTATGCAGTTTAATAACTGTCTTATTTTAGGGAGAACCGCGGTCTATTCCGTGCTCAGCATAATTAAGGATAGACACGTGTGATTTATATGCTCACCAGTTTTCCATTCACCGTCACTGAAACGTTTTCTTTGCTCGAGAAAACCTGTATGTCTAAATGACCTAAAGAGCAACGACAAAGGAGAAGAAAACCAAAAAGATTATTTGTAAAGCTAAACATAACATAAAATTCTTCAAATTTGACAACCTGATCTGTATACATTTGCTAAAAATTCGAACACTTCGAACGAAAGGTTTTACAAAGAATGCGGTTAGCGGGCAAGGTGAACCAACTATAAACTAAACGGTTACCTGCGCGGGATTGCCCGATCTGTCCCGCAAGAAAACCAGATTTACTCACTTGGAACAGTGGCTGTCTTCACAACATTGCTGTCGGCGCCGTCACGTGATCGCCAGAGAGATTGTCGAGGAGTTTCAGGATCAATAATTGACTTTTCACCTTCAGCGTTCATTCTCCTCGTCTCCAGTATAAATAATATATTACCTAGAAAGGTTAAAAACACTACCAAACCTAATAAAATGCGAATTAGAGTCGCCATTGTGAATTTACGATGTACCCTGTGAACGGCTCCGTAGATGGGGACTTGAACGTTACAAGCCGAGGAGTTTGGAACGGATTTTGACGATGAATCTTTTCTTGTCTTCATAGCATTGTTCAATGTTTTGCCGACATAAATATGACTCTTTGGAGGCTGCTCGACACCGTACTCAGATATTGTCTTAACCAGGCAGTCCGCGGTAGTCCAATTGTATCGATGATGTGGAGAAAACCAAAAGGTGTTAAATGGAATAAAATTATCAAAAAGAATTGTTGCTGTGATGCATACCGTAACCTAGGAACTGCCGCGCAATCTTCCAAAATTGATGCTCCGAAAAGACTGCCAAAATATCTTTGTTCTGTAAGGCCCCGTCGACAGTACGCCGGAGGAATCTGAAGACGTCGGCTTTTCGTTTCGTGTGGACAGAAAAACACTTTGAAAACGGAGCTTTACGAAAACGATGACATGACGATAGTCCTGTGATTTCCCTGACCAAGTTTTCCTCAAACACAAATCCAAACTGACCGATAGTTGTTCCGTTTTAAATATCTCCTCCGTAGTGTGGACGGAAAACATTTGATTCGTTTTCAAAGACAAAAACGCAGTTTTCAAATTTCTCCGGCGTAGTGTTGACGAGGCCTAAGCTCCTTATGAATGAAACAAAATGAGAAACCTTACAACACAGGAAAAGTTCATTTCACTCGTAGCTTTTCAGTATAGCGAGGACGGGTCACTATTTACTTCGCAACGATGGCCCACGCTTTAAAGGTACGCGAGAGTTTTGGTACGGCTTGGATAGAAGTACCACCTGTGCCAATTTTCTACCGTACTCAGTAACAATTTATCCGGAGAGCTGTACAAAAACTTCCGCGTAGTGCAAATGGGCCTTAATTTGTTGCGATGGACATTTACTTCTTTCAAACCGAAAGAACTCGTAAAGTCTAAAAGTAACTTGAGGCCACATTCACACTACACCGGAGAAATTTAAAAACGCAGCTTTATTTCTACGTACGGTCAGGCCTACCGTCCGCACTGACCCATCACGAAAACGGAGCTTTTCGAAAACGCTCTTTAAAGCGGAGGAGTTAGAAAACGTTAGCTTTGCGTATTTAATAGTGTGAAAACATTTTGAAAGCGGAGCTTTACGAAAACAATGACATCGCGATAATCAAGGGATTTCCCTGACCGTGTTTTCCTCAAACACAAATCCAAAATGACCGCTGATTGTTGTGTTTCAAATTTCTCCGGGGTAATGCCGACAAAAAACATTTGATGCGTTTCCAGAGAGAAGACGCCGTTTTCAAATTTCTCCGGCATAGTGTGGACGGGCCCTGAGAGAGATTACCTTAGAAATAAGATCAATATGAGTGATTAACTATCTCTCGCCTCATCCACAAAAAAATCGTCCATTTTGAAAATTTGAAAGCTTTATTGAAAACATTGTTATATGACAAGGGCCACGAAATATTTTTTTGAAATGCAAACACCTAACTAGTTAAACTATTTAAAGTATTTTTAAGCCTCTTCCTGAGACTTACATTGATTACTTAAAGGGACTACGTCACAGTTTGGGCATCCTGAAAAGTTCAGCCCAATTAAATTTTTCAAACTTGTCGTTTGTAACCCGTATTAATCGTCTCCATCCTCCACCATCCTTGTTCCTTTATGGTTTGTTATTATCTCATTGGTGTTTTTCTATCTTAGTAAACCACTATTTTCAGGGTTTCTTCAATTTGAAGGTTAGTTTTTACATGCTCACAATACCGTGACTGAGCGCCTTGAAGGTTACGGAAACATAATTTGTTTTCAAGAAGCTAAAGATATTTTTGAACTTATTCAGAAACAGTTTGTTTTCGAAGCATGGGTTTCCCCGTTTTCGCGAACCCAAAAAATAGTTTTGAAAACGATGCATACATGTTTCCGTGAAATTGTTTTATTGTTTGCGGTGGCCTTCATATTCTTTTAACGTATTTTTCGCCCGACCATTATCTTGTCTGAGAAACACCATATCTTCCTCAAGATGCAAGGCAGACAAAATTGGTAAAAACACTGTCAACTGGTGTTCAAGCCTTGGTGTTAATAAAACAAACAGTCATCCGTTGTAGTGATCTAAATCTCCATTACCACCTTTCTGTCCATAACAAGAGAAGGTGAAGGGTGAGGGAGTTATTCCCTTCTATAGACCTTATTCTCAAGGTAATCCGTCTTAAGTTACTTTTAGAACACTGTTAGTTTAAGAAATCCCAGGCAGGTCTAAAAATAGCCAATCCTGTTATGCGAACTTTGCTCACGTGGACAGCCCAAACGGTCGTACACGTATTTTCTAATGTTCCACGAAAACATCCACGCAACGCGCGTGGTAACTAACATTACCCGCGAGGCAACTGGATACCATGTCTAAAAATAACTTGAGAGGGAATACCATGGAAACAAGACCTATATGAGGGATTAAGTGTGTTACCCTTAATTAATTCTCTCTTGTCTCTAGACCCTATTCATAAGTGGTCGCCAATTAACAATTCTTTTGGCAGCCATTTGTGAATAGGGTCTATATTACTACCTTTTCGTCCTCTGAGGTATAGGAAGTGTTCGTCAATTTATTTAGCAAAGAAGTTCTCATCTGATGGTCGAGTCTCTTTGTTCGGCATATAAATAGGTTCAACATCACTGGGTTTTTGATTACAATACGGAGACGCAGAGCAGCCAATATATATCACGTGATTTCCCTTAACCCACATTCGCCACAGACTTTTGTGGAATCCGCGAGCGTCCAAGTCCCAGATTCTGAAACATCTGGCCACATTCGTCCACGTGAGATAGTCGTGCGCGTTGTCCATCCTGATGTAGAACAGGTAAATCTTGTTTTGGGTGTCAGGGATGAAGTTTTTGGGATTTGTGCACGGTGTTATTGAATGATCAAGAAGTTCCGCTTGACTGGAAGGAAGGAGGGAAGGAACAAAATAGTAGTGTTAGATACAAATGATGAGTTTTGAAAGATTCAACCTGTAGGAGTTTATTCTAAGTCAAGAAGCATGCATTGTTAGCGGTGCAAGGGAAAGAACTTAAAAGACGGGGGAATTATCGGTTAACTTTTTTAAATGACGAACTAGGTGAAACGTGGAAGGTTGTTTGAGTTATAGTCTGAACTAAGAACAAGTTGCCAAGTATAAGTTTCAAACGAACTCCTAAATTTAAGCAGATCGCCTTCAATAAGCGTGGCTCGAATTCACTTTCATCCGTAAGAGGTATTAACTTTTCCTGTAAAATTGTTCCAACTGTTTTTACACCCAAAAGTTCCATGGGTATTAGAGTACCTTTAACTGTTGTTATGTTTTAACAGGGTCCTGAGGGGAGGGGAGCGCGCGCGGGGGGGAGGGGGAGGGGGGTTACAAATACCATTTCCCACTACAAATGTTGCCTAAAAACCCATTTCCAAGCCTAATTTGGTGCAAATCTCAGTTTCTTTCCCATGTTTTTGTTTGTGGTTCGCAGTCCCAGTGACCCAAATCCCATTTTCCCGGTGAAAGAATTGGAAAATCCCAGAACCATTTTACCCCTTCGGGGCCTTCGCCTGCGTGCTCGTACATGTCTGCTGTTACAGATGAAATAGTACACGTCTGCACACAGGAGTGTCAGCGGTTAAAAAACTATAAATTTCAATCTTTACGGAGATCACCCCTGCCACTTTTATGTGAGAGTCTTCCCGGGGATATTCACCTCAATAGCCGATTAATCTCCTGCTCATAGTTGTCCTTGTACATGAGGTCAGCGTCTATTTTGACGTTAGGTACTGTGTTTATGGCATGTCTCTTGAAATAAGCGTCGTTCATCGCCGGGCCCACGTTCAGGCCTTTGGCCCCAAAATGATAGGTGCGCGAGATGTCCGGTATAATGCACTCACGACCCTTCCTTTGGTTAGGCATTCTCATCCACATGTCCCAGTCCCAGAAGACATCGGGGGCAGGCCACTTTGCCTCGAGTTCGCCTTTGTATAATTTACGACTTAAAACCCTTAAAAAAATAAAGCAATTTGCCTTAGACATCATTTCGACTGTTTAAGGAGAGATTTCCGGTTTACTTCTATAGAATATCGACTAACAAGTGAGTTAAAAAAAAAAAAAAACTCATGTCTTTTACATGTACAGGAAACAGTTCTTTTCAAACACAATATTTGGTGGCATTAGAGTGAGGCCGCGTCCACACTACGCCAAAGGAATTTGAAAACAAGGGTTTGATTTTGAAAACGCATCAAATGTTCTCTGTCCACACTACGCCGGAGAAATTAAAAAAGCAGCAATCAACGGTCACAAATGGATTTCGGGCACGGGAATATCAAGATTATCGTATTAAATGTCGTCGTTTTCGAAAAGCTCCGTTTTCAAAATGTTTTCCGTCCACACTAAAACACCGTTTTTCCGTTTTCGTGACAGATTAGTGTGGACAGTAAGCCTAGCCGTAGAGCCTAACCGCAAAGCTGCGGCGTATTATGGACAGGGCATGAAATTAAGAAACCTAAACAAACTACTGTGACTGTTTCTTGTGTAATAAAATTGTTGATGTATCCGTACTTACCAACCTAGACCTGGCATTGTTTCAATCCTGTAAGTCATGGCTGGATCATGGACAGTGTAGTCATAGCCCTACATCAGAAACAACAAACACAAGCTATTGTTTTTTATTTTTCAGACCATATCCTCCTATTCGGTCTGTCTTGTGAATGGCGGAGAAATTTAAGAAGGCCGATGTATTCCTTTTCAGTGAGTGCGAAGATATGTTTTGGGTATCAAATTGGGTATTTTGGTCGCCCGATATATTAAGCCAGGGTGGTTTATGAAACGTGAGGGGCTGAAAATTAGTCGGCTTCCCCAGCTCTATTAGAGCAAAAAAGGGGTCCGCTTTTACTCTGTATTCTACCATTTTTCTAGTAAGAATGCTTTCATTTTGAGTTCACAGCCCCTTCACAAGCAACTCTGAATTTTCAACAGGTTAATAGGGTAGTTTAGTTTTCTAAAGATTGAGAGATTGACGCATTTTAGTTTTTTTTTTTCTTACTGAATGGCCTTTTGGGGATACGTGCTCTAAATAACAGCTTAATTTGAAGCTGGTTTCTTGGACCACTGCCATCTCTTGCCTTCCTTCATTCTCGTCCCCGGAACCTCAGTTTCTTTTTCTTATAAATGTTGAACAGAACGGAGTGGTTGCAACATGTTAAAACGAGTAGCACTGGGTAAGAGAAAGGAAGCTCTGCATTACCACTGTCCTCGTTCTCGTTCCCAGGGTCACCTGTCTCTCTTGGTCGATGGGGTCTCAGCACGAGTGGCCATTTCCTCGTGCTAAGGCCCCACCGTCTAACAGGGACAGGTGACACTGGGGACGAGAATCATAATGTCTTTAACAACAACAGAACTACATGTTAATGTAAGCGCATTAGCGCTACAAACCTGATCATTCCAAGCCGATATACAGTAAACACTTTCATCGTTTTCCAAGACTGGTAGAAGCTGGTTGAAGTAAGTGAGGATGTCAACAGAAACTTCAAGATCTTCCTCAATGATTGCCACGTATTTGGCTTGAGGGAACGCGTCAAAAGATGTTGTTAGTGACCTCTTATAGTGCTAGAATTTGAAAAAGAAAACAATGGGTCATTTTGCAGTTGGGTGTTCAGTTACCTGGCCTATGAATGTAAGCGAGGCTGGAGGTGACCTTGTTTTGATATAAACCTCTATTTGAATGCCAACTAGCTAGCATTAGAACAACTTGACTTACGCGACAAAAGCAGTGAGGTTTGTATGGCGAAACAAGGCCACCTCCGGCCTCGCTGCCATCCAAAGGCCAGGTCACTGAGTAGACGATTGTAAAATGGCCCATTGTGAGATTTCAGTCACAGAATCCCACGAACGTAACTTTTAATTGTTTACTATTTATCAACTTGAAATTGATAAAGTTTAAGTAGCCTCGAGAATGAAAGATAATCCGAGAATGTTTATTATGTCGAAGTATACAGGCAACAAATGGTAAATCTAAGAGTTACACCCAAAGAGGCAAACATTTCACCAATTACTAAGTTTCACAAGCTCTTTAAATGTTTGTAGTCAATTTGTGTTTAGCGTGATGCTTTCTCTGCCCAAAAATCGTATGTTAATGACAAAAATGGGAACAATGACGTCAGCAAAGCTTTACCTGGCAGATCCTTGAATTCTTTTTACTAACGCCCTCATGTTCAAAAACTCTGAGGCCAAACATTCGGGCAACTGAGGCGGGTTCATCAAAGAATCCATCAATAAACACTGTTACCATGTCAGGATTCAGACCCTGGACTCTACGCAGTGACTTGAGCATTCTGAATAAGTACTGTGGGCGATTTCCAGCCATGATTAACACAGGAAGATCAATGCGGCTGCCATCTTCGAGAGCAGGAGGGTCGAAATCGATCGACTCTGGATCCTCGCCTAAGAAAACACAAGAGGTTTCTGCTTCAAAACAATTATTGTTTTCTAAATCCCTTGACAAATTAACGTGGAAAAAAAAAAAAAAAAAAAAAAAAAAAAAAAAAAAAGCGGCAATATATAGGTCCGCAATGCAAATGACAGTGGCGCTTGAGGGAATACATTTTACCGCAAATATCCCTATAGTAGATGTGTTGTAATGGAAACACAAAATATCGCAATTTTGATTTTAATTTGTTCTGAAAATCTCTGAACAACATTCAGCTGATTTAGGAAACTTACTATAGACTTTTACGCTCGGGGTTACAGAATATCTTCACTACCAGAACGGTCTTTAGGGGTCTTTCATTGGGCAAATATTCCTCGAGGCACCTTTAAATTTTCCGATTTATGATAATCAATCTAAGAATAGTGTAAGTATTTGAGAATACTCCGAAAGTTGTAGACCATCGTTGTGCAAGCAGTTGCCTAGCAACTTCGAGACGAAACTGAGATATCGGAGTGAGCTCGGAAACAGAAGTACTGACTGTTTTCCCAGCTGTAATGCGAATTCATCTGTCCTAGAAGAGTTTCTGCGAGTTTAAATTGTCACCTCGTTTTCCCGAAGCCTCTTTTGCACTTTCATACTACTTTCGTGTACCTTCGCGACCCTTGTCGAGTTTGAAGCTGCTCAAGTGTTCATAAAAGCGGACACAAGTAGAGGGTTGTCCAATACCGGGTCCAAAGTGAGTTGAGTCGTCTAACTTTGTAGTCGACTCGACTTACCGGAAGCTAGGTCGTGAAGAACAAATTGTACGTAGTCGTCTATTGTTGTATATTGTAGCAGCGTAGACTACTTACCGGAAGTTTAAGGAGTAATTGGTGGTATAAAGAGGCACGACTCGGCACGACTCGACACGACTCGACACGACTAGACACGACTCGGAGACACGACTCGACACGACTCGTGTTAGATTAGAGCTCGAGTTGAAGAAAACTAGCTTCGCTTATCTCAAACCGTTGATAATCTATCAAGCTTAAGCAAAGGAAATGACCATTTGGATATCCGACCTTAAATAGCATTCGAAAATTTTACGATTGTATTCCTTCGTTTTCTACTTAGTTGAAGTTTCGATTGAGAAGATATTTCAAGCTCTCGAGACAGTCTTTTGCCGCATTTCCAAACACCTCGAATTTCGTCAAAGATATACTCCATAATTTTCACTCTCGTCACATTGTTTGAAAATGTGTTAAACATGGTCTCTTGTGTTTAATACACAACATGCAGTTCCCATCTTTCAGTTCTCAATGGTCTCTCGGTCGGTTCATCCCGTCTTTAAGACATTTTTTTTTATAATTTACCTGAACTTTTATTGAATACTCACAGTGACAGACACGTCCATATCCTTCGATTCTCTCGCAGAATTCTCTTCTTCGCATATTACTGTCGTTATTATCCCAGCCGCATTCACTAGCCACACCCTGTTCTCGTTTCAAAGACGTTCTAATCATAACCTCTTTTGCCCAGTTGTCAAAATCGGGAGCTTTCTGATGACTCTCAGCGAAGACGTTTTTCTCTTTGCTATTTCGCTGAAATATAAAAGCCCACATATCTCGCCAGCCGAGATCTCTTATGAAGCCACTTCCCAACTTCTCAATGTACTTGCGAACTTCGCTTTCCAAGCTGTTGGCTGCTTCATCCTGTTGTTGGAAGAAAAATTAATGTTTGTAAATCGCAAAACCACGATTGGGAGATTAATTGAGAGCTATCGGCTCATTGTGTTACAGTGGCCAGAAAGAACGAAACTTTTTCACTACATTTTTCGGTTTCCTTTTTCTTCTTGGACATTTTACAGCTTGACAGGAGTAGTTTTCGCTGACACGTGTGATTTTTTTAAAGCCTTTTTGTAAGTTTAATTTTTGAAAAAAATTGATTATGGGAGCTATGCCAAGGTGTATTACCATAAGCGAAGTTTACCTCGAATCGAAAGAAACCTGTTCAATAAGGCCCAGTTCAGACGTCGCGCTTCTGCCGTACCGAACTAAATTGCAATTAGGTTCGACTGTAGCACGGCAGGAAAACAACTCTGATTCATACGTCGTGACAGAGTCGAACCAAATTCAGGATATCCTGATGCCTCGTAACAATTCTCCTCCTAACTCCCCGTAGGAACGCAATTCCGCCAAAATACATTAATATAATTTATGAATTTTGTTTAGCGCGGCAGAAGGACGACGTTTGAATCGCTGCCGTGCCAGAGTCGTGTAGCACGGCTGAGCTTGTCGAACTTAATTGCTTGCCGAACTTAATTCAAAAGTTTGATTCAGACGCCGTGCTTCTGCAGTGCTTTTGTCGAACTTAATTCCTGAATTTAGTTCGGCACGGCAGAAGCACGACGTCTGAACTGGGCCTAAGATAAAAAAAAACCCATTAAACTGAGAGGTGTTTATAAAACAAAAAAGAACAAAGATAACATAAGATGGATTGCTAATGTAGATTTATAATGATAGCCTTGAAAAATTACGGCTATATTTTTCAACATGCGCCATTCTTAGCAAGTCTCCTTATATTAAAATCTTTTTCAATTTCTTGTGATGAGTTTGAAAAATTCCTTACCTTTACCGCCAAGCAAACGATTCTTCCGTCTTGTAGAATCTCGATAAATTTGACAATTTCCTCGCCTTCCTCTTTCGACGCGTACGTATCAAACGCTCTGGCTGCCATGAGAGCGCCAGTTTTCTGGTTTAAAACAAATGCAGCAATTCCACGCATTCTCTCTAGGTTCATTTCTGATACCTTGCAAACGAGAAGAGTATGTTAGTCAAAATGTCAAGAAACTAAAACAGCAACTTCGTTTAAATAGCTATACATTCTCAAGAACCATTGTTGTTGTATGGTTAAAACTTGCCATTAGGAAACCAAAGCACAGCCAGTTTAATTTTAGGCCACGGACGGCACATGCAGAAATTTTATATTCTTGTTCTTGGCGTGCATTCACTCCCGATATTGAGTTGAAAAGTGTCTTTAGCGGTTTTACCATTTGAAAAAGACTTTTATAGCTTGATATTTTTTGTTAAAAGTCTATAATATGCGCGAAAGGAAAAAGAATACATTTCATTTACGTATGGCCTCTGTGACTCACTGTCGGGGAGTTTTTAACTCTCTAATCTTATTTAGATCTTATTAACCTTAAATCGCTTAATTAACCTTGTTAACTGCTTTTCTCGGTCCGAACTGTATAAAGATGGGTATCCTCGTTTTTGTCGTCCATTTATGGTCTGCTTGCTTTACACTTGGGCCGTAAATTGATGAAAAAGGAAGTACCGTGTATGTCTTATATTGCATGCAGACAACGAACTCCGTGAAGAAAATTACTCACCACTTCACCATTAACAATTACCGACGCCTTTTCCTTGCTGGAGTAAACCTGTATATCTATATCACCTACAACAACAAAACGCAATTAAACACGCCTCTTATATTAATTCTCACTTAAGCTTTTGGCTGGCGCTACAAGAGTTCTAGTTTTGTTTTTAGTCATTCTAATAGAGGCGGTCTGGCGGGCCTAAAGACGTAATTTGTTTTGCTAAGAACTGGAGCTGACCATGGTTAACAACAAGTTCATAAATGAAACAAAAGTAATTCTTGTGATTAATTGATGATAGTGTATAAGGTGCAGCAAAGTTACCAGGGGCTCATATTAGGCTTCATTGATATTTCGATAAAGAGTGTCAAGAAGAAATCTACCAGAAGTTCGAGTAACAAATGTACAAAAACTTATGTATGACAAACGTCTTTGCGACTGTTTTAAATATATTCTCAAAACAAAATTTTTAAATCCATATAAAACACTTGAATGTACTGGTGAAATGAAACTGATGATAAATTTTACCTGTGTTTGCACAATTCTCTGGGCTTTGAAACTTATTTTCAAAGTTTCAGAGTTTCCATGGGTTTTTGGCGCTATTTCGGGCAACTATTTATATCTTCAGCTTTTAGAAAATTCAAAAAGGACGTAATATAATTAAAATTATTCTGGTACAGGGTTTTTGTCCTCTAAAAACTGAAGTTGCTTGATTTGCTATTGGTCCATCATTTTCAAGTCTTTCCCAGGCCAACTCGGACCAAGAGTGTCGCATAGTTCTGGACAATTTTTGATCACTAGGTGATCTGAATAACTTAGTAGCCATAGACCTCTTATAGCGACAATTCCGCTCGTTCTGTTCTCCATTTTGTTACGAAAACCTTATGTCCAGCATGAAGTTAAACTAACGAAAACATCGTTGTATTTCAATTTGGCTGCTTTTGTATAAATTATTTTACGATTAAATATAGTTTATTGTTAGGTTTACTGATTAACAGCAATATCCTACACCTTATATTAAAGTAAACACTAGCAAAAAGCTCTCAATTTCTCCTCAGTAAACTTTAAGGCTATCATAGTTATTCTTCTACATATTTTAAGCATCGGCAAAATATACATATCTTCGCGTGAAGTTCCTTTCCGGATAAGTAGCTTGTTAATTTAATTCAGCCTGACTTATTGTCTTTATTGTGGAATAAACCTGTATTCTTTTGCGAAGGGAAACTGATAGCTAAGGGTTTCTCATATAAAACTGAAACCACATAAATATTGTAATCCTTTTTTACCCCTAGAATGTGGATGTTAAGTGTTGATTCCGAGTTCCTTCTTCTTTCAATCAATGTGGTTTCTTATTACGGCTCTCGTGTTCGGGCATCGCTAGTTTTGCCTCTAAAGCGACCTTACTCAGTATAGCTTTAACGTTTTGTGGTTTAAAAAATCACCGTAGTTTGTCCAGTCAATGTTTCTTTTTATCCAGCTCATGATAAAAACAAAACCAGTTTTCTCACGTACTTCTCCAAACTTATTTTGGCAACTGTTCAATGGAAATACAATATTAATTCATCTGACGGTTAAATAAAACCATGACCGTTTACTTTAGCGTTTTACATCGATTTAGTTTTTAAACTTCTACTGCCTCCACAAAAAGACAAACGTTCATTTAGTTGAACTGCGAGTGGGTTTAACTGATTTAAAATAAGACTAAAGAACCGAGTCCAACGCTCCAGTACTTGATAATTAATTTACAAATGTTCAGTTCAAACACGTATTAATCAAGAAGTAAATGATACATACCGCCTTCTACAGAACTTGCAGTTGTTTCGAAAGCTTTGCTCGGCACAATCCTGTTACTTTCTTCTTTCTCGAACGGCCAGCTCCTTCTAGCTGCTTCAGTTTGAGCCGTGTTCCAGTTTTCAACGATGAATAGGATGTTTGCTACGGACATTACAAGGACCACGGCAGCCAGGAATATTCGTATAGCTTTAACTACCATGATTTAGCTAAAAATACACTCGAAGATGTCTACACATGTACATATCTCGAAAACGTCTTCACTTGGGTTTAGTTTCCTTTTTTTCCCATTAGTTCAAAGGCAAATACACATCAGAATATCAGGACATCTTACTTGCTATGTAGTGTTATATAAGGGTGACACGAATTTCCGTGAAACAATAGCATTTTTCCCCATGAATTCATTACACTTGTCGGTATCTTTAGAAACCGCTTGCTTTACACGTCAAATTTAATCACCGCGTTGTTATAAGAGAATTTGAATAAAATATCCATTTATTAGGACAGCATTGATCTAAAGCTCTAGCAGAAAACAGCTAGAATTTACTTACGGAATTACTTAAACATCGAATTCCCCATACCTTAATCTGTGTAGTTACAAATGCTTTCTTACCCCTTTTAATAAGGCCGTGTCTCACAAGGACCAGGAACTACGATTTTATCGTTTTTCACCATCACAAGAACTAAACAGGTAAATAAATAAAAAAATCTGGGATAAAAGGCAAAGAAAAGGAGGAAAATTCGGCAAATATATGATCCGTTTGAGCAATCAAGACATCAGCTGAAGTCAAAGCTGGAGAGAACTTTTGTTTGCAAACCCAAAGGTCGAAAACGCCAGGAGCCATAATCGTCGTCAGGATGGTGCAATGTGTTCTAAATAATAGCAAAATTGTCCCATATCTAGCTACGAAGCCAGGGTACTATAGCAGAATGTAGAAATGAACGACAACAGTTTATAACTGAGAGTCTCAATGAGGTATAGCCCCAGTCAGTAAACAGCTAAAGAAAACCCATTTAGTCAGTAAACTGTTAGAAAAAAGAAACTTAGTCAGTAAACAGCAAAAAATTAGGTTAGTCAGTTAATTTGTATGATTTTAGGACTTTTATGAGCTGTAGATAATCTAGTTTTGCAAAGTAATTAATGATTGAAATATAGTCAGTTTTTGGATTTTGAAAATGATACAATTTTGTTCGCTGTATTGCGCAATTGCCATTCCCCTGACCTCAGGCCATTGACGTCATTTGTCACGTCAAGTCGCAAGAGCGTGGGAAAACGAGTCTGCAATGTCCTTCGGGCGGTCAGCGGCTAGGGATCCAGTCGTGACCCTATAACTCAGATCACGCTGCGGCCAAAACGGTGTGGCGGTTGGGGAAGTTTTTCTTTTCGAGTGACCATCATTTGTGAAAAATAACATAACATTGCTCCACTAAACGTTTTCTGGCCGGGAAAAATTGTTTTCCTATTTGTGCATTCGTTTGGATTCCGCCGCTGTGTAGACGAATGACGTCAATGGCCGCTGTCAGGCGACGACATTTTCCAGATTCAACTTTCGTTAGCAGATGGTAATTTCGAGTTATTTTCTTTTTCTGCGTATTTTTCATCTTCCTTTCTCTTTTAATTCTACGTCCTTCTACTCAGGAAGGTCTTCGAATGCCTAGCAAGGTTTAAAGTGACGTTTACCACGCTATCCACGGCCGTATTGGCAAAAGAGAAGTGTTTCGCCGAAGTAGCAGGATAACGGTAAACACGGTAACTTTGAACGCTTTGTATAAGGTCAATATACTTTGGCCGAAAAATGTTTTTCCAGAAACGTGATGTGTATCCCTCCGATGTCTGATTCATCACTGTGACTGCTTTCAAAAGCGTTGAACTTTTGAGAAATAATTGTTTTAAAATCAGCTCCAACGCTCCATCTAATTTAGTATGCAATATTTGAAACTTTATTTTTTAGTCGCTTCGGCAGTTTTTTTCTGTTTATCAAATGATATTGCATTAAAAGGCCTTTTTCTTCAACACTGTGTAGTTTTCTCATTATTTTGCGTTGCGATAGTAATTTCCGAACAGTTTTTAGCGGGGCCTTATTTTCGGCCTGATTTTGCTGCTATCAGACGGAAAAAGTTTGCGGCTCGATATATTTGGTTTAAAACAAAACTGAAACAAAAGAAATTCATTTTTAAATAGTATTCGGTAACCTCTACTTGGGAGATAAAAATCGGCCGATTTTATTTTTTAGCCGGAAATCATCGGTCGTTTCTTAGGCGCAGGGCCTCTTAAATGACGTCAACATTTGCTTCAATATCTGTTCAAAACTTTGTTGAACTAAATGTTGACAGCGTTTAGACAGGACGTTCGACAAGCTATTGGGTCCTTCGAGTAATCATACGGTCTTGCAGTTAGTCAAACTTCGCAACTCATCCCGAAACGAAATTCTTGACCGAAAACGTTCAATTACTTGTGAACTCCTGTAAAAAGTAATGACTGCACCAATGGCTGCCATGTTTTATCTGTAATGTCTGCAAATGTAAACCGCAGGCAGAGCGCAGGCTCGGATCATGTCACGAAATAAACAAGTAATGACGAAAAATGATGGTAACAGAGGGTCTCCAGAAGTGTTAAACGAAGTCAAAGTTAACTGAAATTTAGTTTTTAACTCAAAAATGTCGTTATTCATCCTAGAAAATCTGCACCCTTTAGGCGTTACGTACTGCATATGCTAAAAAGCAATCTTTCTTTATACGTTAGTTAATATTTTGACGTTTGTACGGTTACGATACCAAGAAAACCATCATTATACGCTAAACAGTTAACCCCATTGAGACCCTCATAACTTGGGCGCAAGCACGACATTCAATGCACGCTGGGAAACAGGCTAGCTAAAGCACACGATCTGAATCGAATTAATTAGTACTTAAATTATGTACGTTTGCGCTTGATATAGCTTTTACGAACCAGTAGTTTAGCAGCTGAAAGCTGTTCGGTTCTTGGAAATTGATGTTATGACAGCTACATGACAACCAACAGGCTATCACGAGTTGCCTGGGGTCCGTTTCTGGAAAGCTCCGGAAGTTTTCGGGCCCGTAAAGCCATAGCAAAATCTCGAACCTCACGATTACAGAGCTGTTTTTATTCACATATTCCTAATATGGAGAGGTTCCTTTCATACAAAAAGTTTCAGGCGTATACACTTCTCCGCGTTTAGATACAGACGGAC
Organism: Orbicella franksi; assembly: GCF_964199315.1. Taxonomy (NCBI): domain Eukaryota; kingdom Metazoa; phylum Cnidaria; class Anthozoa; order Scleractinia; family Merulinidae; genus Orbicella; species Orbicella franksi. The sequence continues at coordinate 15,996,612 of NC_138159.1, forward strand.
TAAAAATGGCTTTACGGGCCCGAAAAGTTTCCGGGGCTTTCGAGGAACGGGCCCCAGGTTGCAAAACATTTCCTGGAAAGATCATTTTCCTAGAAATTTTAAAGGGGATGTCATAAAGAGAGCAAGATCTCGCAAACAACCATATTTTAAATAATTGTATTCCTCCTCACAAAGACCACAAGACGTAAAGAACAGAACAAATTGTTTCTAACTTCATTCAGTAACCAGCGAACAAAACGTTTTGATGTCTAATGGGCTGTTCATACACAAGGAGATTGCTTGAGGTGTTTGAATGACCGCCACAAAAACAGGCAAAAACTGAAAACCGCGAGCTAAATTTCTTGATTTCCCGCAACCGCGTGATAATCTCTTAACCGGAAACCGCCAGATAAATTAAATGTGAATGTACCCGCAAACCGGCTCTCAAAATTGGCTTAAAGATCCTTAAACCACCTAGATGAATTTCAGTTAACTGCATCTGAGATAATAAAATATATCGAAAATGAGATTTCACGGCACTTAGTGCCACATTGCTCCGTCCATTTCTTTGACACTTACAGTTATGAATATGGCTTTAACTGCTTTTCCAACTGCCAGAAAGTGCATTACCTGCAGAACTCAAGGATATCAAGTTCTGATGTCTACTCTTGATACATCAGTCCTTTTTAGTGCGAAGTCCGTAAAACGAAGGACTATTGAGGTTAGAATATTGGGAAATATACTCCAAGTAAGCGAAATGCTAGTTCCTGGTCGAACACGTGACCTTCAGATGTCGATATTTACGTCAGCTGGACACAATATGACCTCACAATAAAAGAACGTAACAGAAATCTGTTAAACTTTTCATTGTTAACTCCGTTAACTTCGTGTAGGGGTAACTGAGGGTGCATATGAACTCCCTTGCAGGGTAGAAGAGGCTAGTGGCCCTTTGAAAATACTAAGAAATCGCCTCTTTTCCACTTTCCAGAGATTTCTTTGGTACCTATTGTGTTTTTGCCCTGGGACGGAGTAGAAAGTTATTTTCGGATATCAGCATCCAAAACAAACACAGCGTCGTTTGTCGTGGTTTTCTTCTAGACGGCAAAATTCTGTACTTAGAACCAAAACACACCTTTAAAGAGTTCGGAATGGTAAGGAAAAAGCATCAAGAAGACTCGACCATAAGAGTACGAACTGGGGGGGGGGGGGGGGAGGGCGAGGGGGAAATTAAGTAATATTTCGGGCAAAACGCTAATGATTGGGGCAATGAGACTTGTTAGTTACTTTTAACAAGTTTTAGATTTTACTCGGATTGAGACTGTTGGTAGAGTATGATTGATTGATTATGTAAGCTTTGAATATAACTATCTTTGGAATTATAGCAGTTTCATTAGATGTGGGAATTGTAAACATTTTTGTTCTTCATGCAATTTGAGTGCATTTGCATCCCGACTTCAACACTCTCGCATTCGGGCATTGCGTAATTTTTTCTGGCAAGAAAGTCACCGCCCCCCCAAGTCTGAAGGTGCCCGTACGCCTATGGACTCGACTGATAATTAAGAGGGCGATATCCTTCGGGATGCAAGAAGGTCGGAATCAAATTAAAGGACTTCCTGAATACATGTAAAACAAAACCGCGCAAAGGAACCTGCGAGCTGTTCAGTTCTTGGAAAATGAACACTTTTCATTTGTTCACTGCTGTTATGACAGCTACATGGCAACCAACAGGCTACCACGAATTGCCAATTTACAAAGCATTTCCTGGAAAGATCATTTTTCCTAGAAATTTCGAAGACGAATTCGCAGAAACTCGCCCACGTTTCCTTTCCTAGAAAACCAAAATAAGGCTATGAAATCCCACATTGCGAAAATGAAGATCGTTATTTCTCGCTCGAGGTTGCAGTTTGTGGCAAAGAGGACACTCAAAACATGATTTCGTTATTCATCCTTTCTGGTTTCGCTCATTTCTGAAACAGTACAGTAACTGTTGCTTCATTTCCTAGACTCCATACTCTCGGCACTTCAATCTGTTGTTCTTACAAGAAGCAAAGCTCTTGGAGATGAAAAGGACAATGTAAGAATTATGAAAATAAAACTCAGACGTGAGGAGGAATGCCATGGTCTTCAACTTTATTTTGCGTCGCTGCATGTTTGTTCTACTTGCTATTGGTTGTGTTGGTTTACCTGTGCGTGAAACCTCGGCTGACGATGATGGTAAAATTTCATTCAACGCCATGGTTTATGACATGGGTAATCGATTAAAAATATGATAAATTCGTGTCTAAACTGAAAATTAACACTTAAGTTTAGCCGGTCCACGCGATGTTTTTTTCTTTAGCAAGAGCAGTTTGCTCGACGGCATTAAGGCTGACTGTATGTTATAAACAAACAAATTGGATTTTCAGTTACTCATCATGAAATCCGAAAACATTTTAAATTATAACCACAAACGGTGACTTAAAGGAACGAAGACTTCTAATCGAATAATTTTTTTTGGACAGTGTGACTTATTTCGATCCACCATTATAAAGTAAAGTGTGATTAAAGATCTGAGATGTTGAGATGAACTTGATAGCACTCCCACATACACAGCTGCCATCTTATCTGGCAATAACAATTTTTTTAGGATGGAGAAGTAAGTCAGTGGACATCTAATATTACTCGCTTGGGATTTGTAGTTTTAAAATGTTTTTTTTTTTTTTGCTTTTCTCGTGTTTGTAACTGCCAATCAACACCTAGGCTTGTTTTTCGACCTTTTCAGGGAAACGCTGACCTAAAGCACAGGAATCGAAACATTTTAATAAACTTTAATTATGCTTGCGCATAATATAACTTTTATGAACATTAATTTTAATGCCAGCGGTTTACAGTGCAACTACTCAAACCGGGCCATTTGGAAAAGAGTCAACCAAGCAGAACGTTACTTGAGAACAAAGGATAACAATAGTTTTCTCAAATAAACCAATAACATTGAAGAATACGAACAATTGAAAACCTAACAAAGTGCGAAGTGCTGTGAACCTCTCAGGAAACTTTGCCATTTGTTGATTGGTTAGTTTCGATCTTAAATTTTTTACTCTCTTCAACGGTGTTGTTTTAGTTGTCGAAAAATGAGGTTTTAGGCTAAAGGTTTCGAGCGAGATTTGTGATTATGACGTTTCGCCGTCAAGGACTGAATCTCTAGGAGTGTATATAACGCAGAGGTGGTGACAGCACTTATGTATTCATGCCAAACAGACCGTTATTACTTGGCGACACGAGAAAGCGACCAGTCCATTGTTCTCAATTTACGTTTTGATTGGTTAGTTTTGTTCTAGGTAGCCAGACTCGAGTAGGCGCACTGTAACAGCTGAAAGCTGTTCAGTTCTTGGAAAGTGAACACTTTTCATGTGTTAATTGTGGTTATGACAGCTACATGGCAACCACAAAGCATTTCCTGGAAAGGTCATTTTCCCTAGAAATTTCGAAGACGAATTCGGAGAAACTCGACCACGTTTGGTTTCCTAGAAAACCAAAATAGGGCTTTAAAATCTACGTTGGGAGAGAGCGTTATTTCTCGCTCCCAGGTTGCAGTTTGTGGTCAAAAAGGACAAATTAAAACTCAAAGTGTCATGATGTCCTTGTTCATCTTTTCTGATTTCGCTCATTTCTGAAACAGTACTGCCTAAACTCCACATTCTCATCACTTCAATCTGTTGTTCTTACAAGAAGCAAGGATTCTTTGATTCCTCTTGGAGATCAAAAGGACAATGTAAGAATTATGAAAAGAAAACTCTTACGTGAGGAATGCCTTCAACACCACGGCTTATGACATGGGTAATCGATTAAAAATATGATAAATTCGTGTCTAAAAATTAACGCTTTAGTTTTTCGATGCGATGTTTTCTTGTTTAGCAAGAGCAGTTTGCTCGAGGACATCTAGGTTGACTGTATGTCATAAACAAACAAATTGGATTTTTAGCTGCTCATCATAAAATCCAAAAACACTTAAAATTGTCGTCACAAACGATGACTTGAACAAATTTAAAATGAACACCTACCCAGGTTTGCCCCACAAAGAAAGGAAGACTACGGATCGAATTATCTTTTTGGACAGTCGATAACTCTCACATACGCAGCTGCCATCTTATTTGACAATAACAAATTGTTTTTAGAGTCGAGAAACGGAATAAAATTTTGTGACAATTTTGATCGTATGCATAACAATCAAATCTGTGGACATCTACTATTACTCTATTAGGATTTGTAGTATTAAAATTAAATGTCTTTTTTGTTTTTCGTTGACTATCTCGTGTTTGTAACTGCCAATCAACTCCTAGCCTTGTTTTTCGACCTTTTCCGCGAAACATTTCACATTCTTAGAATCCAGTGGAGACATCCTGCCATGCGTGAATTGTCGGGGAGGGGGGAGGTGGTCATTCCCAGGGGAGTACTCCTTATGTCATTCAAAAACGTTGTCAGTCTTTTCGACCTGAACAACCTTCAATGATCATCTGAGTTCTCTTCAAACATAAATCCAAAACGACCGCTTATTGTTGCGTGTAGACGGAAAACATTTGATGCGATTTCAGAGCGAAACCTTCGTTTTCAAATTCCCCGTGTGGACGGGGCCAGAGTTCTTTACTGTATGTCTTTGTTCGCTTTTTTGGCCTTGACCGTGTACAAACACGAAGAAGAACTAGCCAATGGAAACCAAGCATAGTTTATGAGCGCGAAACAAAAGATTTTGCATGGTCGCGCTCCTTCAAACATAAATCTTGGAACATGTAGTTTTTCACAGTTTGCTCCTTTGAAATCTGCCGTGCTTCATAACCATGCTCCTCTGTGAACTATGATGAGAATTAGGAAAATAATCGACTGGATGACACTGTTTGAATTTAGCAGAAAATTCTCGGAAAAATATGGAAAAAAAGATAAGTCATGCTGTGTTCTAGGTAGTCTGTAAGAATTTAGCACAACCTTTTTCAGTGAAAATTATTATTGAACCATTTCAGTCTTTCTCAGGTTCGTTTTAGATTTCTCATCATCCTTTGGCGTTTTATTATAAAGGGTGATTTTGTACATAACAACAAAAGGAATTAAACAACATATCGAATTTTTTTAAGGCTGTTATTTGTTGTGAATTTTGTCAGGCTTATACGAGGTAGACTGGGTTTGATTCTCCGTTCCGTTGCCTGCCTAGCAAGGAGTTCGTGACGATTTCTCGGAAACTCAGAACCTTGGATCAAGTTATTGTCTCTAATCACCTTTTTTTTTTCTAGGAAAAACGAATTCATCATTTCCTATTCAATATCTCATGCTTGATTTGAGCCCATGGTTTCGATGGTAATTTCTGTTTTTATTTGGCGAAGAACTACCTACCAAATGGACGAAACCTCTAGAAAGACATGAAATTGGAAACGTTTTTCACTCTCTTTGTTCAGTTTGTGTACGTGCTGCAGGGTGTGTTTCCGGTGTTTCGAAATCGCTCGCTTAGAAACTGTGATGTAAAACACGTTTTATATTTACGTGTCTTTATTCTGGATTTTCGCCTGGAGAAAGGGAGGGCAGAAAATCCAAGACAAAAAATTCAAGAAGTATTACAATTTTTAAATAACACTGTACTAATACAAGTGTTAATGTAGGGGAGACTAGCTCTTTACTGTCGCAACGCGATAAGCACCATTTAATGCAATAAGCAATTCATGGCAATTTTTAACATCAGGATTTTTCGGGGAACAACCTTAAACTAACAAATTTAATCCTATTCTAAGTTCAAGCAGTCATTTATACCTCTTAGATTCGTTGCAGTTTCTTTGAAAAAAGCGAATTGAAATCAAAATAATTATCGACACAAAAAGCTGATGCAACTTTTTTCGTGTTCCTGTGCAGCCGGCCGTGGACGTCTAATTGATGTCGTCGCAATTTTCGGTTCTCCATGACAATCTGTGAAAATTTAAGGAGCTAGAGCTGTTCTCTCTAAAAGTAAGCCCCCAAAATGAGCTACTTTTGTTTAGTTTGAACGTTTAACTCTGCAGATTTGATATCAAGTGCCTTTGCCTTTCCTAGAAATGTTCTGTAATATGCAATATGCTTGCAGGGCAATTGTCACTTCCGGTTTTCCTTGAAACAGCTTACCTCCAGGAAGAAGCATTTCCCGGAAAACGTTCGATAGTTCTGACATAAATACGATTACGACATGGTATCAACGAAGCAAAGTTGGCAGGTTTTGAGAAAGAAACAACTCGCGATAATTTTCAAGCGATTAGCTAAAAGACAGCCATGCATAAAAAAAAATACGAGGTACAAACGATGGCGTGCTAACTAGTGGAGAACTGACTTCCATTCTACAGTGTACGAATCGATGTGTGCTGTTATTAACACAACAGTTTCGAGTTTAGACGCGACTATCAAAAAGTTGGAGAAAAGTGGATTTTATTGGGGCGCAATCAGTGCCTTAAAAGCGAAAGCTTTACTGCGAGACCAGCCTACTGGAAAATTTCTCGTCCGCGATAGTTCGGACGCGAGACATTTATTCACAATAACCTTGGTAACCGCGACCGGGATCACAAACGTTCGAATTGTTCTGTGCGAAGGACTTTACTCTCTGGATAAAAAAGACACTTACACGACAAAAAGGAACTGCGAGGAACTCCAGCATCGTTCTACTCCCAGATTTGACTGTGTGGTGAAAATGGTATTCTACTATATGCTCGTTACAAGAAAGCTCTTACAAGGGGATCCTTCGGAAACTTTGGAGAACACACGAACGGCGAAATTTCTCTTGTGGAGTCCACTTTATAAGGAAGTTTCAAGTTTACAGCACTTGTGCCGTAAAGCTTTGAACAACCAACTCCTCGCCAAAGGAATCAAAGATTTACCAGCTGTTCCAAACACAGTAAAGCTGTATTTATCACAATACCCATACCCAATTTAAAATAACGCAAATTTTACATCGTTATACGTGTTTCAAATGTCTAAATTTAACACCGTAGTTCTTGACCCTTCGCGAAAAACGAAGAAAGAGTTATAGGAAAGAATGTTCTGAGTGGCTTGTGTGAAGTATCGAGCGGCTTGTGTGAATTAATTTTGTTTATGATCTTTCATGAATAAATCACTGATTATAATAATAATTTTCCAGTGTATATAAGACAAAATCGTTCATTTTGTAAAAAGGTAACATCCCATAGTCTGTGTGTTGTGTTCTAGGAATAGACAGGCTAGAATTAGTGAAAAATCTCTCAAAGGCAACAATATTTTGAGCAGTAAAAATATGTATTTTATTCCAACTGTGTAGATATAATTTATATAAAAAGTTTTCCAGTAAGGTATATATATAAAACCAAGGACTGGCTGTTTCAATCGTTTCTTTCCATCGACGAAGAATTCAATTGGACTTCCGTCTCTTCTTGTTACAAGCTGTTTCGGTTTCACTTCCCTAAACTGGAATTTTATGCTTTGTTTTCGTCTCAGCTGAGTACTGACCCCGCAGCTTCCTAGAAAATGCCACCTGCTACCGGTTTCGTTTCTGTTCAAGCACACAAAAACGTAATTTTAGTTCGTAGAAATCTGCCTTGAAACGATGTGTTACTTACAAGAAACTTGGTGTAACAACTCAATGTAATTGTAAATAAAGATTAAGATGTAGAAGTATGCAGCCTACGTTTACAGAGAAAGGCCTTTACTGCACGAACTTGTTTTGACTGTTTTAGCGGAGTTGTAAGATGGTGTAAACTTAATTAATTGTTCATAAACAAAGGCCTGGGAAAGCTTCGCATGCCCAGACAAAACGGCAAGCTAAAACAAAGAAGAGGAAGTATCAGATAAGATATCACGAACACTATAGCTGCACTGAAGAACCAATCAACATGTTCAATGTACATAGAATTATGATTAGCATTCTACCCTTAACCAAATACGTAGGTCAGGTCTTGACGTAAAGGCCTGACAGACAAAAAAGGGGGATCCTGTCGGCCTCTTTAATTGGAATTCGTCGATATTAGAAAATCGACAGGACGTTTATTACATTTTTCCTCCTTTGCGCAGAGAAAGCATATCACGCTAGACACGAATTGACTACAAACATTTGAACAGCTTGTGAAACTTAATAATTGGTGTATTTTTTTACTCTGGGTGTTAAATTGGCTTTCAAAAACTGGGAAATTTCTGGTTGGTAAAAGCACTAATGAACTCATACATTCTTTGTAAAATTTTAAGTTTAAAACTCGCGTCGCTCAAAAAGTACTCAATACATCGAACTCAAATTCCTTGGGGTCGTGCTGTGCCCTTTCAATCTTCAGAACTAATATTTTTGTGGCTCTATCAGAAACTGTATCGCTTATGCTAATAATCGAGGCAAATACTGTAAACAAAGATAATTATATACTCTTCGATGTCAAGTTATTTAGTTCGCAATCAGTCTTCATGTTGTTCGGTCAGACTTGTGTCAAAATATGAACTACTACCCTTTATAGAATCTTATTTCTAAAACAATAGAAGTAGACAGAAGATAGCATGTAAGCAGACTAAGTAGTAGTAAGCAACGATCGTGCGAATTTTGATGCTAGCTTATCTAGGAGCTCATTGAACTGAGATAAGCTCATTGTTTTGGACCCGTCACCTAATCATATCAGTTTTCTCAAGAGACGGTGATCTAAGAGAACACATTCCTGTGCCCCATGACAATATTTTCAATCTATTTTAAGCTTCGTGTCAAGCCGAGAACGTTATTTATAGTCTTGGTCCCATGATTGCGCAGCCAAAATTGAACTGAAAATCAATCGGGTTAAGAGAAAAGATGATCAGTTTGTTTTGCACTACATACTATATAAAAGTCATTTTCAAAGCGCTGGACAGGAAAATTATTTTCTACGTGCTCTTCGAAGTTAACTTCGAAAATAGAAGTCGTGTCACTCCCTGGAGACTTCTATTTTAACCCGCTCGAAAGTCGTTTCTCGAAAAGTTCTGAATAGATTGAAGCGAAAAACATCTCCTTCGAAAGGTTTTTCAAAGCGCAGGACAGCTAAAATATTTGTTTGCCGTTTGTTAAAAATTTGGCTTCAAAAGTGTTGTACATTGAATTAGAGTTTGCATGTCCAAGGCGAAAAAACTGGAACTACCGCGGAACTACCGAACCGTTTGGATCAAGAGAGGTCTCTTTGGAAAGCATTTTCTAAGCGCTGGACAGGAAAATTATCTTCGATGTGCTTATCCACAGTTTTCTTGAGGCGCCATGGCTGCTGCATAGTAAAGTTGTTTCTTCAGAAAAGTTGCTTCGATTCTCGAAAAGTACTGAAAGGATTAAAGCGAAAAAGATCTCTTTGGAAAGCTCTTTCAAAGCGCCGGGCAGTTAGAATTTTTCCCTCCCCTTTTGTTACGAATTGCGCTTAAAAAATCCAGGTGCAAGCTTTTTGCATATTTTAGGTGGCTAGTAATAGTTTCCAGCTCTTTCTAACAGCAATGCTTTGACGTGTCTATATCAAGTGAATTGCTGCAATAAGACCCAGTACGGGTATCACATAAACGTCCAGTTGTTGGCGAACAAATTGCGGTCCCCTTTATGACATAATAGCTTACCATAGCGACAATACGATCTATTAAAAAAACCCTTAATTTTGCCACCTTCAATTTTTCGAAAATTCAAGGTGCCTCTAAACTCTACCCATAGAATTTTTTTTAACTTTGCAGAAAGTTGTAGCTTATCATGCTTATCACGATTCAATAATAAAAAAGGTTTCACCGAGCTTTTTTTGAATTACAAGCTCTTAAAGCTAAAGTTAAGGATGTTTTTAAGAGGCCGTATAAAGATTGGGCATTTATTTGACACCATTATTGTAACAGTCCTTAAAATAAAGAGTGGTAGTATTGACCCGTCAAAGTAGGACTGCTAGAAAGAGCTAGAAATTGTTAAGAAAAGCAATGCCATCAGTTTACTTGCGTCCAGTACTCACAGAAACCGGGTGTCACTGTATTTAAAAATGACGTTAATTTTAAAAATGAAATAACACAGTCTTCAACACTGAATAAAGTTCTTTCCTCAATGACTTTGACAGGAAATTTACTACAGTCGAACCTGTATTAAGCGGACACCCTCTATTAAGCGGACAGCAGTGCAAGTCACATTTTCCTTTTTCCACATGCACTGTAAAAAATACCTGTATTCAACGGACACCTCTATTAAGCGGACGCGGACACCGTGCTTAAACTTGACTTTTATGGTCATTTCTATTGTCAGAAACCTGTATCCAACGGACACTGCAAAAAGAATGATGATTTTTTTGTCAACATTTTAGTAGATCGGTCATTTTTAAAAGTTTGCCAACAAACTGAGCTGCCACAGAAATGCAATATTTTGTTATTCGGTTTTGTTTTTAGAGAACTTTTGTTTTTGTTTGATTTTGTGGACTTGCCATACTGTTTATGGAAATACGATATTTCAGAGTTATCGATCGTTCACGAGAATGCTATTTGTCTGTTTCAAGTTCTTTTAATACTGATCAATGTTGATATGACCCTTTTAAGACGAATTCTGAGGGAACCTGTTTTCAGCGGACATCCTGTATTAAGCGGACACCAGCAAGGGCCGCCTAATACAGGTTTGACTGTATATCATTGAACTCTGATTTCCAGATTACTCCAAGTTCCTAATTTTATACGTCAAAATCGTTATAGTTTTGATTTTCTTTCAACAGGCACAAAAATATTAACCCACGTCATTTTTTATATATAGTTTCTTGATCTTAGCCTGTGATTCGGACCACATGACTACCTAAGCCTCAGCGTCGTCTGTAGGGCCAGCGATCTTTTTGGTCAGTACCAACTGGGAAGACCTAGGCAGTCTTGACCAGTCTTGAAGTCCTGATAATGATCTACTATTCCTGCTTTGTAAGATAGAAAACTGTCAAGAACATTCAAGCATTTTGTTACTGTACGTGTAAAGATATTGTGAAGACCTTTAAACTTCTAAGATTATGGTTCTTCTATTTTATACACTATATCAGTGCTATGTTGAAAGCATTTAAGTTTTGGATCTCCCTAGGCAATCTTCCAGCATTTAACTCCGCCTACCAGACAACCTTAAAATTTTTACATCATTTTTACTCGTTTGGCTCGTTTACTTCTTTGTCATCCACTTCCGAGCTAAACGAACCACGAAATATATAGACCTAAGACCACGACAACAGCAACAACAACAACAACAAAACTTTATTTCTTTTTCAATAATTTACATGAGTTTTAGGTTAATGAGTTGCGTTACGTCTACACTTTATTATTAAAACTAATTAAGTTAGAAACTTAAAAATAATGACAGATGAACCCGCAGGTAGTCCTGGCTAATCTAGGCGAGCCACGTCTAAGACTTAATGCATATATAGATTTTTCCTCGTCCTTTCATTCACTGCCGAACTAGACGAGCCAAACAAGCCACTAAAGTTGTGCACCTTCAAAAGGGGACCCTGTATTGCGTAGTTGCTCTTTTTTGGAAAAAGCAGTCAGTAATAAAACGTCTTACTTTTGAAATAAAGTTTCGAGATATGAAATGAAATGGTTCTTGTTGCTCGGCACTTTGTTTAGTTAGCTTTTCTGAATAAGATTTACTTTACAGTAATCTGCAGAAGCCGCCTTCTGCATGAAATTCAATTGCCCATCTAATATCAAAAGAAATAGTGGGAATATCACTCCTTTGCAGATCGTGCAAGGTTACAGTGGTTCCAGGGATCGCACGCGGGATCACGCGCAATTGGCCGGGAACATTGTGACCGAGTGAGCTTGGGGTGAGCTTGAGAACAAAGATGGCGGAAGATTTGCAGAGGCTGCTCTAAGAATGTTCGCCTCTTGTCGAGAAATAACCGAACTCTCGAAGACTTATGCTTAACCGCAGGTAAAGCATTCAGATAATATGTAGTATGTTAAAACTTGCATTCAACTTACTGAAAGGAGAACCGACCTGTTTGACCTGCAGGTTAAGGTTGCAGAGTTCAGATCAGATGAGAAGAAGGCAGAAGATGATGAAAATGTGGCAAGAGCAAGTGGTGAGTAAATTATTCATCTTAAAATCTTGTGTAGCAATTTAGCAATAATAAATTCTTAAAACACTGAATAATGCATAACGTTGCATAAGCTCTAGCGGACGTCTTTGCCATCAAGGTGTTCATGCATGCATGACATATAAACATAGAGAACTTAATAGATGTAAAACTCAATAATAAGTTCGCATTATGTTATAATTTACATAGTGCATGTGCTATATAAACAATAGCCTCCATTTGGCGCAAAAATATGCCTGGATATTTGTTCGCAAACAGTTTCCTAAGAGTGACGCTCAAAGAAAACTGTTAGCTTCGAGGAACAGATAATGTCCAGGGACAATAAAGTCCAGGAAAATTTTTAAAGTCAAATGGGGGCTTTTTTTATTATTATTACCCAGTCAGTACAAATTGCAGATTGCAGACTGCAGACTGGGTACAAAATGCAGGCTGCATACTGCAGACTGCAGACTAGATATAAGATGTAGACTGAGAATAAAGACTTTTTGTTGTCAAATACTTGATAACATATCAGTTTATAACTTACCAAGTGTCACGCAATCACTTTCCGCGGTCATTATCCTTGGCCTGTTTCTTCATATACTTTGTTTTTAAACAGTTTTAGCATCAAGGTTGTGTTAGTTTTTAAATCTAATTTGAAGCTGTCATAGTCTTCTCACACTGCACACAAGGTCAGTAGTTAACCCAAATAATGTGCAATCTTCAAGAAACAATGATCGATCAGTGTTCATTTTGTAGCACGGGGGTCAAGAAATTAGGAAAGGAAAAAGGGAAGAAGACTTACACTGTAAAGCCAAACTGTTCCTTCATCTTGATACGTGTTCAGTGTTTTAAGGGTGAACACACACTGATTGTTACATATTATTTAATGATTGTGTAGCTTACTAGTTGCCAAACAGCGACAAGAAACGTTAATAAATGACCAGTCATGAAAATGGCACTTTGCTTTTTCCCATAAGAATTCACCGATTGCACATTGCACGTGTAGGAAACTTTGACATTCTTCAATATTCTTTAATTTGTTGCAAGACTCTTAATCACTCGTTCTTAGATAATGTTTCCATCATATTTATACGTGTTGTTATTTGATACTAAAATCTTGTGCATGAAATGTGAAGAGTAATGACGGCTTTTTAGAAATTATATTTAAGAGAGAATATGGCTGAGAATAATCCCCAATCTGGAAGATGACCGCAGAAAACACTTGGCAAGTTATAAAATGACTTGTTACAGCATGTTAACTACTTAAAATTAATTAACTGACAGTGAGGTCTTTACAGGAAAATCTCAAACCGAGACCGTACTGTATTGGCAAGACCGAGGTTTGAGATTTTCTCGTAAAGACCAAACATTCAAGGTCAATTAAAGTTTATTTTATGGCTTTTTGTTTTGGTTTTGCGGGCCCGTTTACAATCGGGCCATGGGAATTACGGGAGAACAATGCCCTACAATATTATTGGCCAATCAGAGAGTGCGTTATATCAGCTACAAACACAAGCCATATAATAATATCAATTAGTATCACCCAACTAGTGGACTAATGCAAATCCTGCATTTTAATTGGTTATGCTACTAGAGGACTATTAGTAATAGTCCTCGAGTAGCAAAATTTGCACAATCAAGCGTGATGCTTTCTTTCGTTTTATTCGCCTCATGGGCTATTGACCCGTGGCCCTTGAGGGCTAAGGGTCTAATTTTTAATTATCAGATGAAAACAACAGTCTCTATTCTCAGTCTGCATCTTGTACCTAGTCTGCAGTCTGCATTTTGTACTGACCAGTTTATTATCCTTCAAATATTTAGGAGAAAATCGGGAATATTCCCCAGTTTTATATGGGGAAATTTTGAATCGCTAGGCACATTTAGACCTGTCATGTGCAAGCAAAAATATATGATGGAATGTAAGCACCAATATTTTCAAAAGTCTGTGGCAGTTGTGACCTAAATCATTGTTCTTGAACAGCGATTGTTTTTTTATTGATAGAGGACATAATTTTTTTCAATTATTTTTAACTAATAGTAATTAGTTTCCAACTTACTAAGTATTAACATTTGCCCTGGTCTCAAAATTCCAAAGTCTCGCTTGTGTGTATTTCTTTCTGTCGGGGAGTCTCAGAGGCTGTAGAAAGGTCTAAATGTACATTTATAATTCAGTTACTAGCTAGCATTTACATATGACTACAAATATAAATTGGTTTGAATAAAAAAATATATTAAGTTACTGTGGGATATGAAATCCAATTTCAAGCTACCAAAAGAACTTGATTATCGATAGGTCTCAGGCTCAGATTTTCTTAAATTGTTTACATGTATACTTTAAAATTTATTTATTTATTTAAGATGCAGACTAAATGTAGAAGTAAAAACTAAAAGTTAAGAAAAATAGATGCACTTAGAACAGCAAGTTTTTAAGAGGTTAAATATGCCTACATCAAAACTCCCTTAAAAATTCAAGTACAAGTTGAACATGGGTTTGAATCTGAAGGTTATCAGGTCAAGATTAAGGTCCTGGGGCATGTTTCTTAAAGGTCCCAAAAAACTGCAACAGAATCTCAAACCTAATATGACTACAGAGCTGTTTTATGCACATATTCTTAGTATGAACAGAGGCTCTCTTCATACAAGAAGTTTCAGGCGTATACACCTCTCTGTTTTTAGATACAGATGAACTAAAAATCACTTTGCAGGCCTGAAAAGCTTCTGGGGCTTTTAAGAAACAGGCCCTAGGTCTCAGTGTATAAACAATAACAGTTTCTGTGTCTGATGGGCCCAGTCCCAGATTTTACCATCAGCATTTCCAGTATTTTACACTTACAATTGACCTATTGAATTATTACCCAGAGCTACTTAGACTTAATTTTAGCTTTGTTCTGTTTGCAGTTCCATCTTTAACTATAAGTTTGTCTTATCATTATCATCTCACAGATTTTACATGCCAGTACACTGTATTAGGACACAGACACATCTCCACAAAGAGATCAAAACCTAGCCAAGCTTTAGACAGACAATGGCGAGTTAGCATTTAATTTTATCCTTTTTACAGTATTAGCTAGCCACAGTTATAGTGATATAGCATGTTACACTTGTTGATCAACGGAAAAGTGCTCACAAGCTTAGTTTGATATCAGTTAGCTGATGAGGTATTCCTTTAGGCATAGTAAGGTCAACTTCTGAAGAAAATGAAATATTGTGAAATAAGTTACGTGCAGTGTATATGTAACCATGTAAGATCTAGGGGATGATTCTTGTAAAAACCTGTATAGGTTTACTGTATTTTCCACACCAAACCAAAATGAAATGAATTGCCATGCTGCACTGTTGCACCACACTAAGCCACACCATGCCACGTAATGCAATGCAATGTAATGCAACAAAACAAAACACGACACAGTACAACTTGGTTCAGTTGGTTCATTTAGCTGGCTCACTCAATTCATTTGGTTCACTTGGTTCACCTGGCTGGTTCACTTGGCTTGTTTACTTTGTTCACCTGATTCACTTGCCTAGTTCACCTGGTTCATCTGGTTCACTTGGCTGGTTTCACTTGGTTCAGTTGGCGGTTCCCCTGGTTCACCTGGTTCACTTGGCTGGTTCAATTGGTTCACCTGGTTTACTAAAGAAGCCAAGTGCATCAGGTTAACCAAATTAACCAGCCAAGTGAACCCATTATGTGATGAACCAGGTTAACCAAGGAGGCAATGGAGGGTGTAAAGAAAACTCAATTTGAGCTTGTGCTTAGGGCTAACTGTAACTATGATGTACTAACACTAAAGTCATTCCCACTAGCACGCTCAAAATGTTTTAATAGGTAGGTAAGGTAAAATCTGCATACGAGCCAAGTGGCTCCTTAGGCCGGAGCTTATCCTGGTTTCAGTAGCATGAAGTGACCAGGAGTATTTCTACTCCACCCTGGATGGGATGCTAGTCCATGGCAGGGTTACCCCCAAGCATTAAATTCACCGGTACCCATTTATACATCTGGGTGGAGTGAGGCACTGTGAGAGTAAAGTGTCTTGCCCAAGAACACAACACAATGTCCCCAGGATGGGCTCAAACTCAGAATGCTCGCTCTGGAGTGGAGCACACTAACCATGAGGCCACCGCGCCTCCTTCCAAAATGTTTTTAATAGCGTGTTAAATTTATTGTAAGTTCAATTAACAGGATCAGGTCATCTCTTAACAATACTTCAGTTTGTAATTTCAATTTCCACAGAAAAGTTTAACAAAAAATATCACGCAGCAGTTGACAAGCAAAGGACAGAATCCACTAGCCTTAGAACGAAAAGCACTATCCTTGGACTTGACTTGCTTTGCATGCTGTTAGTGTAGCTTGCCCTAAGAGTTATTGGTTGTGTGTATGGATATCACATACACTGGCACCCCACCTAATGGTCACCTCGTTAATACAGACACCTTCGTTATTACCGTTCGTCTTTTTTCTCCTGGGAAAACACCATACATGTTCTTGTAAGTAAACCCGTTTATGTGGCCATCCCGTTAATACGGCTAACGGCCACATTCTGAAATCGCAACCTGTATAATCCTCTATAATTTTACCCCATTAATGCTGCCACTCAAAACAGTTATGTTCATCTTTCCAGTGTTAATATATTGTATACATGTACTGATTAACGTTTCGCCTTTTTTAAAATTACACCTGCATTTCGAATGCTCATTAAAGAACGGTTGTTTACAAGTGCAATTGTAATGTCCGTCAAGGCAACAAAACTTTAGTAACAAAACTTTTATTCCTTTTTCATCAATTTGCAGCCAAGAATTTCAGGTTAATGTGTTGTTTCCGTATCTTACATCTACACTTTATTTATATTAAAAATAATTAAGTTAGAAACTTAAATATAACAACAGCACGAACCCGCAGGTAGCCTAGGCTAATCTAGGTGGGCCACATCTATATTTATATTATACCATTAAGATACAATAAGCTTGCTATTCAACTACTCAGACAAAGATTTACGAAAATGTTTATTACAAGCCTTACAAACTATTTTTTCATGTCAGGAATAAAGGTCCTTGAAAATAAAACACATAGTCATAGGTGTTCTTAAAATAGGCCAGTCATAAAATTTGACCCTGCCCCATTAACACGGCCACCCCTTCATTATGGTCAAATTTTCATGGCCCGTTGGTGACCATATTAACATGGTTCCACTGTATTAAGAACTTAATGCCGGATGGCAAGCTGTCCAGCATAATCCAATAAAAACACAGTTTGAAAAATAATGAAGTGTAACCTGTTATGTCTGTGGCAAGGCTTGAACATACATATTACCTAGACAAACCATTAAGCCACTCTCGTATATTATTTATAATAAATATGGTTGAAGTAGACCTAAGGCTTTGTGATTTATCTTCAAGGACCTTTATTCCTGACATGAAGAGGACAGACACATCATCACAAGAAAGATAACAAACCAAACAGAGGATAAAACCGTGCTTTACACAGATATGGTGAGTCTACATTAAATAAATTCTTCACCCTGGCAATTTAAGTGATATAAAATTGTTACGTATTTAACCATGGTTATGATTTAACCAATTAACCCAAAATTGCCATCACTTATACTCAAGTTCTGCAGAAGGAAAAGATCTTTCCAATGACACCCAGATCAAAGTGACTGGGTCAATTGAGCCTGAAATATGCACGAAAATGCTCAGAAATTTGAGTCAAAAACTCGAAGCAAAATTACACTTGACTACTACACTTGACTACTCCGCGGTAAGAATTTTCCGTCTCGATGATGTTTTCTCGGAAATTCTTGAACTGGAAGCAAGCCCAGAAGAAGGACAACCACTGCAGCGAAAAAAAGACCAAAAGATTAAAAGGAAAGGCCAAAAAAAAAAAAAAAAAAAAAAAAAAAAAAAAAAATATATATATATATATATATATATTCATTAAATGTAGTTCAGGACTTCAGGAGTGATTCATCGTTTTATTGCTACAGACCTGTTTCGTATGGTCAACAAGTGACCACACTCATCAGGCAACATCAACGAATGACCGGTTAATTTAAATGCTGGCGGTTAAATACAAATTCAAATAGTTGCTATGGTGCTGATTATTTCGTTACGTTATCTTAAGGTTTTTGAGTACATATCTGTTTCTGTGAGGGCACGAAGTTGCTAATTCATTACGTTTGTTGAGGCTACATAGGTCTTTCCTGCAGATTATTAGAAATTTTTCGTAAAGACATAAACTGCATTTTTTAGTTACGTTGTTGTAAGGCTTGGATTTTCTGAGGACTTTCCATGCTATATTGAATGGTTTCTTGGCGTCTTTCAGTTTCCATAATGAATATACTATGCTCCTCTAAGAGTTGAGCGCTTTTTGAAATCCATTCACCACAAGGAAATAGAATATATATATATATATATATATATATATATATATATATATATATATATATATATATATATATATATATATATATATATTAAAAAACTCCGAAAGGCCTAAAGACGTAGTCACTTTCTCGTAGGTCACTTTTGATTTCTGCGTATGCCCGAGCAAAAATGTCATAAAACGCGATGCTAGTGGAAAGAAAACCATTCTGTCATGTTGCAAATGCCTTGTTAAGTAGATTGGAGCTAATCTGGCTCATATCCAGGCTGAAAATGTCCAAAATGTTCAAGAAAGGCGTTTTTGCCAAAAAGCTCCGGGTGTCAACTGGTAAACAGAAAAGTATTGACATATTTAGTGACACTGAATCAGCTATACGCTGATGAGGAAGTCCTATAGACATATGGAGATCACCCTCTCATTAAGCATACTGTTAGTTATTTGATAGACTACGAGTAGTCCCTCTTTCGCTTAGTCCGTCGAGCGAGACCGTAAACAAACAGCAAGGAAAAAATGGCCGCGCGAACTCCTGGCCAGGGGTTCGCGCGGCCATTTTTTTCTCGCGGTTTTTTTTCGCGTCACGCACGACGGACTAAGCGGAAGAGGGACTGCTCGTAGCCTACTTATTTGAAGTTGTTGTTGATGATTTTTAAGTTGACACACGGCCGTTTTAGTGTCCTTGTTGATGAGAAAAGGACCTTAACCACTGAATATGTTGTGATAACAACACCTAGTGATATTGAATCAGTTTTGCCCTGGTTTGGAATTTATTCCTAAATCATTTACAACTTGCTCAAAACGCGTATGTGACATACTTCGTCTTTTCCGCGGGTATTACACAACACTCTATGCGCTTTTGTGGTTGGTTCGGTCTTACTTAAGGTTACTTGTTTTTTCCTCAGAAAAAAAAAACCCCGACCAAACTATTGGAAAATTTCAACGCAACACTTCGTAACATTCAGTGTTGGGCGCAACATGTTGTGCGAGTTTGGGCATCCTTTTGCGACATGAAAACTTGAGCCAACAACACCCAACATGTCACAGGACGTCGCAACAGGGTGGGCAAACGCGTGCAACATGTTGCGACCAACAATGTTGCGAATGTTGCGATAGTTTGGGCAGGGCTTGAACTATTTAATTTCCTGAAGCTTCCAGTAAAGGATCAGCTATTTCTTGGAATGTCCAGTCCCCTCTCTGAGACGCATCCGTAGGGAATCATGGTAGTTGCATTATTAAATACAACTACCGTGGGGCGCTCTTGAGCAAAAAGACCTTTGCGTAGAATTTCAAAGAAGGGCCCATAATTTCAAAAATGAGGAGGCATTATTTGAAACTGTATCATTAAATTGATCCTCAGCTCTGTTATCTTCATCTCTGGCGTCGTCTTTTTTGAACCAAATGGGAGAACTCAGGCCTTAAACAATAAAACTCTCTGTAAATTGTCTCGTAACGCCGTTTTGCTGCAGGTTAACGAGAAATTTTGTGTCATGATTTATGGGGGAAACAGTGTTTTCCGCGGTCGTTCACCGGTGGTTTGAGAGAAGTTAAAATTACCCGAAAATGATAGTGGGAGTGACCTTAAGAAAAAGTCTCGTTCTTGAGATCGCGACACAGAAAACCAACACAACTTTCATGGCTTCAGAATATAACTTCAAGACGCATTTTGGTATTATTTGAAGCAACGTCATCAAAATAGTGTTCAACTATATGTTTATTTATCACTATGATGCAAAAAGTATAATTTGAAATGTCTTTGCGATTTACTCGAGATCAAACGTACGGATCTTTTTTATTCTTGTACAGTCCACTTGTCATACACCATAGTTTAAGGCACTGGTTGTAGCTTTTTTATATCACATCTAGTTCGCGCAAAATTCATGTTTTAACGACTTTCATTTTTTTTGTTTATCGTTCCCACGGAAATATTGATTGCCTTCAAAAATACATCATGCCAAACTTCAATCCAGTAATTTTCATATCGATCCGATTAAGGGAAGACTGTTAAAAAGCTGATTGAAAATGCTTGGTATGGTCCAGAAAAACAGTATCGAGACACTTTAAGACATTGATCGATGGTTTTCGATCTGAATTGCAAATTTTCTCATCTCATTATTCATGTTTTACCATCACCTACACGTGCTGAAAGATGGCGAAGCGAGTTAATCGTTTTATACAACGGGAACTTTTTCTTCTTTCTTTCCAATTTTAAGATTTTTTCTTCTCTCTTTTCAAGTTTAAACCAGTTTGTCAAAACACCATCGATTCCGTGAGGTTTTCCCTCGGAATTCAGCAGTGGCCGCTCGTCCAAAAGCTTTGCTCTGAAGAGGAGTTTGCAGCACGTGTTGACTTAGTCCACAATCGTGATGGCGGATGGTGTGAATTCTGTACTGCTTGCGAAGGTAATTATCAATATTTCACTGTTATGGAAAGTAGTTTGCTCTTAAAGTAGTCTCGTTCCCTAAGACGCTATTCAAGAATCTCCTGATACTTTCTCAGGCTAAATTTCGAGACTGTATCGAACAGAAATGCGAGCAGCACTGAATGTTAACTTAACTGGCTTGTTGAAGTAAGCTAAAACTGTCGCTATGTTGTGCACAATTTTCACTGTAGAAATCGTTTACCGGACATGATCCTGTTGTATGAACATGATGAGTTTTCATCCAATGTAGTTTTAAAATAATAAGTGTTCATTGAATAATTTCAAACGGTGCCGCCAAAATATCTTTGCGTGTTTGGAAAGAGGGGCTGTTCTTGAAATCAGTTGATTATTAACAGATTTAGTGGTTATATTGACATCCTATGAACTCAAGTTTTAGTCTTATCACTAATGTTTTAAATGATATCATGGTTATTGAGTAAACAGTAAACTAATCTGGTCATGTTTTAATTGTTTTCATTAGAATCTTTTCTAAAGAAGAAAAGGAACAAGGAATGTAAGCTCAAGAAGGCTTCAGTAAGAGGTGAGTGAGAAGCGGTGTTCAGTTCTAATGTTTATTCCTGCATGGACCGTTCAAAGTAACTTTCGTTTCATTTAATAAGGGTTTGTTTTGTTATGAGACAAGAGTTAAGAAGAACTCCAAAATGGTCTCTTTTTAATTACCTTGAATGAATCTTTCTTCAACTGACCGGACTTTAAAAGTCCTGGGACCTTGGGGATCTTGGGAACTCACTGGGGAAGTCTTTCGGTCTGTACGGCAGAATTGATTTAAATGTTCTATTTACTTTTTCTGATCGCGCAATATTAATCCAAAACTCTTCATATTATTAACGAGGATTTCAATTGCCGACAATGGCAGTTGAATTAGCAACTGTAGGGATTATCGATCCATGAACACTTTCTTATTCAAAATCAAAGCAAAGAAAGTCATCTTCCGAGTCAAGTGGAAATACAAAAACGCTGCGTTTTTAGAAGAACAGCTACATACACTGCCCGATGCTATTATCTAATCAGTTCATTTTTTCCTTTCTCAGGACTGATGCCTTGGTCAGTGGTCAACTCATTATCCATCTGGCAAGCCAAGAAGACAAGCAAAAGGATCGAAATCAAACTTACTCGTTGTAAAGGTAGAATAAATAACTTTAAAAGACGAATTGGCATTTTTGAAGGTGCACTATAAACATAGGAATAACGCTCGGAGAAAACATTCAGTTTTGACAGTGTTAAGGCGCAGATTAATTATCTGTTCAATAACAGGAGAGCAAACAAAGATTAACTTCAATTTTAGTTTTGCATTCCCAAATTAAAATAGTTGAGCGGACAGGGCGTGCAGTTAGTAAAAAAGTTTTTTTTTCTGACTTTTTTCCTTTGATGAAAATGATTGGCAGTTTCAACATCTACAAATCTATGCTTTCATTTCATTTATTTAAGTATGTCGTGTTTTTCTTTAAATTTGTATCATCACTGCTATTATCCAGACAGCTTTTATTTCAGTTTTCATTTGTTTCCAGTTTTGAAATCATGCGCGATCAATTTCTTACATAATCCTTATTCAGACAAGGCGATTTTTCTTTTAAGAAAAATAGTAACATTTCAAAAAATCCCTTTCAAAGGTTTCAATTATGACGCAAAAATCAGAACAATGTTAAGTTGTATGTCAAATCATTGCAGCAGTATTTGATTCACAGTGTGTCAGTAAATATAAGATACTTCAAGACATAAACAGTTCAGGGATGTAGATATTCTGGAGACGCACGGTTTCATGTGACTTTCAAAACCTTTTCCGTGTAATTTGGACTCGCGCAGTGTTACAAACAATATCATTAGAAACTAAAACACGACAGCTCACTTTCGATCTAAACTAATAAAATTTATTAGATCTTTTTGTTGTGTATCTTGAGCTACCAAGCTGTGATTATTTTTTTAAAATGGAGTTTTCATTGGAGATCACATTCTCATCCAAACACTATTTTGTGCTATGTTTGTACTGTTTTCTGTTCTAATCGAGAGTGATTAAAATCAAACTTCTCTCTTACCGATCAAGATACATAAAAAATCGGCTATTATTCATGGATATTGTCTTGATCAACAGCAGATTCTCACAACTAAGAACAAAATTCATATATGGCAATCAGAAATGAGAATTAAGACGAAATCCGATAGGAAATTGACCAATTTCAGTTTTTAGTGGACAAAAGTCTTGTACCAGAATAATGTTAAGTAAATTAAAACCTTCTTGGATTTTCTAAACGCTAAAGCTATAAGTAATTGCCTTAAATAACACCAAAAACAATTTCCCTTAGGAACTCGAGAAAATAAATTTCAAAGTTCATAGAAATTGTGCGCACACAGGTAAATTTTCATCATCAGTTTCATTTCACCACTGTACTTTCAAGTGTTTCATATGGGCTTCAGCATTTTTTCGACATTTGGTGTTGTTAGAAGTGATTTATTTTGAGGACAAATTTAAAACAGTCGCACAGAAGTTTGCTATTTGATGCAAATAATCTTGTTACAAAGTGTTTGTCCGCTTCTTCATATTTCAAGCTTGTAAGGGTAAAATCTTTAGACTGTGTCATGTAAATAACGTTCAAAACAAACATTTTCATTATTCAATTGGTGTTTATATTCAGAAAGAAATTTTTCACGCGTTTATCTTGTCTCACGAAGGAATTTGTCCCAGAGGGAAATGCAAATATTGTTTGCTGTGAAACAAATGCAAATTCGTAAACCGTGTCCTTGCTTGTAATTATGGTCGATAGAATTTAACGAAAGATTTCTGGTCAGAAATTGTAGTTTTTGGTGCAAAATCATTGAGATGATGTTCGATTTTGGTGTAATGTTTTTGGAAATAAGTAGGAGACATTTTGTACTAGGATATTCGGACATATACACGCTACTTTGACGATTTCGCATGAAGTAAAAACTTATTAAGACTTCGCTTGTGTTTACTATTTTACAATTACAAAGCTCTATGGTTAGAATTTAGTAGCAATGTTTATAGTGCACCTTCGCGCAGAGTGAAAGATATAGTTTTAGCTTTGACAATATTTCGTTTAGGCTAGGAACTACGGAGAAAACCCGTGAAGCAAAATTTAATGCTAGTCGGTATTCAGTTGTGAAAGTTTAATAAAGGAAAACCAGCAAGATTCTAATTGTCCTTGATTTTTTTCACGGGTTTCATAACAAAATTGAACTACTTTCAGAAAGTTCATCAGCCAATTTTTTATTTTACTTTTTTCGTTGAAGACTGGCAATATCTATATAGTGGAAACTAATTGTAAGACTTTTATAAGACTACCAAATTTCTTGAAGCATAAAATTTTATTTTTTAAGAATATTTAATAAATAAAGTTTTTTGAAAATCTTTTTCAAAATTATTGTCTTCTAAAACGCTGTTCAAAGTTTTTGAATTTTCCCGCCAAAAAACTTAGAAAAAATACGGGCGCTCAAAATACGCATGCGCCGATTTTTAAAAAAAAAAAAAAAAAAAATTAAAGTAAAGTCAACATTCTAAGCCTTGTGTACTTTGTAGTGGATTATATATCCTTAATAGAATTGAATTCGCTTGTTGTCTACTGCTTTACTTATTCAGTATTGTAATTAATATAAGTCAAAATAACTACAACCATTACTGTTTCCTTTCTCATCTTTTTTAGTAATCTTTAATTGTATATTCAACAACAATAAACAGACAAGTGCTTTTGTCTCTTAATTAACTTTATTCATCTCTAATATTCTTTAATTAGTTAATAGAAATTCAATTAAATTAATTACAAAGGTGTCATCAAAAAATTTGCCCTATATATACTAAGACTTTTGGCGGGAAAATCAGGAAAAATTTGCACAGCGTTTCCCCTGACAACATTTTGGCAAAAAATTCAAAATGGCTTCCCTGAAAATTTCCCGCCAAAAATATTTTAAACATAGCCTCGTACAAAAAATATCAGAAAAAAATTGAGTGCAAGTCCAAGTTTAAATCACGACAAATTTTCTAATAAAAATCTTTGGCCAATTTCTACCAAGTATATTTTGTCTTTTTGAACGAGGTTATGTCAAGTAAACCAGTTCGCGAATTCTTCGGCCATTTTGTACGAGGAACAAACATGGCAGGAAATACAGAGATTGTACGAGAATATGATATCAAATCATTGCTGTAAAATTTCATTTCTGAAATATCTACAGACTGTAAACTCAAGACAACTGACATAAGATTTCACTGATCAAGTTTGAACGATGTAGCTTTGCTTTAAAGTGCACAGTTCTGTTGCCAGTAATTGATTCATTTGTCTTTACTTAACCCAAATCAAAATTCACGAGAAATTCATAGACAAACGGCAACTGAAACACTACGGCAAACTTCCAACAAACCTACAACCGTCAAACTTCACCAGTAACATCTTTTGCCAGTAATCATAAGAATACAGATCGTTTATATTTCAGAAATGAAATTTTACAGAAATTATTCGAGATCAGATTCCACAGACAAACACTGTATTTCGTGCCACGTTTGTAACTCGATCAAAATGACAGAAAAAATTACGCGAACTGAACTAACTCTTAGACAACATGGCAAGCTACAAATTCAACGAAAAAGAATGAAGATTATCTAAAACTACGCCAATTTATGTAATATCCGGTACTTTTTCAGGGAAAACTCTCCAAACAGATTATTTTTGATTTAGTATTAACCTTCGACTGTGTAAAGCTCGCCATGTTGTCCAGGAGTAGCTAAAAAGCTACACGCTACGAGTGAAAGGAGCGAAACATCTTTCGTGTTCAAATTAAAATACCTTTACTGCATGCAAATTTGCGAGAATTAGTCCGTACAAAGGCAGTCTACAAATACTCGACTTTAAGTTTAAGCCCCAAAGGCAAATTCCTAATATTTAGTCCGCGAATGCCAAAATGAAATGGTTTCGATTCAAAAAGACGTATCGCTCCTTTCTCTTCCACTGTGTAGCAATATACAGTACTCAAAAATACAATGCCTGGTTCTTAGGTCGGTCCAACTTGGAAAATTCCCTCTTATGTAAACAGCGAACATAAATACGTGTGTTTGATTTGGCAAATAAAAAAAGTAATCAGCTCAAAATATCCAAAATTGTTCGAATTTCTTTAAAACGGAGTATTGCCAACCGACAATTCAAAATTCAAATGTTGTTTTGGAAACTACATAGTCAATTACTAAATTCGTGTTAAGTCTTCCAGAAAATTGAAAAGAAAAAGCTGTAAATGAAAATAATAAATTACAATATTCAGAGAGGAAGCACATCAGCCTTAACTGGTTTTCACGCGGGTCTTCTATCCTGGTCGAATTGGAATTTGGAAATCATACAACTCTTCAATAACTTTTTACATCAAACGAAAATTTGAAACAGAATAACAGCACCCCAATACATTGTGTGAAAAACACGTGAAAAGCTTGTTAAATGGCCAAAAGTTTCAAAATTTGCAAACCTTCAACTTGTCTAACAAACGCCGAAACTTGCTCGTGAAATTTTACGAGTTAAAAATAAAATTGAAATATCTTAAACAGAAGGCGCACATGAAGTTTCATCACTGTTGAGACCAACTAACATTTTATGATACAATTTTAAGTTTGCTCCTTTCTTCCAATTTGTATTTGTGTTTTTTATATTTCCACTTGTCAGTTCTTCGACAAGTTCACAAAAAATGTTTGGTTTATTTACAAGGAATAGAACATAGAGTTTCGATTGACAATTATCACCGACAGTAGTTTGCGTTGTTGGCGCCAAATTCGAATTTACCCAAACTTCGATATATTTTACGACCGAATTTTTGTCATACAATACCAACTTCATTCTCAACTTGTAGAGAAAGCTCTTAATAATTGTCCAAACATTTAGACCGCGAAAAAATTTGATACGAAACCAGAATTTTGTATGGATGAATAAAATGTATATCAAATTGTGTCAATGTTTCCTTTAATTTGAGTGGAAATCTGTCAAAACAAAACGCAAATTTGGAAGATTGATCAATTGCAACTCAGATTAGCCTTCTGCGTTTATAGTGCGCTACCATCTTGTTTAAGATTAACTAAAACTTCGAAATCAAAAATGATGTTTTGTGTACGTAGTCTGTTTAATTTTTTGGTCAGACTGTGCTTACAATGAAATGTTGATTGCAGCGAGAATTTGACGAACAAACTCGAAAACGATTGAACCAGGCATTGCTTTGAGTACTAAACTTAAAATAATTACGAGAACAGAACATGGTTTCTGAAAATTTGCTATTTGTGTTATCTCAAAAACCTTCTAATACTGAAAAGAAAAATTATTAATATGCAGCATCATCCAATCCCGGTCCCATCTTGGCCTCTTCCATGACAATTACAAGACAGTTTTCTGAAAATTTGCTTTTTATGTTACTTCAAAACAGACTAATTTTAGGAAGAAAAACTAAATTTTTAGCATCGCCCAACCAGCCCAATTTTGGCCTCTTCCAAGACAATTAGGGTAAACACTTTTCGTTGGAAAAAAGTTCCTTAGGTAAATTGTGCTAGACTCCGTTAAATAAACCAATGTTCTGTTCTCAATAGCTAAATGACGCATAGAAATACAGCTTCAAAGTAGCACTAAAGAGAAAGTCTGGCGAGAACAAATGCCAGTATTTTGATTAATTTGTTGGGCCAATCGACGAGGCGAAATAAGCTAGGAGGGAAAATTCAATCCCGTATTTGCGAGCATCTTGTTTTTCAATTTGGACCAATTTGTAGTGCCACTTTAAAACAGCATTGAACTTTGGGTCAAACCACATCACTCTCCAATTTTTGGAAGTTTTCGGAATCTTTTACACCTCCCCTTGTTTCGACCAGTAGAAAATAAATATCAATACAAAGAAAAGTGAAAAGTTCGTGTTTGTGAAATTGAGAGTGAATTTGGACGACTCAAAGTTAAATCATTCTGACAAAGATTGTGGGGGTGAAATTTCAAATCTCTCATTGTACAGCGACTTGCGCGAAATTTGAAACAAAATTTGATTATTCTTAACCTTCGCTAGATTTCGTTCAGCTAGTTTCAATTTTTTTGACAACAGAGAAATTCCATGACACCACTCAAATAACTTAATTAGTAATTTTGGCCACAAGTATATCTGCCTCATGCGCCCTAAATGTTAACCACCATTTTTGTCGGAATATCTTAGTGTTTTTAGTATACAGTCGACTTATCTTTACCACGCTCCTACAGTGCTTGATCATCTATTGATCCTTTATTGTCCACTCCTTGAAGATTTCAGTCTGTAAATTAAAAAAAAGCAGAAATTTAGCTACAGGGCTAGGAAATTGCACAATATAAGGACAAAAAAATGTGTGGTATACAGCACGCACTGGCATTTGAGAAAATAAAAATAAATATTTTGGTTCCGCTATGGTGTATAAACTTCCACACTTGCAGTCCCTCGATAAGGGAAAACAACTTTGAAATGTGGATAACGGCCGGACAGAGAAAATTATTTTCAAAGTTCTTGTTTAGCATCTAACACTGCGCTTTCATTTCTGTTTATGTCCTAGTTCAAAGACCGTTCAGTAAAGTGGCTATTGAACTCAAGGTGTGGATGTTTTGGAAATAATTCGTGTTCACGTTTAAGGACGAAACGAAAATAACATTTAAAACGTTCTCAACAGATACACATTTAGAGTTAATTCTCTCTTTCTTTTGGTATTTTTTGGGGGCAAAGAAATCGTGGTGAGAATAAGTCAACTCCTAAGGCGAAACATCGAAGCCACGTGGAAGCTGTAACGGTATTTTAAAACTCGTTTCTTCTATCTTAGAAACTTAATTTAGAGCAAAATCGTGATAAGTTGTTGTTGCTTACCTTTGCTTTACATTTGATGAAGTCTGATGAAGTACATCTGTGGTTTCTTCGGTCCCTGGTCAAAACGATTGCCATCAGAAACTCCAGCACTCCGTTTACGTCTTAATACGGCCGCGAACTGTTTGAAATGAAGCAAACTACAATTTGTCATGAATATAGATTAATTAAAAATCGAACCCAATAGCGGACGAGTACGTCACAGCATTTGCCGCGAGCAGCATTTTCACGCTTTCCAAGGCGCTTTTGTTGAATTTTTTTGAATATAATTGGCGCATTATTCGCATTGTCCAGTCCCGAGCAGAAGAGGAATTTTCTTGAATGGCAATTTGCATTTTACGTATAGCTTGGAAAACTGAGTGTTTTTTGGCTACCATCCACAAAGCCGTTTGTGTTGTCTCTAGCAAGGTATCTAAAAACAAAACAAGCAATCGATTAAGCGTGCCTAATTAATGTTTCTCGACCTGAAAAATTCGCGCCAGAGAAAAAAGTCGCGCCAAAGGTGAGGTGTAGGCGCGCGTCTTTTTGAACGTTGCCAGCGATGGAGATGTACATCAGTTGGGAGCTCGTTCCAGTCCCTTTGAACTTCTTGGGAAAAAGGAAACTCGCACCACTTTCTCGACCAAACCAAAATCAATGACTGCTTAGTCGGGTGTTTTTTCGCGCTTAAAGGGCCATAGTCAGCTACGCCTTTGTTTTTGTTTAAATGCGAGAGTTTGGCTATTGTATAAACTTACTGTGAAACTACTAAAGACAATTAAACATACTTTCTGAAACACAACTTACAGTAAAGCAATAAGGTTTCGCTTCACCATGCAGTATTAAAAGTTTCGATAGTATCGAAAATGGCGGAGGCTGACAAGGGTCATTTAATGCTGCTGGTCTGGTGCTTTGTGTTTTTACTGGTTCATTGTGTCGTTTACGTTCGCTGTGATTGACTAATGGGATTAATTTGGTGCTACTTATATAAACACTCTCTTGAAACCCACTCCAACAAGAGCTTGAACTAAAATTCTGAAGCATTTATGATTCACACCGTTTCACAAGACGGATGGTAGTTGTATCATCGTTAGGGAAAAATGGAATTATGTCTCTCCTATGAGCTCGAGATATTTGATGAGGCCGAAATTTCAAATTATTTCTGTACGTAGAATTAAACCTCACACTTTAAGAAAATTACTCGGACTGAATACTGTCATTTGAAATTTGCAATCCTGTACGCGCGCGCATCATTTTTTTTTTTTTAACAATTCCGACTTTTTAAAGTCAAGACACCTGTTCTTCCGAAACTTCGGGAAAACGAGAAAACGTCGCCATTTCGTAAACGACCTACAGCCACCGCAGACTAATGGCTGATAGTGTACGATAGCTCAGCCAATCAGATTACAGTATTTGCCTTAGTATACAAGTAAAATTATACTGATTTAAGATACCCACCAAGTTTATTTACACATTTTCCATCAACATCAAGTTTTGAGTAAAAAAATAAATACAAGATTATAGTCAGTTAATAAACTGTTGATATCAAAGCAAAATTGCACCCACGACATATACGAAGCAGTACAGAGCTTTCAAGAAATACTGAGATATTTTGGACTGATAAGATACAAGGCTAACTATTCACACTATTGCTAATGTATCTCAAGCAAATGCAACAAGGAAAATCGGTATATAGCTTCTATTGCACCTTGACCATAGAAAATTAAATGCTGGAGTTGTCGTGTATGCTACATAAATGGAACTTATGTTAGAATAAATGGAAGAGCAAAATTGTCCAAATTAATATAAAATTCTTCTAAAATTAAATTGTTTTTAGGTAAGGACCAGGTTAAGGGAAGATTTTGTAACTTTGGATCAGTATGATAGATAGTAGTGGTGCAACAATATATGGGCATCTATTACATAAGGGAATTACTAATAATTCATAAAATTAACATGAATAGGTTATACAGTCGAACCTCTATTCAGCAGCCCCCTATTAAGCGGCCAACCTTTATTTGGCGGCCAGTGGCCAAAGTCCCAGAAAAATTGTCAGCTATACACTGTAATAAAAACCTCTATTCAATGGCCACCGTTATTAAGCGGACGCGGCCAGCTTCTTGCCGTCCCAAGGGTGACATTTTTTGTTTTATATCTCTGTTAAACGGCAAGGAAGATTTGAAGTTGGACATTTTTAGCCAGATGAAGGTAAAAGAATGACAATGTGGAATACTGTAAATACACATTTTCAGCAGTATTTAATTAAAACAATCACAAAACAAAGTCTCCTAGCGTTTTAGTTTATTTGTACAGCACACGAGCCAGTGTTAGGTTGACAGACACGTCGCGTCTGTACACCTAATTGTTTCTTTGGGTTTTGTTAACGTTATGGACCGCATTATAACCATCATTGTTCTACTTTTTCTCCACATGCATTTACCAAAGGCTGTTGCCAGTGGGGGAGTCTGGGGGCATCTTCCCCCAGAAAATTTCCGCTTTCTCGGGCCAAGTTAGCGCGTTATAATGTCTCATTTTGTCTACTTTAGGGCTTTCAACCAAACCCCCCGAACCCCCATAGATCCGTCCCAGACTATGAATTGTAACATTGTGTCACTCTAGAAGTTTAAAAACACACTATTATATATGTTATAGTTAAAAGTTACATATAGTTAAACAGACTGTTCCATATCTACTTGTCACTCTCTTTTTTAATACGTAGACTTCTCCTGACAGGTGCATTCTGCTGAATGAAAGAAACACACCAATAACATAAGCAAAAAAATGAAATATCATTGGACTTTTTCAACCTCACCCTAACACCAGCCAAGGGCCTCTCAAATGGACATTAGGTACCACAGACCCCTTAAGGCTTGTCATAAAAATCTTTCCTTTCCACGAGGGGAGGAAAGATTGCGTGACATACATGCACATTGGGAAAGAAATATTGCATGACATAAACGTGGGAGGAGAGTTTGCGTGACATACAGAGATAAGGAAAGATTGCATGACAAGCCCAAAAAGTGTGTGGATAGGAGGAAACTTGTATATTTGGCGATCAGACTGCAACAAAATATCTCGAAATATTAGCCTGACAGCTTGGCACAAAGAGCACAAGGTGGTGTGATGGTGCAAAACGTACTCTGAATTATGAGGAAAAGGTAACTCGAGCATGTTGTTAAAATTGTACAAGAAGATAATAAGTCCTAATTCCCTGTGTTGAAGATTTCCTTATAGTCTCATCACTTGTTTAGCTGACATCTTGTCATTTTTTAAAGGAAAAATGACATGACAAGCTCATTGTGTTGTCTAGAGGATTTGAGTCAGTTACCTTCACTTTGGGTGTTTTGACTCTGCTTTGTTTCTGAACAACTTTCTTCTTGCTGACTTCTATAGAGAGGGAAAGAAGGCAAAAAATTGGTTCACTACATTTTGGCCAGGCCACTGAGTTCTCACTTTGGGTTCTACGACCAAGAATATTTCAGGTGAATATTAAGTCATTGTAAAGAGCACTGTTGCAAAATGGTTATGCGTCGGAGTCCAGATTTGAGACCTGGTGGGCTTACAGTAACTTGTCTGTGGACAACACACTACTCTCACAGTGCCTCTATCCATCCTGGAGTATAAATGGGTACAGGCAAATTGTTGGTATAAACTGACAAATCCCATCCAGGGAGGAGTAAAAATACCTCTAGCCACTTCTCGCTACAGAAACAAAAGAAAAGCACCAAGACCTACTAACCATGCTTTAAAGGCTTTACTGTGCAAAAGGCAAATGAATAAATTACTCTTGTCTGTATGCTTGCTCTTTCAAATACTTGCCCATTTACAGGGCTGGGTAAAGTGAGAATGAATGCTGTCATGGCAAATCTACAGTACAGGTCAAAGGGATTGTAGCATGTGTGTAAAGCATGTGTAATACATGTATGCTACATACATTGATCATGCACTTGAATACCCAAATGCACAAATGCATGTACAAGGTGAGTAAATTTTGAGATGGAAAAAATAAAACTGTAAAAGAGTAGAAGACCAACCTGATTTATTTGTCACTTTTGGTTTTGCTTTTGTTTTAGTCTTCTTTGGAGGAGAAGGTTCCTGTTTGTGAAATAATATATCGGCAATAGAATCTGAGAATAACTTCTAAATTAAATTACTTGATAAGACTTTTAATTGAAAATGCATATCAAATGCATGCAATCCAACTATTTTAACCTACCATTTTGACTTCTACATATCCATTAACCTCTTTCTTTTCTTTTTCTGGTTTTCGTTTTCTAGATTTTTGCATCCTTCCAGATTTGGCTTCTGCAAGAAAGAGAAACTTACAATAATAATTTAAATCATGGAAATGTTTCTTCAACATTTCAACCTTTTTATGACTACTTTATAACTATATTATTGTATCATTGTTTTTATCACTGTTCAACGTATGAGAACAAGCCACTTCCTTTCAAAAGATCACCATGAAAACTAATGTGGCATGAATGATAAAACCCACATAAATGTTCTATCAGATTCTACATGTAGATAGAATTTACAGTTTTAATTTGTCAATGTAGAGTTTATGTCTACTAGGGGAACAAGGTTAAAAGTGAGTAAATTCTGAGATGGACAAAATAAAACTGTATAAGAGTACAATTAAACTAACCTGTTTTATTTGTCACTTTTGGTCGTGCTTTTGTTTTAGTCTTCTTAGGAGGAGTCGGTTCCTGAGAAATAATAAATGTTTAAAAATTATTTCTTAATATTCAAATGAAAATGACTTTTGACTTTTAATGCACACGTCAACATGTTAGCCTACCATTTTGATTTCGACCTGTCCATTAACTTCTGTGTTTGTTTCTTTTCCTTGCTTTCTCTTTCTAGATTTTTGCATACCTCTAGATTTTGCTTCTAAAAGATAAAGAATAATTGTTTATATACCAGTAATCCTAACACCATTTAAGCAATAGTGAACTTTTACTGTGTTTACATAGCCTCATCTAAACACAAGGAGGGTTGGGAGAATTTGAGAATTCTCCAAAACCCTTTGAGTATTTAGATGAGGCTATGAAAACACGGAAAAAGTGCTCAACTGCTGTCATAAAATAATTCTCAGAAATAAGCAAGAAGCTAAAATGTCATAACCGTGTTTACATAATCTTGTCTAAACACACCTATCGACCAATGAGAGCGCACATAATAGCTCAGTTATTTTATAAAGACAATTCTTAAATTTAATATTTCAACCAGTAGAAAACCAGCCCTAATTTTATAACATTTTAACATTATCTTTAACAAAATGTGTTTAGCTGCATTTTTGCTGCCTGCCCACTTGCCTTTAGGAACCATTGGACCAGCCTCACCCTGACAGAAAAATAATATTTATTAACAACTGATTGAGACAAATGTAAACACTGTAGCTGCTAAATAAAGTTGTTTATTTTTGACCAAAATCTATTTTTCAACTTCTGCCACTTAATGTTCAATATACGGAGGAGACCTTCACTATCAAAGATACTACACCGTGGCCCATGTTTAAAAGAATAGCCAATTTGTTCAAGTTTGTAGGTCATAATTTTTTTTATCTATATTTTGTTGTTAAGTTTTGGTTTACTCAATAATTCTTCTTTCAATGTTTTTTTTTCCCTAAAGGATCTAATTTACATGCTACTAGTCATTGATGGCCTGGTTTGACCAAAGTTTCTAAGAAACATGTGTGTACTCACGGATAAAATTCAGCCCAATCTTTTGAAAATACAGTTTGCAACATATTTTACAAGTAGGCATGGTGACAGGCCATTGCTTGAATGAGCTAACCCTAAAATATTCAAGTTTACTTCAGTTTGAAAGTACATGTAAATTTGTACTTCAGAGAAATGATCTCAAATAACACAATGACATTTTCAAATAACAAGTTGATATTTTAAGCTACCTTAAACCACATGGTTCTTCCATCATGATCCACAATGTTCCTCATTTCAGGGTTATAGTAACACTGAAGCCAATCACAGAATGCTGAGTAATCAGGGTGATTTCCTGCTGGATCATAGCCTTTGCCAGCTAAGAAAAATAAAGTGAATAATGCATGTGGGTGTTAACAATACAATCCAGAATTCATTTTTTGTGGTATAGGCTACAGTTGAACCCTACTGCAGGGCTTGAAAAAAACTTGAATTCCAGCTTGCCCTTAGCGCAAGTAGCTTCTCAATGTTTGCTTGTCCTGCACAAGTCTTGTGCTTTTAATGATTTATTTGGCAGACAGCTTGCCTAATTCCTTGTCCAGCAGGCAAGTGAGAATTAAAATTTAATTGCCCAGCAGGACGGCACCAGGACGGATCATTGGCACATTTTCCGAGCCCTGTACTGTCTCAAACTTTTGTGTGAAAATCTGCTATCTTGACCTCAAATCATTTCCCCTTTGATATGCTTTTTCAGTCATTTACAACCAGCTATTTCAAACTATTTCAATTTTTTTTGTTTCCGCAAGAGTTCAAGATAGCAGGGTTCAAATGTAGTTCAGCTTTATCCCCAAGAGGAACCAAATATTTTGGAATTGTTCCAAAAGCTTCATCTACTGAGAGTGAAGAGTGGCCCATACTACTTTAGTTGGCTAAAATGTTGTCATTTTACAAGACTTGCCTTTGGATTATATAACTAAGAAGAAATGGGATCAAGAAAACCCATATCCCAATAACAACTTGAATTTTCATGCTAATTTCAACAACTGATTTACTCTGTTATGTTACTGGGTATATAATTTATTGTGCTTGATTTGGTTTTATGACACTACAGTGGAAAATCAATTTTTCAACCTCCAAGAGAAACAAAAATACTTGTAGGTTTGAAAAAGCCAGTTTGAGAAATCAGGAGCAAAATTACAGCATCCTAGCTACTAGGGGGGGGGGGGGGGGTCAGAGGGTTGAGATGACTTTTGATTAGAAAAATCAAGGGTTTGAAAACTTGGTATTCCACTGTCTCATGATTTTGTGCATGGTGACTCTCAAGTAATTTGCCATCAGGTTTAGAATCAGTCAAGGACAAGACATGAACATAAACCAATAATAAACTCACGCAGATTTATCACTTCTTTGGGGACAACATTACAAAGCTCAAGGATGTCAGGATGTTCAAGTTTGCATTTCTTTCCTTTTGACATCTAGCAAAAAAAAATATTAAGTAAACACAAGTTTACATGTAACAATATTCTTGGTTGGGTAATTAATAGTTATTTATTTGTACTAAACAGTTTTGCATTGAGATAGATATCACCTTAATTTAATAATACTATATTAATAATTCTAATAGTTTTTACTGCCTACATATACTTGCATGAAGACCTCTCATTGGATAATCACCAAAAAACATGCCAAAAATGTCAGATGTACTTGATTTGAGTGTCCTTAACATAAATTATTCTGATTTATTTAGTTTAATAATTCTGTTAACTTAATACTTAAGAGAGTACTGACACTTAATTCCAGTTTCTACACTTAAGGGAGCACTGACCCTTATTCCAATTTCTACATTTAAGGGAGCACTGACACTTAATTCAAGTTTCTACATTTAAGGGAGCACTCACACTTTATTCCAATTTCTATATTTAAGGGAGCACTGACACTTCATTCCAGTTTCTACATTTAAGGGGGCACTGACACTTTATTCCAGTTTCTACAGCATGAAGCAAGCAACTGGGAGCAACTGGGAATTTTCCTGGATGAGTGACATGTCAATCCACCACTAGTTTATTATCCTACAGAATTGTGTCAGATCAGATTGCCTGAATAATTAACAGTACCAATTTAATATACTCTCCAGGGTGGAGGGAGATACTACATGTACATGTACAAGTTGAGTAAAGTGTTTAGCCCAAGAACATAACACAATGACCACAGTCAATACTCAAACCCAAACCTATGGGCCTTGAGTTTGTTGTAATAACAAACAGATTTGTCGGTCTAAATGTGAACAAATACATGTGACTACCTTGGTAATGCCTTCCTCCTGTTTAATTTTCAGTTTTTCAAACACAGATCGGGCACAAGTAAAAGGGGGAATTCCAGCTCTGAGGAAAAATGTTTTAGAAGTTCAGAAGTTAAAATAATAATACTTTGTAGATTAAGGTAACTCCAGGGATAAAAAAAAAAACAAAGCAAGGAAAGGAAAGGAAGGGAAAGGAATAAAGTTAAGAACAAAGCCCAATCAAAAAGGCACCTATAGTGCAGTATTTGATAATAAACAAAGTGTTAACTAGTTAAAAGCTATTACTGTATCACTCAGGCAACTCTTGTCAAAAAGCCTTCTGCCTCCCTCCACCTCCCTGGTTGAATGGAACAAAGAAAGCACACTCAGAAAGGATATCACGCAAGAGAAAGTGGATGTCCTTCAGGTTTCTTGTCAAACATTAAAATTATATATTAAACATAAAGTTTGTTTAATGGTGGAATTTGACAAGGGAAAGCTCAAACTTGAAATAAGCCTTGAAGCTAAAGCGAGGGAATGTAGTTTAGTGTGGCTAAATGTAATTTAGGCAAAGTTTGACTTGAGCCAATGCTGGTCAGCAGCCTTTTAGGGCAGCCATGCTCTGTGGGGTCTCATATGGGGTTTCCAAGGCTTACGTGTTTTGCTTGCTAGCTGCGTACAAGTATGCAGTTTACTTTGTGAGCCATTCATGCTTGCAGCTTGCTTTTGCTCCCTCGCCTCCCTCCTGGCGATGAGTTTAATTGGGTACTAACCTGAATATTATCTCAGCTCTGAGGTAGTTTCCTATTCCATTAAAGTACTTCTGGTTGTGCATAACTTCGCAAAGAGGTTTGTCAAATATCCTGTCCCCAAGATTATCAAGAATGTTTGATCTGAATTCCTCATACTCAAACATTGGATCAGGTGCTCGGTCTTTAGACCACATATCTGTCAACTCCCATCGACCAAATCTGAACAATATGAAAGAAAAAATCAATAACCTTACCTTTCACTTAGAGTTGACTTTGACCCGATCAGTGTAAAATGCAGACTGTGGACTGCAGACTGCAGACTTTTTAAGTGTATATCATGTTTTTCCATTAATGCCTGCTAACCATAAGCAGGGTTATTCAGGCTAATCGTAGTGAAAGGCTGCACTTTCGGTTAGCCTGAATATCACTCTGGTTAGACTGAATATCACTCAGGTTAGCCTGAATAACACTCTGGTTAGCCTGTTTACTGTTAGCTCTCAATGATGGAAATGGTAACATGACACACTTACAAAGTCTGCAGTCTGCATTTTTATACCGGTCTGCAGTTTGCAGTCCACAGTCTGCATTTTACACTGACTGTCTTTGACCTGAGGC
Source organism: Orbicella franksi (assembly GCF_964199315.1). Classification (NCBI taxonomy): domain Eukaryota; kingdom Metazoa; phylum Cnidaria; class Anthozoa; order Scleractinia; family Merulinidae; genus Orbicella; species Orbicella franksi. The sequence goes on from NC_138159.1 coordinate 16,034,535, forward strand.
TACTGTTTAGACTTCCAATATATTTATGTGGTTTTGATTGAGTAATAAGTTTGAAGTTGATACCTTAAAGGTCAGCACACACAAGGGGACTAGCCCCTGCGACAAGTCGCGGGGAAAAGTCCCATCGTGTGAACTGGCCATTTTTGCTTCAAAATCTAGTCACAGGGACCAACTTTGGTCCCTGTGACTAGTCCCACAAATTCAAACCAGTTTGAATTTTTGGGAACTGCAACTGCAACTGCAACTGCAACTGCAACTGCAACTTCTGAGTCAAAATTCTCAAAAATTATTTCTGTTTTATCCAAGACGTCTGCAAGAAACTTAGGAAACTCGACTTCTAAATCTAGTTCTCCTTCGCCCGCCATGTTTTCAGTGCTCTCTAGCGCTCAGTTACTCTCGTTCTTGTTGGCTGCGCTTGGCCCAGGAAGATTGCATCAATATTCAAGGTGGATTGCATCAATATTCGAGGTATTGGATTGAATCATTATTCGAGGTATTGGATTGAATCAATATTCGAGATATTGGATTGCATCAATATTCGAGTTATTGGATTGCATCAATATTCAAGGTATTGGATTGAATCAATATTCAAGGAATTGGATTGAATCAATATTTCAGGTATTGGATTGAATCAATATTCCAGGTATTGGATTGAATCATGAAAATTAAAAGATTGAATCGAACCAAACATTTTATTTGCCATTGGATTGAATGCCTTTTTATATGTTTAAATAAAACCATTATTTAAAGGATTCAACATATATTGCAAGGATTGAATTTTGCTACAAACGGCTTGCCATAGCGGCCAGTCCCTTCGTGTAAACTCTTCAGGGGACTAGTTGCGGGGACTAGTCACGGGGACTAGTCACGGGGACTAGTCGCGGGGACTAGTCGCGGGGACTGGTCCCCTCGTGTTTGCCCACCTTAATGACAATGTGTCACCATCCAAATGAAAGACATCACTACTAATTAACAAAACATAACATTGACAAAAAATGACTGTAAGGTAGACAAACCTTCTAACGTCCACAAAACTCAACACCATCACTGGCTTCTCCTTTGTGTAAAAGTTCAAATGAGCATGCTTATGCAAGTCTTTGATCGGGCCAAATGTAAACTTTCCAGACATTCCAAATCGAAAGAGAATCCTTATCCTTTTCTGTTCACATTCACTGCCATTCTCCTTTTTGATTTTCTTTCCTTTGCTGCCCGAGTTCAGTGACGTTAAAATAAGCGCCATTTCTTTCCCTCTTGATTCAGAGTGAATGGAATAATCACACGCGGGAAACTCAACATCGGGATTCTTGACGCTTACAGCTGATTTCACGATCTTTCCGCTGAAAATGAGTCCTTTGCAAACCCTGTTAACGAATTGGCTGTTTTTGTATAGTTCTGGTCCTTCTGGCATTGCTAGATGCTCGAAAATAGTGCAGAAATCACAGGTATTACATAAGAGGAGTTTCTTGTATCTATGCCCGGGATCTATTAAAGAAGAAAACCCCCAGGCGTTACAAACAATCGTGTCCAGTTTCCTCTCCATAGGAACAGTAGTTTACAGGCCTCTATCGGCCATGGATACGTTTTCTCTTTTCTACGACAAGCCACAACCATCGCCGGCGCCTCGTCTTCCTTTTAAATTCTTTCTTGATTTGCTGACAGCCGGTTCCAAACATCAGCGGTGTTAAAAACAGGGCAATTTTCAAAGTGAGGGCCGCTTTTATACCATGTTTGACCAGCCCCTGGGTGAAGAATTCGAAAGAATCACTAACCACTAGACCCTCTATATTTTGTCGTGAATTCGTCGAGATCGCAAGCAAAAGTATTAATCGCAGCAGGGGATTAAAAAAAGGCCGAAAGCAACGGGGAGGCCCTGTGAAAAGACATTCCACGCGATCCACGCTCGTCCACGCGCGCTCGCATTGCTCGCCCTCGCGAAGAAAAAGAAATAACGTTTGTAGATCTGCTGACGTCATCGCTCACGTTTTATCTCGTATGACACGACTTTGGTTAGAGAAATATTTTCATGTCAGATAAACAATGATTCCAGACATTTTAAGTTATTTAAAGATAGTGGCTTTCAAAAGCTGCAAAACGTTTGGGTGGCAGAAGCGTTCATGGGAACATTTGTAAAATTTTGAGTTTTTTGGTCTCACTTTTCTTGGGGCAGTTAATCGCGCCAGGCTAGGTCCTTTCAATTATTCGAAGATGATATTTTTGTAACTCGGAGACTGAAGCGCTCATGATGACTCAAATGTTGTTGAAAAAATTTCCTCACTGAAGCAGCGTCCACACTTCGCGGGAGGAATTTGAAAACGCAACAATCACCGGTCATTTTGCATTTGTGTTTGAGTGAAACAGGCAGGGAAATCACGTGATTATCGTAAGGTCATCGTTTTCGAAAAGCTTTGTTTTCCGTCCGCACTAAAACGTAAAGCCGGCGTTTTCAAATTCCTCCGGTTTCGATAGGGTTTCGAAAAGTTCCGTTTTGGTGACGGATTGGTATGGACGGTAAGCCTAACCGGAGAAATAAAGCTCCTTTTTCAAATTCCTCCGGCGTAGTCAGTATTACTACTGAAATGAAATACCCTCTTGTAAGGATATCGTTTCTCATTCTTTACGCTGGTCATGAAATGAAACCATCTCATTCTGTATCAAAACATCAGAGCGTGTTCATTTACTTTTCTTTTTGACTGAGAATTTAGTCTACAAAGAAAATTGAGCAAAGTATGCCAAAAAATTGCCGACTTGCAGTTTTTTGCTATTAATTGGCCGAGAGGTTTGCAAACCATAAAAAAGTGCCCAAAAAGTTGCACATGCGGATTTTCACTCTTTGATCAGCTGAGAAGCTTGGAAAACCAACAAAAAGATGTAAAAAGATGTGCATGCGGTTGTTTGCTCTTAATTGCATGGCCGAGAGGCATTTGTAAACCATATAGACGTATAGACGTTCGAAAAGTTGAGTATGCGGGCCTTCACTCCCTGATTGGTTAAGAAGCTTGGAAAACCAACAAAAAGATGTCAAAAAGTTACACGTGTGGTTGTTTGTTCTTCGATTGGTTGACAGATTTGGGAACTCGACAGAAAGGCGTCATAAAGTTCTCAATTACCAATTATAAAGCACTTGAGATGTAACACTGCTGTGAAGTAACGTAGGTCAGATGTCGTTCCGGATATGCCACGTGCTAAGCGAAACCTTGTCACGTGCTGTGTGATTTCAACTTCAAACTTTAACAGGTTTCTTTACCAATTAGTTCCTCGTGTAGCGTGCTACAACCTTGTACAACAAAGAATTGCGAATGTTACCTGGGTAATTAAAACAGTAAGGCGTGGAATCCTGCACAGAAAGGCAAACACTGAATATGGCCACCAGAACTCACACCACGCGGGCGAGCTGTTCTATTAAGATTTCATTGGCCCGATTCCATTGTGATCAAGTGAAAGAATGTCTGCAATTCGGCAAAACATCTGACTGTCCAAGATTCTCTCTGTATATCTAAGTTTTAACAGGTGCAATTGTTTTCTTTAGTACAGCACAGCTTACAGCAATTTCACGAACCTTTGCCGCTAGCTAGCTAGAGAAAATTTAATGAGAATTTTAACATTGAAAAGAAAAGAGAACATGTTCGCGGAGAAGACTGTTACTAAATAAAATAACGTAAAATAAATCAGTTGTTTACAAACTACCTGCTCTTTTCGAAGATAACGGTGTATCATTAATCGTGTAACCATTTGCTTTCTAACAGTTGGTTTGTATTGACGAACACGTTTTCTTTAACAATGTAAAGGTGATTAGTTCTATTAGAATCTAAGTCATTATTATCACTCATCTTGAATCGCTTGTAAATGACAGCCACTTTTCATTAACAAATTAGATTGATTCATTACTAACCAGTCTAACCCGTCGTTTATTACTTGTGAAATGACCCAGTTTTGAGACCGCTGTTTTAACATAAAGCATAAAACATACTTTTTTAAATAGCAACACGCAGATCTGTAAAAGGAAATTAGCCCATCACCTCGCTTTTTCTCTGTAGTTTCTGCCGCTCGAGTTTTATTTAAGTTCTTTCACCGACCAAATCAGTGTCTAAGTTAACTGAAGTTTACTTCCATAACTACACACAAGTCAAGATGAGACCGAAAGAAACTAGTGCGTATTATGTACATTTCTTATTGTAATAATTAATGTCCCTTGTTCGATATCCACGGACCGTAAAGAAAGTACCAATTACAACTTGTGCGTGATTCGAAATACTTCGCTCTTCATTTCAATTGTGATGTTAAATCATGTTTATTTTACATATCTCAAATACTTGCGTATCCTTTCCCAACGGCATGAGATTCCGAAAATTGTGGTGTGGGAAACTAAACAAATCTAAACTAATGCAAGCCTGCACATTACTACCTGTGCCCTCGAAAGACGTCTACGAGTGTAAACATTGCCGCAATTCTTTCGCCCATGCTTGTCACACCAGTATTTGGAACATTTTAATTCACTGCAGAATGGAATAATGCATTTTTGGAAACAGGAGCGAGGGCAGGTTTTTTTTTATTTTACGTCGGAAAACACCTGGCTGTTGTGGAGCCGCACGAGTTCGAATAGATTAACGAGTCGGAACATGCTGGATTCGTGGCCCCGTCTGTAATAACTCTGGAATTTAACTTATCATTAAGAGACGCTATGAAATCATCAACAATGCACACTGAATAAGTTTGTGACGAATTAAGCACATCGATTTGACCGTACAGAACTCCAAAAGGGTCCAAAAGTTTAACTCAACTTGAAATGTTTCATAACGATCGTGACCAGAATATGCAACAACTTCATCTGTGACGACATCCGGCAAAAATGGCGTTTGGAATTGGATACGCTTCAAATCCTACACAGCATATTTGCAATGAAGGAAATTGTACTTAGACATAAAAGTAGTTTTATTATCTAGCTACGATGATCTAAAACACACTGAAAATTGGAATTCATTTCGGCGGTTGGCAAAAATAGCAGTGAAATATGCCAAAACCGCAAATCCGGCTCCGGTACTTCAATACGCCCAATTACAGGCGGCATTAAAAAATTACAATTCCGGTGGCATAACTGACAAGCATGTGACCATATGGCTTTCTGAAAGACTTCAAATGCGCCCTTCATTTGTGTAAGCTGAACTTGACCGCCGTGAGCGTGTTCGCTTCCTAATAAATTATTCCTCTAGCTAAAGGGACAAGTGAGGTTACCATATGGCGTTTTGACAGACTTGTTTACAGCAGGCGTATTAGCGTTCTGATTGCACCGTTTTCCCGCCTTACGTCTCGCTATACTTATGGACCAGCTGCGCTTAATTACCATGTTATTCAACACGCCTGTTACAATCGAACATGTGACAACATTTTCGCCTAGACTCATTTCTCCGTTACAAAACAAGGTTTTTAAATAGAATCAAAAATTAGTGTATGCAAATGCACAGGGGAAATTTCAAAGATCACGTTATTTTTAAACAGAGCGACCGCAAAAAGGCATAATTCTATTCACTAAATCAGCAAAAATATGTACTCGGTTTTTGCCCAGGCAACAAAATTGCGTCGTTAAGGATTTTAGATACATAACTGTTTTTGTCTTAACAACGAATTACGGTACAGGGATGTTATTCAGTCCCGCTGGTATAGAATACAGAAAGACTTTCACGGATTACTCAAAATAAAGCATCTATTACTTCTCTCAACAATTCAGTTAAATAACTCTGAATGTTTATGTCTAATAATTAACAATTAAAACAAAAAGATACACAATCAACTGCAGCAAAACTTCAATCTTTCTGTATTTCACTTCAATCAAAATATCTATGCACATAACATGTTGAGATTCTCAAACTTTCTGTACAAATTCTAGCGACGATTTCTCTCTTTGCATGTGTAACTGGGGCACGCTCTAATATATACATGATTTGCGCTACGCTTTACAAAAATATACACAGTATATAATAAAACTCTAACGTCTTAGCTTGCTCTTCCATAAAACTGGATATAACTATAATTGTGGATGTGGGGAAAATTGTTTTAGTGTTCTCATAAGGTGTTCTAAAATAATTAATATAATTCTCGTTCTAGTAATTCAGTAGCTACAGCAACGTTCGAAAACTGTGTTAAAGTATTTAAACTTGTTCACTTTCTTCGGAAAGAGGCACTTGACATCCCAAGATGGTTCTTATCCTAATGGTAAACTATTCCTGAACCATCGTCGACAAACTTCGTTCGTATCAACACGAACTCTATCAAGAAAGGCGCTCTCCAGAAAGTTCTTGAGTTTGTTGGGCAAATCTAAACCCCGCGCACAAGAAGAATTTGTTTAGAGGCTCGATTCCCTCGCGTATCCGTGCTTCACTGAAAGTTGTTGGTACTTTCGAAATGTAGAATTTGTTCCAGGTCGTGGATATACTCCATGGCAAGCTTCAGCACTTCAAGTTCCGAGAGATTCTCACGGCTTTCGTTCTGTGGTAAGATCTCTCTGAGCGCCTTGAAAGCGCATTCCACCGGCTCCAAACTTTCATATCCATCAGTGTCCATGCGCTCCCCAACATTGGAATTGATCTCTGTGATGTACTTCACACTGTCTTGCATTTTGATAGCCATTTCTTGTTAGCGCTTTCGTCAGGAAAGTAAAGAACTTCTGCTCTTAGAATATTGTTGTGTTAACAGCTGAGGCTAAACTCGTACTGGCCGGGTCGGACCGACGCGAAGATTTAATAGCACGATTTGTTTATTGTTTTCTGCCAACGAAGATATTACGCCCATTGTATTCTTTGCATCTTGAGTCACTCCTCCAAACTTATCTATAAACATGAGTTTGCTGATGACATCACTGAAGTATTTCCGCAACGCTGACCTTCCCATAAAAAAATTTGTTAGACCAAGCCATTTGAACGCGCGCGTTCCCGTACGTTTGGCTTCCAGAACGTTTCTTTGCACAACTGACTGAAGCGCAGTAACGGAACGTTTAAAGTTGTCAAAATGTTGTCGCTCCGCTTTGATGGATAACAAATGAACAATTCTGTCCGAGGCGCCAAAGTCACTTACTATCTTTCACTTGGACATAATGACAGCACTGAAGCGTTACTTAGATATCTTTTATGAACACAGGTGTGCAGTGAAATTTGCTCCTGCTATTGTTCAAGACATCGTCAACAACAACACAAGGCGCCGTTGGTGCATTGTTCGCTGTAATAAGGCCGTATGTGCACAATGGATCGTGGGAACTTTGACAATATTTCGTGTCCGATATCATTTGAAGTTGTGAAAAATTCATTTACAACCAAGCTATTTTTGAAATCGTCAAGGTAACAGCAAAACACGAAAAGCGAGCGGGAATCACGCGCACTAAAAAAGAGAATAAAAAAGCCATGTTAAGGTATTTTATGTTCCTATCGGACGCGAAACATTAGGGGCGAAAACATCTGGCTGCAGGTCTTGTGCGCGGCGAGACTCGAAAACTTATGCGCACTTCATTAAGGAATGTTTACAAGGACCGACGCATACAGCGCTACCGTGTATAGCAATGCATATCAGCGGGCCAAGAAACCGAAAGCAGATTAAACCCTAACCAGCCTGTTTTTCTAAAAGCCAGTGTTGGTTGATTGCGGGTAGAGGTTAGGACAGGAACGAAAGCTTGTGTAGCTGTCAGCAGGGGTACCTAAAACACGTGCATCCTTAGCGCAAATTGAGGAGACTGTAAACAGAAAGCGTGGGAAAATCAGGCTTGATAAGAGTCCATTATTTGTTTGAGCTTAGCTTTTTAAAGCAAATTAATTCCTTCAGGAATTTCGCTGTGTCGACAGTGACATTTCTGCTTAGCATTTAATTACTTAATGAAATGTTAAAGGGCCCAGGGGAATTAGAAAAGAAAACCCTTGTGGTGCTCCCTTATGTGATTTCAAATGGGTTCGGTTTGTAACGATCTTGCAGCGGTTAATTTAAGACTCGCTTTTGCAACTGGTAGTTTTTCCGTTAGTTCTAAGAGTCCGTCGAACGCTTGGCGTGTGGCGAGTATAATGATGTTGAGCGGCAAAGAGTTGTTTTCTTGTAAACCGCCACCTGTTTCCGAAATAATGACTGTTTTAATATAAAAAGAGTTGAAAAACAACCAAACAACTGGTAGTGGATCACGAGAAACGAAGCTGCAAGAAAAAAAAAAAAATGCGCCTTTAAAAAGAAGACAGAACAACAAGCAACAGCCATTTGCACGGCAAACAAATTGCACCGATTACAATTTAACATTACAATTTCCCTGTGTAATCGAACTAATTTAATAACTGGCTGAATTGATAAAGAGCTTCCTCATTTGCAGCTATCTTTGCCGTGACCCTTCGGCCGAGGTTAGCACGAAAATTGTGCAAACATTTACGGAACAATTCAAAAGTGATATTATGATTTTGACCACCGGTAGTCTGGCCTCTTGGTTGCTAGGCAGTTTGAACAAGAGGGACTAAGGAATGCACGCAAGCAGTGAAACGGTTTTTCGCCGCCTGATAACTGCTTAACTGTGCTTAAATCTCGTACAGGCTCCTACTGAAAACTGTTTAATAACTCCTGCACTGATTGTTAAGTTGGCTAGCAATATACCGGAAAACGAAGTGCCATTATTCAATCGTGATATGCACAGTCATGCCGCTTTTTATTAACAATACCTTGTTAAACCTTTTTACACGACTGAGTGTCTTTAGAATTCTTTGACAAATCTCTAAAACGGAAGTAAGGGCTGCTAATGAAGCCGGATATTGGTGTCGGGGGTAACTCATTAATTTTCGAGTCGCGTACAAGATCTGATTTATTTTCGTCTCCAGTGCTACTCGTTTTAAAACGTCCTTCATTTCGCCGACCATGTGACCAAAAGAAACGGAGGCTCTGGGCACGAGAATGATTCTGATCTCATTATGTATACACAAACTCACTGTGACGTCAAGAATGATTTCTCTCCTTCCACCATCTTTTTAGCCTCGTTCCCAGGACAAGAGGTCCCTAGAACGAGGTTAAAATAATATGACAGTAAAATAGCGTCAAATTTATGGAATAAACATGTTTCTGGTGACTTTTCATAACTCGCCAGGGTTGCATTGATCTTAGGCTCGATGAGTCTCGATCAGATACCAGCCGCTGCCGCTGTTCGAGAAAGGACCCCGCGCTCCTCCTCCGAACCTGAGCTCTCTCGGGAAGAAACGGAAACCGGACTCGACTGAGCGGCGGAAATCAAGCCTCTGTACATTGATCTTCAATAGTCTCACGGCAACTAATTTTAAACTCTAATCCCACTATACACTGCGCTCCTCGAACCCGCCCCACGGCCCAACCCTCTGCTCCATGCCGCCAAAATAGTATTCTAGGCTAATTCAGGATTATCACAAATTATATTAACTCCTCAATTGATAAACAATTTATTTAGTCAACGGTATTCTCCAAAGACGGACTCGCCAGGCAGTAACTAACATGGAATAATTAAGGTATCTAGGATCAATAATGAGCAGAGAGAGGCAATACGTCAAACTAAAACAACGAAGATAACCTTCGGTACGTTTCATTTCAGAACACTTCTTAACTGGAACTCAAGTTCTTCCACACTGCAAATCATCGTCCTTGCTATCATTTCGTAACTTTTGACTTCCCAACATGTTCATGTTATTTATCGAGTTCTGTTTTTCACAGCTGAACAAATGCACTTGAGGCTTGCCTTGCTATCATTTGTATATAGGAACGATTATGAACTTCTCAAAATTGATTCCTTTCGCCTCGATCGCTTTACACTGATTTGTTGCATACGCGTGATCAAGCCGTTAGTTATCGCTAATGCTTTCGTTTACCTTCCTGGTACAAATTGTCCTCCAACTTGGTGAACGTTTGTTGCTATCATCCCGTCATTTCACCTACAGTCACAGAGATCCCAGCTACCTCCACGATAGCTTCATTGGCTTGTAATTGGTCCAAACCACTAATAGCACCACTTAAATGTTTTTCACCAACGTCCGTCCCAGTCTCTTGACAATCATCCCCGGCTAATTGCGGCCGAGGAGACGTAAGCCCAAGGTCAGTGGTTCTACTGTATCCATACAACAACTGATCTTTCTCCCTGGGGTCGACCCGAGGCATGCGGGAGCGTGGTGTCCGTAACGGGGGCCCCGCCCCGCGTGGAGAGCTGTCTAGTCTCGCTTGTGCTTCCCGTTGCAGCCGGCGCTGCGCACGGCATTTGCTGTCAATTCGGGGTTTTAGAAACTGCCAACGTAGCTCTTCTTTGTCGGGATCGATTGGAAACTTGTAATTTATATGAACTGGAGATCAGAAAAAAAGAACACGAATCAGTTATCGTTTTTTTACTGATGTCTTTATACTGGGCCATTCCGTTCCTGCTTATACTGTTACACATGTTGTGTTGTTCTCACCGGTGGCTAAAAATTAAATTTCGCGCGCCCTTGTCGTTGTACCGTTATCTTGCGTGACCTGGTAGTTATATCATTATGTTGCGTGACCTAACCGTTATGTCGCTTGTGTGACTAACCATAAAACTTACCTTGAATGCCCTTTATTTTGATTGGATCAAGCAGTTCTCTCCCACGCGCTCCATTGATGTTGGACGCTGCCATTTCTTCCCTGACGAAAAACGCCTCCAGCAAATTGAGGGAGAGTTTGGCGGGATTGGAGCCTGACGCTTCTGAACGGCTCAGTATCTTAGGATTGCCACAGTACCACACACGCGACAGAGGGTTGGTCTTGTCGCCAAGCCAGCTGCCACGCGAATAAGACACGTGCTCTAGGCCTGACAGAAAAAGGAAAGAATCCGAGACGATGATAACAAGGTGAAACGAAATGACGGTCGTGGTGTCAAAAGATTTTGGTGACAATAAATTTATTCCTCTCCCTCCCCCTTTCCCTCCTTACCCCGCAGCCCCCGTTTACCATCACTCGGGAGATATCTGACAGGGCCTGGACAGGGTTAAATGAGCTACATCACGGTTTGCGCATTTTGAAAGGTTTAGCCTCAAGTTCGTCGTTTGTAATCCTGGTAATCTCCTTCTTCCTCAACCATCCTTGCTCCTAAATGGATTTTTATTATTTCTTTGGCAGAAGCCATAATCGGCTCCTGCTCTTTGTTTGTTTGTTTTTTTTTACTTTGGTAAACTACCATTTTGAGGTTTCCTGTAATTTAAAGGTATCTTTGTGCGTGACTGAGCTCCTTGAACAGGTAGCTGGGAATGGGTCAAAATTACACTTATCATCTGATAAATGGTGCATTTTTTTAAACAGATAGCTGAGATTCGAAGTCTGCAAAATTCACTGATAGTTCAGAGAAATGGGGTGAAATTTTAACCGATAAATCGCTAAAGCTTTAAGTGTTGAAATTCCCGCGCGCGTCCCTAAAAAATTGCATACAAACGATGCAATACTTCAGCAAGCTGTATAGGGCGTCTGATTGGCTTATCCCCGGTGTTGAATTTGTCACGTGTAAGTAAAGACCAATCAAAGACAACAATAATTTTGGGAGAGCTAAGTTATCAGTATGGAACTCAGTCCCCTCTCAAGCGGGAGAAAAACCTTGCGCATACAGTCAGGAGACAGTCTACCTGGGCTATTCATCTGCAAGATAAAATTTTGCGTATTTGTTCAAGAGTTACTTGAAAGAAATCACCATTTTTCGTACCTTCCAATGCACAGGAAGCTCCATTAAGAATATCTTTTAGCTGAACTTCTGTAGTAATGCTTCTCCTTTCTTTATCGCCCAACGACACAATAACTGGAACAAGCACCTCCACGTCACCTTCCAGTTCGTCTCTTTCTGCACCCTTGGACAGTGGTTCCAGCTTTGTTTCTTGTGTAGCAGACCTGGACGCCGATTCGGCTTCCTGTCCTAAAGCTGCCCCCAATCTGGGTTGCAGCTCTTGTTGACCCGACTGTGGAATTTGTCTTGATATGGCATCAAGCCCCTGCTGAAAACCTTGGCTCCACCCCACGGAATTGTACATGCTTACTGGACCCTCCGTCCGAGAAGCATGTGGACTCAACCCAGGTGACAAGCACATACTAGGAGACTTAGTGCTGTCTGCTAGAGCTGGTGTGTTGGTATCCCTGGGGTTTCCTTCAACGTTGTTAGGTGACCTGTTGGCGGCTGTGGGCACAGGCATCCCACTGTCTGCCTCAGGTGTTATTGGGTGACTTAGCGACATCTGTTAAAGAACACGGTAACATGAGTATTGAACTGAACAGTGTTGTGAACACATGTTAATTAAGCACACTGGCTTGTGATCCACAGCATAAGAAAAGACCGGTCATAATCCTTGCGTTGCATGAAATCCATAGGCACGCAACCCGTACAGAGAGCTATGGCGGCTTTTTCAGTTTTTTTTTTTTGCTAATTTGTTTTTCCAAAAATTACTGTTGGAAATTAACTTTTTTGTGTGTATATAGTGCGCAAATGAAATCTTAAACAAGACAAATTAAAGACAAGGGAAGATGACGAACATTACTTGCAAAAAAATTTTGACGTTAAAATTTCGGACATTTTATTTCGGAGGTTTCGTCTTCGGTCACTTTTTATCTCATTTCGGACAAATTTCGGACAAAAATTTCGGAAAGTTTGCTGAAAAAAAGTTTAAGTAAATTTTCGCCTAGGAAACTCGAATTAGACCAAAAATGGAATTTACCTGCATCATATTTTCATAAAAGTTAGGAAACAAAAATTTTCCTTTCCAGTGATAAAACGAGCGAGCAAATCCTAATCCGAGTTCTAGCTCTATCATGTGTACTGGCCTTGAACACATATTATGGTGTAACATGTGTTCAAGGCCGCTTAAAAATTTCGGATGGTTTTATTCTCAGACACTTTCTTGTCCGAAAATAAAGTTGTCTGGAATTTTTTTGCAATTAATGTGTAACACAATGAAATGCATGCTAGTAACGAATGTAAGTTAATTGAAGTGACAAAACCAGCATTATGCAGGGAGTGTACTGTAGCTCCACTGATCGAAACAATCATCTCGGACACACACATCTGAATCTTTCCTTGGGTGAAATCTCTCTTACCACATCTGCTTTCCTCTTTTTTGTTTTGGTCAGTGTGCCCAAGTCACTGGCCAGAAAGCTTTCAATCTTGCAACCAAGGTTGTCTAGAAACTTTTCAATATTCTCCAGTTTTTTGTTGTTTGCTTGGACCATATCACTGAGATAGCACTAATAAAGCAAAAGACATGACAGTCACTGATAACGTAACACTTTTTAAAAGCTAAAGATATTAGGATGTAAAGCCTACAATAGTTATTACTGGGCTTAGGAGGTGCAGGGGAAATTCTCATATAAAAAAAATAAGGGTGCTTGTCGTACCTTTAAGGAATTTTAAAAAGTGTTTTTGGTATATCTTAGGCCCCTAAGGATTTTCAGCCCCAAACGGTCCATGGTGGGAGCTTTCACTGAACCTTTTAGGGTACTGAACCAGAAAAAACTATGACAGGAGAAGAATTTGATAATTAACTGATTATTAATTTCTCAGAATTGGTACTTCTTAAGGGTGAAAATAGTTTCTAGCCACGCGCACAAAAAAAGATCTTGGTACCTTTTAGGGGTTCTTTTCAAAATTTCTGATGAGCATCCTCATTATCTTTATATGGGAGTAACCCCTCCCCCCACCCCTCATGAAAGTGGCCTGCCCTGCACAGGTGACCAAAGTTTACTATAAGAGTTTGTATGGAGCGTTATGCAAGTTGGTGTGGATTTGAACTTTTATTCAATGAAAACTCTGAACAATATCAGCACTTTTCCTTTGAAAACTTACCAACAATATATGTTAATTCCTTCCCTGGCATCCCTTTTCTGCCATATTTCTACCACTTCTGTACATCACTTGAACAAGTTTTTTGTTTTTGTTTTTACAATCTGTCATCTAATACGTACTAAAAAGAAACATGTACATTTACCGCAGGGACTGTGGAAGGGGAGGAGTTGGTAGGGCTATAGCTCTTCCACTCTTTGGTTGGGTTAATTTTTAGGACATGGATAATGTATGAATTTCACCACTTGGAAATGTCAGAACAGTGACCCCAAATACAGAAAAAACCCACGTATAAGAACCTAGGTTTTTTCAAGTTAGCTTCCATAGGTTCTTATATACATGGTGTTTACTGTGAAATTAGGCTACCTAGGTTCTTAATCAGGTTTTAAACTTTTGTCAAAAAAAAAAACAACTTGTACTCATGGGTGACCTTTATATTGAATCATTCACAGTAGAGTAATGTGGCCTTATAACACTGCCAGTGGTCTCTTCCAGGCATTCATTTAGTGGGGGTGCAGCACGAAAAACATTGCGTGAAAAAATAAAAAAAGCACGGCGAGAGGAAGCGAAAGAACACCTGTGGGCAAACTTAACAAAAGGTCTTTCCGCCTACTTATAGACTGCCTACAGGGACCCGTAACATGACCGCCAGCTTGCGGTTTTCAGTTGTCAACCTTATTTTGAAACATGTTCATGGAATAGTTCAAACTTTGTCCCTAGAAAGCCAATACTTATTGAAACTCCAATTTTGTTCAACTGTTCAACTTGGTCTTTGATTATGGCCTGGTGAGCTAGACAAACCACCATGATCGTAGAGACGCTTAGGGGAGAGCGTGTTGTTTATCACAGATTTGAACACCGCATCACTCGTTGAAACGTCCCTGACTGCCGCCATATCGAGTATCTCATTAGTGTCAGTAATGCTTGAGTGCTGACAAAATTTGTCAAAATAGCCCAATCAGAGGGTATACCAGATCCTGGTATACTTTTTGTTAAGTTTGCCCACAGCAGTTCTTTCGCTTCCTCTCACCACGCTTTTTTTGTATTTTTGCGCGCTATTTTCCGTGCTGCACCCCAACTAACTGAATGCCTGGAAGAGGCTACACTGCCAGTGTTCTGGCTAGTTTTTGTTACCTTTTTTGTATCACATGTTATGAACTGTGCTATATTTGAAAAAACTCTATATTTTGAAAATAAGAACCTGTATTGAGATTTTAACCTAGAGTGGTTCTTAACTTTTAGGTTCTTATACGCAGGTTTTTACTGTAATTGTTTGACTTGACCAGATTTTTTAGGCCCCCCACTTTAAAATGGTCTCTCCAGTCCCTGTCGATTTGCCTTACCATGGATTTTGTGTAGTTGTCTGCAACAAATGAAGAATCTGTCTGTGTATACACATCTAGTTTCAAACAAGAGTCCGTGGACCATGGGAGTGTCCTGTCATTTTTTACACACTTACCCTGAAATCAACGGAAAGCAGCTCTGTCCAGTTGTGATCTCATATAGACAGTAACAGAGTTATTAACAATGTATATAGTCAGCACGTGGGAAATTTTAAGAATGTAAGAGAAGTGTACAGAGGATCAACAGGCACTGCAGCCAAGTCCTTGATTGCACTTCTCAAGAAATAAGGTTAGTGTTCTTGAAAATTCCAAATGCTTGAACAACTCAACAATATAAAACAAGGACCAAGTTTTTTTTATACATCACCAGATTACAGATCACAGTTGCTAGTAGTTTTGTGCCAGGAATGTTTCACAGATGACCCAAATCCAAGCATGTTCTGAAGATCACTGAAGACATTTCAAGTATTTCCCAGTCCAAGCTCAAAAACAATGCTTGTAGAGATAAGTAGAAAGGGGGAAGTTGCAACAAACTCTGGTCACTATTAATACTGTTCACTGATTGTCTATGAATTTTCTCTGAGCTTTAATCAGTCTGTAGTCGGTACATCTTAAGATTGATTTACACATGTATTGCGAGACTACATGTTTTCATTTTGCTTCAATTTTTATTTCCATTTCATTGATTTTAAAACACCAGGTTTACAGTTAACGAAACTTAAGACAAATTAACAGAAACACACTGTCTACTTTTTCTTGGCATAACCTTTTAATTTAAGTCCTCTTTTTCCTTTTCAAGGTGCAAAAATAATACTCTCAGTGAACTTGGGAATCGGTACAAAAAAGTGTCTACTACATTGACTTATAAAAGAGTCTTTCACTGTAATACAACAACTTTTTGTGCACTTTCATAAATCTCTTGAATATCAAATGGTGAAAAATAATTTAATATATTATCTCACTGACAAGTTTGTCCACAAAAATAAAATTTACAAAAACCGTCTTAAAGTTCAAGATACATGTACATTATAAGAAACTCACTTTTTCAAAATAAAGACTTTTTCTTGTCTATATATAAACTTAGGGTTTCGAGCAACAAAGTGACTCAAGGTTGACTGTAACATGTTTTCAATCATCATTACTCAGTAATATTAATTTTGATGTGTACAAAAATTTAAATGCATAACATTTTGTACTAACTGTGTAGGAAAATGTTATCTTGGATAATGATTTTCCAAAAAAGTTTAAATTTTTTTTACAGTTGAATAAACACATTTTATATATTAAAGATCTGTCTAACTTAAGTTTACATTAATCACACTTTTACACGTTTTTACAAATCTAATTCATGTTTATCATCACAATTGGCTTTTGTTATTAAGTCCAGTTTAAAAAATGCTTTGTTTCCGAATGTTCGTGATTCATGGTTTGCTATACAAACTGTGACATCTACTTCAGTTCATCATGGTCATGGCTTGTTTCTTCTGCAATTTTAAGAGTTGTACAAGATTTTATTAGCTCAATAAGTGGACAGCCTAACCACCAGTTATGCCAAGTTCTACAAAATCTGCCACTTGAGATATTCAGTATCTCAGAAAAGGAATCAAGATCTTGTAAGAGCGAGAACTTGTCAAGAAGCCAGCCAGCAAAAAGAAAAAGTATTGGTTTGTATTAGGACAAGTTGGTTTAAGAAAAGATCACAACAGAATTTATTACCTCACCTACACAAGCTCATAGTTAAGTTTTAGTTTAGTTTAAGCTTCAGCTGAGAAGATATTATTATTATTATCAAGCACACAAGACAGTGTTTCACGACATTTACAAACACCTCAAAGTTCGTCAAAAAATACTCTGCTACACGTCATATTTGCAACTCTTATTGCCGTGTTTAGAAATGTGGTTAAACACAGTCTTTTGTGTTTGATATATCTTGGTTCACTTTTTCACCTTTTATAGTCCAAAATAGTTTAACAAATTTTATTTTTAATTTATTTAGAATTTATGTAAGTTAAGGCCCCAGCAAAAATAACTTAGAAAAGGAGGTTAAAGAATATCTTCATTAATAAACAGTTATTTAGCCTTTCCTTCTAATTCTTGGCCGGAGGACACAATGTAATTTTCCTACAGAACAAAACCCTTTATATTAAAGATGACATGCATTTTGCCACCTTTTCTCCACCTTTGTAAATTTTGGCCACATGGGGGCACATGAAGTTTACATGATTGTATAATTGAGGAAGACACTGCATAGGGGAAAGGCTTAATACTCATTTCAATTTTTCCATGTCAGAGTTTGGTGCTTGGAGTAGAAAGCACAATAAATGCAAACTTTCCACAGCTTAAAATATTTTAAAGATTTCTGAAGGGGGGAAAGAGGGTGGTTGGGTTGAACAGGGGCAATTGAGACAACCATGGCTTATTTATCATTCCATGCCTGGATTAATATACAGAAGACAGGGTTCTCCAGAACCCCTGGTGACCGGCGAAAATCACCGTCTACTTGACCTGGGGACACCAGCTACTCAGGGAAAATACAGATACATTTTTTGGGGTTGGCTCAGCAAGGAAAGAGATTGTTGTTGCCAGCTACTTGAAATTTTTCTCCAACCACTTCAGATTTTCAAGAGAACCCTAAGAAGAGGGCTGGCTAATTAGACATCGTCAAAATCAAGATCCCTTGACCCTAACTCCTGACAACACAACTTGCAGACTAGCTTGATGATCTAAATCCTTCAGCATCAAATTCAAATTTAAGCTTATCTATTACATGACCAGCTGCTGCTGATCATAAGTTTAACATTTACCTCAGATATTCCACTTTGTAGATCACCTGCTGCTCTTCGCTTAACGCCAGTCTTTGTATTGGTTATATTGTTATTGTAGAAATCATCATCCATTGGTTCAATACTAACTGAAGTTTTAGCTCTGTGATATAGAGATAAAAACATTTCATTAGCATGAATGATGTATGGCTATAAATGATGCACTTGTTCTGCACGCTTTAAAGCCATTTTATCTTGTTTCAAAACCAAACAAATTTTCTATCTGGCTTGCCCAAAGGCTGTGAAAGTTTGGGAGAATTTGAAAAAACTGTGGAAACACTCACCTATCAGCTCATGTTCCCATGGCATTTCTCATTCTCCCAAACTTCCACTTGTGTCTCTATAACTTGATAGCAACACGGAATATGTTTTCTGTTTCCTAAATATTGATGTGCCATCCCAATACATCCACCCCACTTTACCCTCCCACCCCCCCCCCCCCCACCAAACTGAAAGATCAAAGTGCTATTGTGAAATTCATTCCAAACTGCCTTAGAAATATTCAGAAGATCAGATGACGCCGACAGAGCAAATTGCTCAGGTATTCCTTGCTTAGCTGTGTCGGGGGTGGGGGTGGGGGGTGGGCGGGGGTGCTGGGAGGGTGGATATAACTTACAGTACCCCTATTTTGATAGCGAGTGTCAAATTTCACTTTCACTACATAGTTTCAACCTTCATCTATCAAACTAGCCTATGCTATAATTCACGGCACCCGGTGGGACGGTTTAAGGGTAGAAGACCCCAAAACTCATGCTAAATCGCGCGCGGTTTCGCGATACATGGCTGAGCGTGTGTTTACAACGAGAAAAGCGCGGAACGATACGGCAACTGCAACGGGCTAGCCACAACGGAAAGTCTCAAAAGTAAAGAAACTAATAAAAATCTTCATACATACATAATCGCAAGATAGCATACACTCATCTTAAACTACAAGTTATGTGTGCCTTCCGAAACAACTAAGCGTGTCTATGCGTGTAATAAACAGAAGCCGTTACGTGGGGTCGTGCGAAACCGAGAAACGAGAGTACTACCAAGAAAATTACGCGTCCATTTTTCAGCTTTTTCGCCTACTTTCCGAGTTAGAAATGAGCACTTACTTTGAAGTTTGCATCGTTGACAATAGCTTCTGCTGCAAGTTTAGAAAGTGCGTATTTAACGCACTATAACGCCAAGCTTCCATCAAACAATGTCGTCCCGCACTCAATCGCCATCACACAAGGACGACCGCGTGATCTCCGAGATCGATCACGCGCGCTATGCGTGATCACTGTGGCCGCTCATATCAGCAGGGTACCCTCAAATAAGTAACTTTGTATACACGGTTTTCTCCAAATTTTATGACGTAAATAGCATTATTTTTTAATTTCTGGAAAAGAAAATCTGCTCGTAAAAATGGTTTTAAGCCTTCAAATAATTTGGTAAAGAATGCGACAGGTAGTTTTGAAAGCATTGCTACCACTTTACGGTCCCATCCCTGGTATGCAAGTTGTCATAACACACCATGAATATGCGCCTGGGAGAAGCTGCGCTGATCAAAGGAAAAGGATCGCGGCCTCGACACGGCCTCCAGAAACGAGATAGGCTCTGGGCCTGGGGACGAGAATAATCTTCGTATCTTCGCAGACTTCGCAAACAAGTTGTAAGAGCAATTCATTTGATTTTTTTAAGCTACTTTTTGGGAACAAAATGAGAGATCTCAAGGCGAAAGTTCTTCAGAACGACCCTGCATAGCTTTGAGAGTTATCTGGGTGACGTTCGAAGAGAATCGAAGATGTGGCACGAGGCGAGAAAGCAAGAGAAGAAGTTGAGAGGGATGATGGTTGACTATCGTAAGAGAGCGGAACGGAGAAGGGCGTTCTACGAAAGGATGGTTGGATTTCATTTTCATTTTTATATTTTTTATCATAGATCAAGGATTTTGAGGCAAGGAAGGTAACAAAGCAGCCTAGTGAAGGAGCCATGCAGATCCTGAAATCAAATCAAAACAGTTTCTTTGCACTATCGTAGAAGTCATAAAAGCTCATTTATAATCAGATTCATGTTTTCAGATGTTTTGAAATTATATGGCCATTCCATTTAACATCCACACACCCCTACCTCCATCCCTTTGACAAAAAATGTTCTAAGGGGGCTGTAAAAGTCATTTCTGATCGATTTGCACCGTCACCATTGTTTGATCCTCTGAAGTTTGGTGAAGTGGTTTGGAGGAAAAGTGGCTTGCCCAAGAGTGGGTGAAGACGAATCTTCCTATTTTTGTAGGGGGTAACATGTCAGCACATGATGGGGGTACAAAATGGAATGTTCCTATATCTAAAACAGTTTGATTCCAAAAAAGTATTGTACCACAAAAATAATTTGCTTATTAAAATAGTGAATCGCAAATGCTTGAACACCTAAATTATCTGTGCAAATGATATTGTCTTTGTAATAAATTGAAGTGATGTAAGTTAAAATTTGCATGCTTTTTAATAATCATGAAGAACTAAACTGCAATCTTACAATACACAACAAGGATATCCAATTACTGACCACATGACTACGCACGTGACTAGATTATAACAGTCTTGCAAGGGGAAACTGGTCAGCAAATATTCCAAATCCGAGCATTAATTTTTCCCTAACATCTGAGTGGTCACAGGACAATTAACTTGTAAAAGTCAGTTAACGGTATTTGCACATGTCAGAGTTGCACAGTAACATTTATTATTATGCTGTATTTTAGAACGTAGGAGTATTGAGTAAGTAAGTAATCTAAAATGTAAGTCAGTTATTTCATCTTAGTCATGCCAACCTCTAATAATAAAAGTATTATCAATAATGATAATATTAGAGGTAAGTTTAAAACTGATATTAACTTTATGCAAGCTCAGTCTAATGTGAAAAATGGCTTGGTTTGACACTCAGATAAAGGAAAGCTACATATAATAAAGCTGTATTTGCAGCAATTGTAGCAAGAAAAATCAGTTTTCAGTCATTTGTAAACTCTGAAGCGTAAAACTCAAACAATGCCTTAGTTGCTGTATTGTACACTCAAGTCTTTTCTTGTAAATCTTAGTACATGTCTCAGAAAACGAATTTATAAGTTTACTTTCACCAGATTAAAATATTATGGCAGAAGGTTATGACTGGTAGTTTTTTTTGATTTAATGGTGTTCACTTTATTAACTTTAGGCGTCATTATTTTGACATTTTACTCATAACTGTTGTCAGTATACAACAGGTCATGTTCAACAGGTGTTAATATTATGGTGACGACGTTTCTTTTGTGTGGCAAACAAAACACTGATCAAAACTCATAATAAATTTTCTACATTGGTCGTGACACAAAGGACACTTAACCATGAACACTGGACATTTTTTGTACATTTTATTTGATGACTATAGAATAAAAGCCCTTCATGTAATGTGCAATATTAACCTTTTTAAAGTGAAAAACACTAAATACTGAGTCTTGTTAAAAGGAAGAGCCCGCATTCTATGGTCATTAAAAAAATGAACAAAAAAATTAACAGGTTTTCACAGTTTGAGTGTCCTAACTGTAAATCATATGTAGTGTTAAGTCTTGCAAATATTTAATATCAAGTTTCTTTTCCCCTAATTTGTATTTTTTTTGTAGAGACTAGATCCTACTCAATTCCTTAGAATTTATGGACAGAAATGTAAAATTCACATCGATCCACAGCTTTCAGCTGCAGGAGATGGAAAATCTGTAATGTGAGTACAATGTCAGCCTGATTAAGGGCTTACTGGAATTTTGGGTTGGATTTGTGCAGAGTTCTCCAATCCCTAGCCCTGGTATGGATCAAAACATTCAGATTTTCAATAAATTCTTGACTGCAGGGAGCAGTGAACTGGCTGAAGCTTATCCTTACATAAAGTACTAGAAGTACTGCTTTCCCTCTTGGATTCAATGCTACTCTATCACAGGTGGTTTCCAGGATTTTGGCAGATGATAGTAACAGTTTGCCAGCAATCATTTATATCATACTCCAGGGTGAAGAGATCCACTAAGATCTGAGGGCAGTCTGAGTTTCAGCCATCTCTCCCCTAAAGATGGCTGAAATTCAGGCTAATCTAAGGGAAAAGCGGGAAAACCTTGAAAAAGTTGCTGCTCAAAAAAAGCTATTTGTAGAGTCCAGAACACTCACCATTAGGTTTTTTTCAACGTTTTTAGGATGCCCTGGCAGGGAGATTCAAACAATATGATTGACAGGTAAATTGTTTCTGTTCTTTTAATTACTTTATTGCTAAGCAAATGACTAAATAATAATTAAATTATATGTTTGATGGACCTGACAATTAGTAAGTAAATGTGATAATTCAACATTTCTCCAAAGAGATAGCAAATAATGAAGGCCAACAAGTTAATTGATTAAACTATGAACAAATGTTAACCCATTTGTTAAAAATTATGACATCTTATATTTATTTCAGGTTTGATGTCAGAGCCCATCTGGATATTATTCCAGAGAAATCTCCATCAAGTACAATAGGGTAAGTGTTCCAAAAAACACTCAACACTCAAATGAAAACTACTCTTACCAGTGATGCAAGAATTTTCAATAACCATGTTCATCTCTTGCCAGAGCTTTAATGGAAACTGATCCTGAGGAACACAGATTAAATTATGAGAGATACAGAACATTGGTAATGATAGACTACAGTGGAGGTCAGTCGAGAAGTTACCTATTGCCCTTATCAATAGGCCATAATGGCATTTAATAAACAATAGCCAGGAGACAAACTGTCAGAAAACTTGAAATCTGGTTTTCATGCGGACTCAGTGTGAACTGAGTATGAAATGTTTGTTTGTTCAAACATCACCTACATTGGAAAAAGTCCAACTTATATTTCAAGAAATCTGGGCTTGATGGTTGACTATAAAGCAACAAATATTTGAGTGGGTTTTTGCGATTACTTAGAGTAAGTTAAATTTATCATTATGAATATATTTACAATATCGTGGGGTGAGTCAAAATGCACATAACAGTAAAACTACTATGTGGTCTTTTTGACTGAGGAAGGTATGGTTACCTTTGGGAAGACAAAGGGGTCCAGGATTGAGCCCTGGTGGGGCAAGCTTTAAGCCAGATGGGCATCCAGGTGTCCTGTTAATGGCCACTTATTAAAGAAAATCATTTCATGTACATATTCCTTTAGTTATAAATTGTTCAATTGAGCAGGCCCTATAGCACATTTCAGATGCCTACTTCAAATCCTGGCTAATAGCTTGTGGTGGGGTCATCATTATATTACTTTTTTCCCTGGGCAAGACACTTTACTCTCACAGTGGCTCTTTCCACCCAGGTGTATAAATGGGTACCGGTGAATTTAATGCTGGGGATAACCCTGTAACGGACTAGCATCCTATCCAGGGTGAAGGGGAAGTGCTTGTCTTTGCTTAAACTGGGATTACTGGAAACGTTGGAATGCTATCTCAAGTTTTTACTAACAAATTATATGATTTATGGGGCCAACGCTTGGTAGCTTGTCTGAATAGTTTTCATGAATGTACAATGTTTGTCATTTTATGTTACAAAATTCTTTAGGAACTGAGGAATCTTACCTGCGGCAGTTAGAAATAGAAGAAATGTATGGAGTAAAGAAAGATGATGACAAGAAAAGCAAGGAAAAGTAAGCACTTTGTGTTAATAACAGTTCAAAAAACGACACAAAGTTTTAAAGGAGCTCAGTCACAGCATTTTGAGTCATTTTGGCCACGTACAAAATTACCTTTAAATTACTAAGAAAGATAAACACTAAAGGGACCTTTATAAACCATAATTAAAAAGGAACAAGGATGGTTAAGGATTGAAAAAATTTAAAGTAGACACTGAGGTAAAAATTGGATCATAGCACAATACAAAAATATTCAGTGACTGTAAAATGTGCCAGAGATATATCACACACACTAGAAAGTATTTCATTCTGTTATTGACTTCCAGAAGTCAAGCAAAGGCCACCATAGGTTTCACATATGACAACAGCAAAAGTGTCGGTGATTCAGACAAGGATGATGATGACGATGACAGCAGCGACAGTGATAGTGACAGCATTCTTAGTGACATAGGTAAGTGGGCACCCACATCGTGCTGATCACAGTTGAAAGATATCAAAAGATTTTATGTTGTGGAATAGATTTACTTTAGTTTTGAGAACTTATTTGAAATGACAGTCTGATTTAGCAACTAAACATTGAAGTCTGACTAAGAAAAGTATGTAACTTCTAATTCAACAGATGTCACAGTGGATGTTGACGAAATTGATAAAAACCAGGTAAAACCCCTCAATCAGTTAATGATGTTTAACGATGAAGTGCTGATTGAGTGATGAAAGAATAATTCTTTAATTTATGAGTTTTTGATTTCAAGGCTTCTAACAAATATCTTTCCCTTTTGTTGACAGCAAGAAACGTTGAACACTCAAGGACTCCATTACGGTATGGCTCCAGCACAGTTTTGCAGGTTTGTTAAAAAGTCTGTATGACTTTAGAAGTACTAATAATATTATTATCAGGTACAAAGCTTTTCATCAAATTCTTTGTGTTGAGGAAATCCCACTGTTTGACCAGTCAGTTCTAACAGTACCTTCATAATTATGATGTTATTTTTTATCAACATAGTGGTGCTAACATTTGTGGATAAAATGCTTGTGGACAAAACCCTAGTGTGTGACCATTCAAATGAAAGCTGTTGAGCAGTTTTTTCACGTGGTACTGTTTATTATGCTGTACAAGATGCTTCTAACTTTCAAGTCTGTGGATGAAACCCTAGTGTGTGACTTTTCAAATGAAAGTTATTGAGCCTGAGTCTGTAGATGAAACCAAAGGCTTCAATGAGCGTTTGAACCTTCTCAAGGCTGCTTTTCTAAGATCCAGCACTCATAAACACTTGCTGAACTTTAATTTGGTTTTCGTGTTTTTATGCAGAAAGTTGAAAGAAGATAAAGAAGAGATCGAAGAACAAAGGAGACTTCGTCAAGAAGAGGAAGAACGGTCTCTTGTTACTGTAAGTTTCTTTAAAAAATGTGTTCTGAACAACAAAAAAAGGTTTTCAAAATTGTATGTCAAACGCAAAAGACCGGTTGTCTGACATCATACAAGAAGTACAGTGCTTAAGTTGATCACACACCAAAGATCTTCGGTACAATACAAAAATGCTTTTACGACAAGAAGAGATATTGCCAAGGAAAAACATTTGATGTAGTCATGTAGTTAATTTTATCTACAGTGTACCTACATACTTTATTTTTAATTTTATCATACTTTATTTTCATCTGCTGTAAGTGGTAGGTTTCTACTATGTAATCTTCACATGTTACACACTTTAGACTGGAGACAGACCGTGTTTGATAAGAATATAATCATATAACTACAAACTAGTTGAGTTTGGCATGGAAGAAACACAACCTCGCAATCACAAATAGTAATATGATGATTTTATGTACGATTGAATTTTCAGGGTCGGCGTGCAAGACGAGAGAGACGCTCACTGCGAGAAAAACAGAGGAGGAAATTACATGACACCGAACAGTCACCACCAAGGTATCGTCCTCCCTCCCTGCCTTCCTCCCTCCCCCTCCGTCCTCTGCCCTCACCCTCCCTCCCTTCACTCCTCCCCGCTTCTTTCCCCCTTCCTTTCTTCTCTCCGTCATCCCATCTCTTCAAAGCAAAGAAGCCGAAGAAAGTGCATGACGAACCCTTCCATAGATCCACTCTTTGTCTCTATGCTGTTCTTTCGTTTGCTTTAGTTACTTAATTTTAAAATCTGATTCTTCCTTTTAGAACGATGTTGCTCTTTATGTTTTTATTGTAATTTTGTTTCTGTTCTAGCTCTCCCAAAGTAACACAGCTCACTGCTCCTTTTCGTTTACACTCTTTCTTTCTACAGCTATGCTAGAAAAGCAAGCCCTACTTATGAACCCTACAGAAGGTAAGTTAAAACAAACATTCCCCAAAGCTGTAACATACATTTGTATAAAAATAAAATCAGTCTACACTACGACGGAGAAATTTGAAAATGCAGCTTTATTTTCTACGGTTAGGCCTACCGTGCACACTAATCCGTCACGAAAATGGAGCTTTTTGAAAGCGCTCTTCAAACCAAAGGAATTCGGTTGGCAGGCTTTTCGTTTTCGTGTGAGCGGAAAACATTTTGAAAAGGGAGCTTTTCGAAAACGATGACCTTATGATAATCAAGTGATTTTCCTGCCCGAGTTTTCCTCAAACACAAATCCAAAATGACCGGTGATTGTTACGTTTTCACATTTCTCCGGCGTAGTGTGGACAGAAAACTTTTGATGCGTTTTCAGAGTGAAACCTCCGTTTTCAAATTCCTCCGGCGTAGTGTGGACGAGAAACATTTGATGCGTTTTCAGAATGAAACCTCCGTTTTCAAATTCCTTCAATGTAGTGTGGATGGGGACTAAGAAATGGTGCTTTTCAATCAATAACTTAAGGTTAATTAGTGTCTCCAGCTGTGGACCCGTCTTATCTGCTGTCTTTAACTAAAAAAAATACACTTTTCCTTTCTTACAGGTCCTCGTCCCGCTCAACATCCCGTTCACAATCCCCAGAAAATGCCGGCAAAGTGGAATTTATCACTGAATTCAGCCATCCATCTGCTGACCAGCCTACCAAGACACCGGGCGGTGACTCTCATACCCATTCCTCCTCCTCCCGGTCGGTTTGCTTTACTTTGTTATCTGCTAGAACCGTTGCTTCCAGCATTAAGTTGACTGTAAGAATGCAAAGTGGTCCTTAGCTAGGTATACTGTTGTCAATGTTTGCGCCGTCTTTTCCACTTCGACTTCTTTCACTTTCGGTTTATCGACTGTGATAACTTGATTGTAAAAAGGTTTTGATAGCTTTTTAGAAAGCAGGCAATTGAAAGTAATTTTAGAATGAAAATTTTGAGCAATTTGGAAAAAAAAAACTTCTCCGTAGCTCACGTAACAGTGAAAGGATGAAAAAAATTGAGACTTATGTTTCACTTGATAAAAAACAGTTTTCGTTCTTATGTGTGTGCATGTTGTCAATGAGAAGAGCATTTGACTTGATAATTCTCTGTCGTATGATGAGCTTTAAAATTCTCCTTGTTGTTTCTGGTATGTGTTTTATAACTCTTCCGTGAGAATTTAGTTTTGAATTGAGATAAATGGGATTGATCTAGGGCTTAGCTTGACAAATTTGACGCCAGCCGGTTAACGGTTTGTTTGCAGCGTGGGTTATTGAATGGTGTTCTTTGAAAGACATTTTATTCTCTTACACTGCCTCTCTCCACTGAGAAGAACACATCGCTACCGGCAAACTGTTAGAGGCAACTTGACAGAATGCTAGGGAGGGGTCAGGGGTTGACTCACATCCCACCCCCAGGGAGAGTAACAATATCCCTGATCGCATCCACCGACGGACACTGGGAAAAGTTCTTGCACTGCGATCGGGCTAAAAATCATAGCGAGTGGCTTTGCCGTTTTATCAGAGATGTTCAGTTCCTTTTCCTTGGAACATTTGAGACAAAAAAATTACGGAAGGAATGATTTCCGTCACTGTGTCTGCTTTAAGCTAATTTTGTTCTTTTCTCTTTTCTTTAACCGCTTGCTGTCTGGGGTTCCTGTGCACTTCAACGGTTTCTCTTCCGACGCCAACCTTGGTATGTAAAATTATCTCTGTTGTTAAAACCTTTGCTCGTAATGTCGCACTGACTTGAAATTTACAATGTATTTCTCTCGCTGTCTCGTGGCGTAACTGTGTTATATTGTATAAATTAAAACCACTAGTCCTTCAGAACGCAAGAAGTCGAAGGAGCGTGACAGGTCACAGTCACACAAGAAACACAGAAGTAGAACGCGTTCACGGTCACGCGATCGCGAGCGACGTCGTTATCATGGCAGATCGCGTGAAAGATCCCGCGAGAAAAGTAGGTCACGCGAGAGAAGTCGATCACGTGAGAGAAGTCGATCACGTGAAAGAAGTAGATCACGTGAAAGAAGTAGATCACGTGACAGAGACCGTCTCGATGCTCGTGGACGAGACAGGCACAGACACCGGAGTCATAGCAGAAGCCGAAGTCACGACCGTGACCGTGACCGTGACCGACGAGAGCGTGACATTGACCGTGATGGCGACAAAAAGGAGCGAAAGGGGATGCCTACCAAGGGACTGGGGTAAGTTTATTTCAAATTTCGATAGTCGGGGCTTTTTTGTCAAACTTATATATCGGCAGGAGTTGCGCGTTTTTAAAATGTTTGGGGATGCTACGTCCGGAAATTGTTAGTTGCACACAAGAGTTGTAAATGATGATATGTAACAGAATCACATGTTTCTGAGCCGTTTGCTTTTCTTTTGCTACGATTTATTTTTCTTCGAGAGCGGTCGCAAAGCAACCCCGTTTCTTCGGGTTTTTTCAAATCCCCTGCGGTTAATACTTT
Organism: Orbicella franksi; assembly: GCF_964199315.1. Taxonomy (NCBI): domain Eukaryota; kingdom Metazoa; phylum Cnidaria; class Anthozoa; order Scleractinia; family Merulinidae; genus Orbicella; species Orbicella franksi. The sequence continues at coordinate 16,062,920 of NC_138159.1, forward strand.
TGCTTGCGAAGACAAAATAGAGGGTCTAAGGACAGACTACTTCGTCGTTAACCTGCTTACATTCTCTAGACCGCAGATTAGTCTTGTAATAGTCTTAAGTTCTTGCTGCAAGCTGATGTGGAATAAAGCAATGTTTTTGGTGGTCATTTTTCTTTAAAAAAAAAAACTGATTCAAAGAAATTGTTTTGTTTTGAACGTAATTTGGTGTTTTTTACCTTCCCTCGCTTAGGCTGCTGAAAAACAAAACAACACCCTCGTCAGGGGGTAAAGATAAGGTAGGTTTTGTTGTTGTGTTTGTAAAAGAAGGTGAACTTCTCTGCTTGTCGTAGTTGCCTGATTATTTTGTTTTCGCAGATGTCTACCCAAGAAAAGATGAAGAAGAGAATGCAGATGATGCTCAATAAACAACGTAAGACATGTTGACTGTAGTGTATTCAATCACAATAATATTGGAAGGAACCGATTAAAAGTCGAGGCGCCAAGCGCGGGAAACATGTTGTGTGCATGCGTTCAAGTTCAATGACGGTTTCTGAACATGCGTAGAGAGGGTAACCGCTGCTATGCTCGCTCACCTTGCGATTTTTCCCAGAAGTCTCAATGTCTTGGTGCTAATCAGTAGGATCGCGGACTCTGGGAAAGAAAACAAGTTCAACAAGTTTTCAATGCACGACGACGTCATTTGACTATAACCAGAATATTTTAGGTTTTCTTAGTTTCCTGTTGCCAATTTTCCTTTCGCTTCGTTAGTAAGGGGGGGGGGGGGGTCCACACTACGGCGGAGAAATTTGAAAACGCAGCTTTATTTCTACGGTTAGGCCTACCGTCCACACTAATCCGTCACGAAAACCGAGCTTTTCGAAAACGCTCTTCAAGCCGGAGGAAAACGCCGGCTCTTCGTTTTAGTGTGGACATAAAACATTTTGAAAACGGAACTTTTTTGGCATCACGATAAACGTGATTTCCCTGACCGAGTTTTTCTCATACACAAATCCAAAATGACCGTTGATTTTTGCGTTTTAAAATTCCTCCGGCGTAGCGTGGGCGGTAAACATTTGATGCGTTTTCAGAGTGAAACCACCGTTTTCAAATTCCTCCGGCATGGTGTGGACAGGGCGTTACACAGCAGCATAGGAAAAGTAGTCAGTTAAATTAACTAAATAAAAAATACAAAAACTGTTCACCTCAATAAAACAACTAGAATTATATTTTGAAACAGCGTTTGTTGTTTCATTGTTGAACGCAGTGAAGACGGACAGAAAGGAAGACAGAAGAAAACGAGAAATGAAAGAACAAGAAAGACGGGTACAACTTATTATTTTATTGCCCATTTTTGTGTCGTTGTCGTGTTTTTGGACAAGAATGTCCGGGAGAACTTTCAATGTCTGACATGAGCCGTGGTGAAACGAAAACTGAATCATGCTAAGGCCTGTACAAACAGTTTTTATACTTTTCTGTGGAGCTGCAAAAATGAAACGTTTTATCGCAAGTTATCTTTATGTTTAAGGAACGAGAGGACGATCTTCGGGAGATGCAGCGAAAATGGCGTGAAAGGTGAGTGCCGAAGATTTTTCGAAGCGTTCCGATCATTATGGGCTATTTAGCTCGAGCATTCTAATCCGAAAGTTCTTATCTGAACTCGCCGGCTCAGTCAATTCTCGAAAGAGAATTCTCACAGAAGAAGAAGTGCTTCTTTCACGCTAGTGGTGGCAGACTAGTACTGAACTCAAGAAACTCTTTTTTGTCTTTTTCAGGGACAGGGAAAGAGACAGATATGACAGAAGTCGTTCGTCTTCTCCGAGAGGTAAATCAATAGAGTAACTGTTGGCAAATACGATTAAAGTACTGCTCAATAGCTTTCATTTGAATGCTCACACAGTAGGGTTTCATCCACGAACTCAAACGTTAGAACCACCTTGTACAGCGTAATAAACAGAACCACATGAATTTACTGCGCAATACCTTTCATTTGAATGGTCACACACTAGGGTTTCGTACACAGAGGCAAAATTAGAACCACCTTGTACAGCATAGTAGACAGATGGGTAGCTTGTGGTCTGTCTGATTGTCGTGTGACCTCACATATACACTCTTTCTATTTACAGGGAGACGTAGAAGTGTGTCACGATCCCCACCGCGACGGTAAGTATTTCTCGTGCTGACCTGTAGTCTCCTTCGCAGGAATCAAAGCCTTCAAGAAATGTTTGAAAAGTTGCGTTAAAAAGGATAAAACCACCTTGTGCAGCATAATAAACAGTGCCACATGAAATTTCTACTCAATTGCTTTTATTTGAATGGTCACATACTAGGATGTATTCATAGACTGGCTTTTTCGCAAGATAGTTCTCGATTTATTGGAACTAAGGCTTAATGTACTCCATCTAAATGGAGCAATTTCTGTTGAGGAATTCCTGTGGCGTCAAGATTTTTTGACGAACGTTCAACGAAGTCCGAACGAAACTCGAAAACGCGAGTTTCGCGTTTATAAGTTTGTCTTTTGTTGAGTTTCCTGTATAGTTCAGACACGTTTTCAAGGTTCCTTTCCATTCCCGTCCGTCGAATTGTGTGCTGCGTTTTAATTTAATTTTTGTGACTAATTTATTCAAACTACTCCTTGCATTTATTATGCAGACGGCACAGAAGCAGGTCCCGATCAACATCGCCTCAGAAAAGTAAGTTTTCTTTGTTAGTCTTCAAGATAAACCATTTTCCTCTATTCCCCTCGGGAGAATCTGATTTTGGATCGCCTTGTCTTCCTGACCGAAGTGGCATATCTAGCTTTTTGAAGAGTTTTCGGCCTGGCTTTGACCCCTAAGGGCCGGTCGCTTCTACGGGGAGAGGGGGCAATTCCGTAGATATAACAGTAATTCCCCGTGCCCGTATAAACATGCTAGGGGTGTCTATATTTGGCTGCACCTCGCAGTTTGAATCTTCTTTCACAAGTGTTAGTTTTTTTTCCTACTATAATCTCTGTTGTTTAGCAGATTTTAATACTCACTGTTCCCTGTTTAGTTCCAATTGTAGATATTGATGCGCATTCTAAGGGAGAGGAAGTTGTTGAGTATGTGTATCCCGTCAAAAATGACAAGTAACTTCGCCAGTAAAGAGAGCCTCGTTTCCGTGAAGGTAGACCTTGGAAACGAGGCTGTACGAAAACAGAACAGAACTGAGATTCCACCTTAATCTAAACAAAGAGAGCAGAAGATAGCGAGATGAAAGCATTTATGTTTAGTTTTTAAAGAATTTTGATGACTGGCTGTGTAAAATTATATGTGTACTAAGAAAATTAAACAACAGAAGTAGCCGTCAATTTATTGAGTATTCTTTTTGTTCGATTGACTCTAATCAGTTTTGAATAATTATTTTGTGCTCAGCGAATAGACCATTTTACATTTGTCAGTTGAGTGACCTGGCCTTTGAATGGCAGCGAGGCTGGACGTGACCTTGTTTTGATTCAGACCTTACTGTTTTTGTTGTGTAAATCAAGTTGTTCTCATGCTAACTAGTTTGCATTTACATGAGAAAAGCAGAGAGGTCTGTATCAAAGCAAGGTCACCTCCAGCCTCGCTTGCAGTCATAGGCCAGGTAACTAAGCACACAATTGTAAAATGGCCTGTTAAAACAAACGCGCGGTGGATTGTTGCATTTTCGCGCTTTTGCTCGCTCTTTTTTTCCTGTTTAATGTTTTCCAACGCGCTACATTTTTCCCGCGCTTAGCACGCGTTACATGTTTTCCCGCGCAAGCCAACGTGCAAACGTGCACTCGTTTTTCTTTGAAATGCGATTAGCCGACTTTAATTTGCGTTTGTTGTGATTGGTCATTACAATTTCTTATGGTTTTGTTTTGACGGCAGTCGTCGTAAAACAAATCTATTGTGATTTGAAAAGACTTGATGCAAAGAAAGACGAAATTCAGATAAAGTATGCTTACTATATTACGGCAAAAATATGGAAACTTCGGTTAAAGACAAATGGAAAATTGTTCTCCAAAGGTACTCCTCTTTTTCCGTTTGGAACGGAATGGCGGAAATTTCCGCTCTCCTCAACGGGAAATATAAATATCTAGATACCGAACTATAAGGGGAGGCGCCGTCTCTTTCGGTTGGCTTGAGGTCATTTTGGGAAAAGAAATACCTTCGCCACAGTTTAACCGTCATCCCAACTAGTTTCTTACACAAGATCAGCATGAGTGTTTCGTTAAAAGATTTGATGAACTGTGCCGTCGCTCAGTCAAGATAGTCAAATGTTATTCAGGTGTACACGGCATCTAAGAGAAGTTCACTATTAGCCTTTGAACAGGCTGCGGCTGGAAGGGCCGAGAAGGAATTGGCTGAGAGTGGAGTGGTCGAGGGGGCAATGGGGTGAGAGCTTGTTTACAGGCTAGTAGTTTACTATTCTAGCCTAGACTTACTTTCAGAAAGAGTAGTTTCTAAGGACTTAAACATTAACTCGTTCGAGTCTCCTGATTTCTTTCAATACTAGTCTGAGAAAATGGTGGTAGACCAAGGTATAATGATATCTTGATTTTCGACGAAAAAATGATGAATTTTTCCTCAAAAGTGCACGTTACGTAATGTCTTCTCGTCCCCATGCCTAGCACACGAAACGTCAAGTTCATAAAATGCATGTTTTTAAGATGTTTATCACCGCTGTTTGTCTTTTGTTTTACCGCCAAACCTGTATTAGGCGGACACCCTCGGAACCCGTGCTAGTGTCCCGTTAATAGAGGGTGCCCGTTGAAAACAGGTTCCCTCAGAATTCGTCTTTAAAGGGTCATATTAATATTTGTCAAGACCTTGAAAGGGTCAAATAGCATTCTCGTGGATGGTCGAAGAAGGGATTTAAGTATACAGTAACAGTATCAATATTGATCGAATCATGTGAAGGTTAAGGGCCAAGTCGCACAAGAGGACAAAACTGTTTACTTATGTCAAAAATCCGTCATCACAATGAAAAACCAAGTGCGACCGGTTTGTTCCCCAAAGGACAAAATTTGGTCGCAGACGGACAAACTTCAAAGATGCCGTCGACTACCTCTGGAGCAGGCCAAATTGAGACAAATCTTAGAAAACAAAAGCGAGGGTGTTTTGATTCGGAAATGATTTGACAGGTGATATGTAGCAGAGTCTCTATGCGATGTACTTCGCGGTAAAATTAATCACGTTCTCATTTCGCAACAGCATGAATCCCGGCGCTGGCGACCAATTTTTCCCCTACGAATTTCCACAATATCCACCAGGATGGATTTATCCTTTGCCAGGCCCTTACATGTTTAATGATCGCAGATTTTGTTCTCAAGTGCGACTGTAGCTTTCCGCACAAATATTTTGTCACTGGCCGATTTCAAGTCGGATTTGTCCAGAACAAATCTGAAATTGCCCTCCAGTGCGACTTGGCCCTTACTAAATCAAACAAGAACAAAAGTTCTGTAAAAACAAAACGGAATAACAAAATATTGTATTTCTATGGCAGCTCAGTTTGTTGGCAAACTTAAATGACCGATCTACTAAAACGTGGACAAAAAAAGTCATGCACTCTTTTTGCAGTGTCCGTTTGAAATAGATTTCTAACAATAGAAATGACCATAAAAGTCAAGTTTAAGGTGTCCGCATCCACTTAATAGAGGTGTCCGTTGAATAAAGGTATTTTTTTTTTTTTTTTCACAGTGAATGTGGGAGAAGAAAAATGGGACTTGCACTGCTGTGGTCCGCCTTCAGGGTACAATGATGCATGGGAGTCATTTCGGGCACCTAACATAACAGGATAATCCTTTACCAGTAAGACCGCTGTATTTTCGTGCGATCAAAAAAACAAAAAAAACAATGGAGAGTGAAGTCCTTCGGTTGTTGATTATGTAACGTTTTGGGCCGACAAATTAAGGTTAAAATTCGATTTGATTCCGAGATGGATACTCCGGAAACTTCTACACGAGTCTCACGCTGGAAGGCATTTTGTCAAACGAGCGACATTTCCTGGCCAACTTACGTGCTGATTTGTTTGTTTGGTATGGGTTCGTGGATAGCTGTCAATGGCCTTTGGGTAGAATTGCCAGTTATAGTGAGATATGCGCCTGAACAATGGAATCTCCCATCCTACCTCACCGTTATATTCCAGCTGGCAAATATCGGCCCGGTGATCTACGCGCTGGGGAACCACTTTGCTCCTAAAAAAGTCCAGGAAAAATGTACCATCTTTTTCGTTGTCACTGTAGGCGCCGTGGCTTGTGCCTTGTTGGCATTTTTCTGGGACGAAACAAGTAACATTGGCGGTGAGAAACACAGCACAGTTCTTTTTATACTGTCGTTTTGCGTGGCCATAGTCGATTGTACATCGTCTGTTGTTTTCCTTACTTTCATGTCTATCTTCCCTTCGTTCTACATGAGTGCCTTGTTTGTGGGTGAAACAAGCAGTGGATTGCTTCCAGCTTTTGTAGCCTTGGGTCAGGGAATTAACAGTAAAAGTGTTAACTGTAGCGCAAATGCGACAGACGCTTCTTCTGGCAATCAAACCACAAAGGATGATGACAGTGGATTAAGGTTCTCCCCCGAGGATTTTTTCTTTTTTCTGTTTGCAATGATGGTTGCTTGTGGGTTGGCTTTTTTTGCATTGAACTATTTACCATTGGCTAGAAGACAGCATGTGAGAGAAAGGCGCAGCGGTACAACTGTGGAGGAAAGTAACAGTGTAACTCGGCCACTTTGGGATGAATCTTCAAGAAGCGTCATATATTCTTCATCAACAAGCACCAGTACTCCTGAAGATTTTTACATGAAGGATACACCAAATTGCAGTCAGAAATTCTCCTGGTGTGAAGCTCACATTTTATGTCTGTTGTGTATTCAAGGTTGGATTAACTGCTTGTCCAACGGTGTACTGCCGTCAATAGCAACGTATGCCAGTGAGCCTTATGGTGATAAGACATATCATTTAGGTAAAAGACTCTTTTTAATCTTTTAGAGGGTTTTCCTGATGCCAAGGGGAAAAAATTTAAATGTGTGTCTTCAGGAATATCCCACAGTTGCCTTACTGAGGGTTACTATAAATTCTAATAGGGAGGGAGAGGGGTTCTTGTAGGCCCAATCTCTTAAAGACCAAATTGACCTACAGCATAATATGTTGTGGCAATTTTGGATTGTTCAGTTCCAGAAAATATCTAACTCCCTTCAAAGAAGGGATTGGAATTTCCTGGGGGGTCGGGGTTCTGTAAGACCAAAAAATTTAAAGAAATGTATGAAGCTCAATTGGAATTTCCAGAGGGGTGGAGGGGACTTAGAAAAATTCCCCTCCATGAGGGAGGTGTGGATATTTTCTGGACCTACACATTATATACTCTATAGACATCAAAAATTGCTGCAAAAAAGTTCCCATTTAAGACTCTCCTGAATAATCCAGAAGAATTGGCATACCCTGGGAAAAATGAGTATTTTTGTGAAGGAATAAAAAATTACACAGCTTAAGAAATGTCCAGCATGTGTGACAAGCTGCTTTTTGGAATTTGTCCAGAGGAGAAAAATTTTGAAAACTTTGAGGTATCTTTAGTGTGTGTGTGTATAAGATGTACATAGGATGCATCCTGGGATAATGGCAAAGCTTCTTAAAAGCAAGTGGCATATTTTCTCAACATTTTCTCTTTTTTGGGGGGGGGACGGGTGGGGGAGCACAAATTATGGGGACAAATGGTGTAAGGTATAAATGTTCCATCACATGAAGGGACTCTAGACTAGTATTTCTACTTCCCCCTGGATGGGATGCAGTTCCGTCATAGGGTTCCCCCACCCCCCAGCATCAAATTTGTCATTACCCATTTATACACCTGAGTGGAGAGAGGCCATGGCACAGTAAAGTATCTATGCCAAAAACACAATGGCAGACCAGGGTGCAAACCTTGACTACTTGATCCATATATATCCCAGCATGCAGACCACTAAACCACGCACTTCCCTGGGCAAATTGTCTACCATTAACTATTTGCTTAAAATTTATCAAAAACACTCTGTTTCGTGTTGTATTTTTGATGCCTTGGAAACGTTGTTCACTGCAGTTTACTTTTGTACTGACACCTATCAATCAAATTTAATCCACAGTTGCCACACTATCCAACATTGCAGGGGCTTTGACCTGTTTCGTCGCACTGTGGTTACCATGCTCATCAACCAAGGTGGTCATTGTGTTAACCAGTGTTTTCACAATTCTAAGCAGTTATGTCGTTGCTCTCGCATCCATGAGTCCTACTCCACCTCTACATGGTACAGCACTTGGAAGCTTCATAGTAGTAAGTATAGCTTAGTAAGAAGAATCTCTCTTTTCCTTGCAGTAGAAGGAATCTCGTAGTATCATAATTTCATATTAGGTACAGTGACTTTTTTTTGAGGAGAGACATTCTCTGTACTAGATCTAGGGAGTTCAAGTCCCAGGGGGCACTCTCTTTTAAAAAGGGGAGGGGTGGTATTATAATTGTAGGACTTTAAGAATGGAGGAGCTTGTTTCTACTTTTATTAACCAAATTGATGTTTCTTTATTTTGTGATTGCAGATTGCTGTTAGTGTTGTCAGTAGCATTTTGCTGAACTACACGAAACTAATAATCTCAATCATAATGCGTGACCATGGTAGACAGGCCCTGTTTTGGTGTGGAATCTTTATACAGACAGGATCATGTATTGGGGCTTTGGTCATGTTTCCACTTGTAAACATACTAAAGCTGTTCCGTCAACCAAACAGCTGCTAAGGAACATTTCATTAGTATAAACAGTTAACGAACACAGTTAAGTTTTAAAAGGACAAACAAAACAGATCTTTCAGTTTAAGTAATGTTTTTTAAGGTGGCTTTTCTCAGGCAATATTTTTATAGAGGGAGAGTTATTTTTTAATAGCAGAGACAATTAGAAATGAGAAGTACAATTTGGAAGGAGCATTTTGCACAGGTTAAAAATGAGTGGCATTTCTTGTTTGAATCTTCTAGTTTTCAAAAACAATCTGTAAGGTAGAGTACAATCTCAGTTTTTAAGAACTATGATTGGTTTTATGGTTTGTGGCTGTTCTGATCACGTAAATGATAGTAAATTGGAATTGCCATCTTCTCTTCTCAACCTCCTTATTTCACCAGAACACCTTTTCTCTGTTGTTCCTCTGTTGTAAGCAAGTGGAAAACAGACTGACAATAAAACACACCATCTAGCAAGACATTTGCAGTCAAAAGCATGCAAATTTCATGGATATTATCAACAGTTACCTGTCTTAGAAAGCTATTTGCTTTAAATAATACACATGTAATGCTTTGAAGAGCAGAAGTTTGTAGTGAAGATCAAAATCAAATTTCAAGATAATTTTTGACAAAGTGATCATGTTATTAATCATTAAAAGAGCAAACATGATAGGGAATACTACATAGTTTGGAAGTCTGATCTGAGCTCTGCTGGAAAAAAGTTCTTGTCTTTTAAAAGGCGTTAAAGTTTGCTTTCTGTATAGAAGAGACAAGTTCTTGTAAAATTATTTCAAATAATTATGGATAATTCATGATAAATTATTTGGATAAAGTAATTGGGAGCCCAAAGTTAAATTATGTACCATTGGGTAGTTATAAATTATGTTTGTAAATTATTTTGGGGGATGGCATGGCCTCTGCTCAGTTGTTTTTAGTTTTTCATTAGTAAGTTAATTTTGTTTTATACAAGAGATAATCGGCGTCTGCATGGTCTATCGGTAACATATCTCATGATTTGTTGGTAACAAATTGTATTTCTTGATAAATAAATGTAGTCATTTCAGAGGTAATAATCAAGTACCCTTTTGTAGAAACATTCTTGTTGTAATGCTTAATTTTGAAATTTGATACAATAAAGTACTCTGTCAATGAAAAAAAGTATAATGTACACAATCCTGCTGATTACCCCTCCTCCCCCCCCCCCCCCCCAGCGGCTCGTGTTTGCTACATTTCCCTCGTGTTCTCAAATGCCTGTCATGTTTTATCACAGTGTAATACACAGCTTAGGGTTATTTATTTTTTAATTAACACAGCAGCATGGAGGTGCAGTGGCCTCATGGTTAGTGCACTCTTCTCCGGATCATTCAAGCAGTCTGGGTTTGAGCCCTGGCCAGGGACATTGTGTTGTATCCTTGGGCAAGACACATTAGTCTCACAGCGCCACTCTCCACCCAGGTGTATAAATAGGTACCCGCAAATTTAATGCTGGAGGAAACCCTGCGACGGACAAGCATCCCATCCAGGGGAAGTAGAAATACTCCTAGTCGATTCATGCTACAGAAACTGGAAATAAGCGCCAGCTTAATGTGCCACTTGGCTTGTAAGCAGACTGTTTAACACAACAGTGGGGGCAAAGTGCCAGCAAATATTTTTATTACTGTTTTAACAACTGAACACCAGCACTGACAGTAGAAATGAGTTATTTTCAAACACGCTTTCCCTCTAAAATTTGTCTTTATTTACAGGTATCACAAGGCAGGTGCTGTCAGTGCTTTTCTTGGGCCGCAGCAGCAGTACCCACCCATGTATGTCCAAATTTTGCAAATAATTTGTCCCATAAAAACATTTCAATAAACTTCTGTAAACGTCCAACAAACTAAACACTCCTAACATCAGCCAGTTGCTGACCAACGGTAATCTCAATGTAATTGGCACAGCAAATGTTTGACATTGATCGACTGAAGGACTAGATCGTGTCCTTGATTTGTTTTTGAATGTATGTGTGTGTGCCTTCAATGTTTACTTTTAATGAACCAGCCACTGGCTTGTGAGTAATTTGGTCACATCAAGTTTATATTGCCTTAATACTTGGGGTTGTCACAGAGTGTTGAAGTGCTCAGTAGACATTGTTGTTGTTAGTGTAGGTAGCTGATCTTGCCATCTTTTGCAAAAGAGTCAGGTGAATAGCAAAACCCTACAGTCACCCCAGCGTTCTATCAACTTTGATAGTCAGCTCAACAACTATCAGCCAAATATGGAGACCTCAAGCTACAACAAGCATCTCCAGTTACTTGTAAATGCAGACATCGCATGTGCCTCAAACATTATTAATTTTATGTGGTTTGCTTGTAGTACATGGAAGAATTTTCTTCCCTGAAACTGTTCATGGGAAGGTTAGTTTATGAGGTATGCAGGATATCACAAATGAGTGAAGCTAAAACCACAAAAAGAAAAGAGCCAAACAAACTTGTCACCTTCTTGTGCATCACTGCTATCCTGTCAAATTCCAGGTGACATTGGAATGAAAATTTTATATTTTTTTACATTTAAAAGCTTTTTTATAAGGTATCAGAGAACTGGAAAATACATTACACTACCTAAATTGAAAGACAATTGAAATATCTTTAAATGATTAACTAGAGTCCATTGTAAGCTTTCTGTTGGGACTCTTGCTTCAAGATATTTTTTAGAGCTGAAAAAGGTGAGAAAAAAATATTTATTAGTACTAAATCTACCAATGTACACACAAAATTTAGAATTTACATTCAGTTAATTATCCAACTTATTAATAAACAAAAATTAAAAGCATTATTTAAGAAAACAGAAAACATGCTCAATGTTTCTATCGAGTTATAAAAACACAAGTGGAAGTTTGAACAAGAAATGCTGTGGGAAAACAAGCTGACAGGCGAGTGTTTCCACAGCTTTTTCAAGTTCTCCCAAACTTTCATGAGTCAGTGTTTCTATAACTTGATGGGACCACTGAGAGAGAAATAACTCAAAAGAAACACTGAGAACATGTTTTCCATTTCTTACAGAAATACTGCAGTGAAAAAAGGAAACCACTTGTTTACTTTGATTGTCAAAATGTATATTCTCTTTGTGCAAGCCATCAAAACGTCAACAACTCGTGCTAGTTCTGTGCTTCTATTGAGTTACAGAAACACAATTTTTAACCAATCAGCGTGCATATTTTCTTTGAACTATTTTCTAATACGCATTAATAGAGTAAATGAATTAGACAACATTTGCTTGTTTCTTAGAACAAACCACAGCCTACCATCTTTTTCACTATCTGATAGGCCACCTCGGGGAAATTCAACATCAAATGTAATATAAAGATCTCCTTTAACATGATTGTTGTCATAATTTGGCATCCCCTCCTCTTTCTTTTTTATGCGGGCTCCTGGCCAAGTGATTTTTTCCCGCACTATATGAACCTGACGGTGAAAAACAGCTCTGTTAGTGTAACCACTTCATAATGTAATTTAGCGGGGGTTTCAAAAAAGGCTAGGCACCAGCAGGCAAATTGACCAACTGTGAGGACAATTTTACCTGCCTGGTTTGACCATCTAGAGGAAAGTTTTTCTTATAAAGATGTCCAGTTGAAAAGTTTTGCCCACCTGTGAAAACCAATTGCCCTTCTACTGAAAACATCGATGAAATCCTTGAATTTAGATGACCATAATTCATAGCAGTCTTGAGTTCACTGTCTCAAACTCTAATAATTCATCAAGTTTGAACCAAAGAAACCATAACCATGATGATGTTTTGATATCCAGTCTTAATTAGCATAGATTTCTCCCATTTATACTTTTTTCTGTTTTCTCTTTAGTTTTAGTTTTGTTTGAGAAGATATATCAAACACTTCAAAGTTTGTCAAAAACACTTCGAAATTTTTAACTCTCTTCTTGGTGTTAGAAATGTGGTTGAACACAGTCTTTCGTGATTGATATAATACTTCAAAAACAGTTTGGAAATGGCCACGTTTATGATGGGTGAACTGACTGTGCAAGCCAGGCCTGGTTGTACAGTGTGGCAAAAGATGGACAGCAAAAACTCGTAAGCATTAAATACCAACAACAGTACTGTCAGCCGAGACTGACAGTCAACCAATAGTTCTTTCAGACAGCTGTAATTCACAATTACCATTTTACCAGCACATCATCTGCAAAACTAGCCCCACTTCTAACCTTGTGCCCATCCAGGTGATCTATATCCATTTCAAATCCATTCAAGGCATCAACTAAAGCTACAGTCACATTTGTATAAAGGTCATCTCCTCTTCTATGAAATCTCTCATGCCTGTTGAAGCAAAGAAGCAATAATAAGTGTTGCTAAAACTACCGAGGTAATAATGTCACTTTCAAGTTGACTCTACAGTACCGCAATTCTTTGATAATGAACTTCAAATCACCAGGTTCACCGTCAATGTGTGGTTCACCTATCAAAAAAGGAACAACAACCATTCTGATCAAAATAACAATGAAAACAAAGATTGAATAAATTTACAACGCTGTTCTATACCTGACAAGGTTTAATTCATCTTGACAGATGCATGTCTTGAGAACAACCCCATGATCTCCAACGTTTATGAATTTGCTTATGTGTACAAAACTACCTCACAAAACGATTACTTTGTGCAGATTGAAGGAAAATATTTTCAACAGAAAATGTGATGTACATGTAATTGGAAATGAGATAGACGTGAAAAGGTAGGTCTCAAAATTACATCTAAAAACTGATGAGTAAAAATAATTTTCACCAAACAATTCAGCATTTCTCACACAGTTCCTTAAGGCACACTTTTTCATGAAAAATAAAAATATCTCCATACCCTCCGCGATAAATGGATATTCTTGCCCGTCTCTCATTCCAGGTTCTACTTCAACCTCCAAAAGTTTTTCCTTTGTTACATAATTGACTGCAGGACACTCATCACAGACATCAACAGGCGACATCTGAAATCTGCCTGGACCCAACTGTGTTGTTCTCATTTCTTGCCGACAGTTGCATTGTCTTGTGCCAGGAACTGTCTCAGCAACTGGTTTGAAGCGTAGCACCTGCGGATGCAAGCCAAAAATTTTCACACAAGCTACAAATAGAGTTATCCTTTTCTAGTCAATATTACCAATGAACAACTGATCTTGAAATCTTGATCTGTAGTCCAAGGCACTAATACTATCAGTTCACTTTACCTCTCCGTTTGCCAACTAATTAAAGGAACAACGCTGTTTTTGTAATTCAAGCTCACCTCTATGAAATTTCCATTATAAAGTTCTTCTAATGTGACCTCTAGATCCATTTGAATATCACTACCACGAGGAACCTCTTTATGATGTGAATGCCCTGATTCAAAATTAAATCCAAACCCTCCAAAGAAACTAAAAGAAAAAAAAACAAGAGAAGATCACCAACTTGCTATTAATCACTGGTATTGATATCACTGTTCATGTTTTCAGAGCAAATAAATATCATCATTCACAAGAACAATATTAGTCAATCAGTAATTATATAACAAGTCAAATTATACTGACATTTTGACTGGTTCTTACTTATGATCAATTGGGGGGCAGATGTATAGATGACATGATTAGCATTTGGTTTTTTAGTTTTTTTATTACACAAAACAGATAGGTTCCATGTTGCCATGGGTCTATTCAGGATCTGTAATCAAATACTGAACAGACATGGCAACACGGAATCTATTTGATATAGCTACTACAAGTTCTCCAAACAGGACTCTAATTCAAAAGGGGATCTAGACTCACATCTATTTTGTTCTCATTTAAATTTGTCTCCTGGTCAAGGTCACCATATACCATAATAATCTTGCCTGGCCTAAATTTGCCCTCCAGAATTTCCTAATTCTCAATTTGCAAAATACTCAAACAGATTCTTTTTTTTTGTTTGTTTTTTTGCTTCTGTGGTGACAATTGACATCGTGACAAAAAAGTCAAGAGAACACAAGGGCATTGTATTGTCAGAAATGAATCTTTAGTTACAAATTATTGTCAGCTGTCATAGCAGTGTTCTGTTCACTGTAAGTTGTGAGGTGCCGACTATGATGTTAGTAGTTTTCAAACATTGGCATGTTGTTATTGCTGTCTGACAGGTGTAGGGAATAAAATCATATTGAAAGCACTGACTGTTTTTCATAATATTTTCCTCATGAGAATTTCCAGTCATCCTACATGTAGATAACTACATGACTGCTGTTCTCCATCCTGAACCCAGGACCTGGCAAACAGTTAATTGAGTGCAGAATGGCACAGAATCATGCAGATTCATTTTTCACACAGCAAACTACTAAAATAATAACAAAAATTGTACCTTGAAAATGGATCAAAAGGATCGCCACCACCACCCTGGTGCATGTTCTTGAGTCCTTCTTCACCATGTCTGTCATATACTTTTCTTTTCTCATCATCAGCTAAAACCTTAAGGAGGAAAAGCACAATCAGTGTTTATAGGACGTTTTGCAAAAAAGTCCTGGGCCCCTCTGCTTCGAAATTGCAGGGATTCCACACAATTTTTACAACATCCTTATAAATTGACTGTTTGAGAAAATAAGTCCTTTTTGGTGCCATTATTCATTGAAAGGCTTTTACATTGTAACCCTTGCACAATAGAAAGAGAGGTAGTCTGGTAGCGATCTAATTTGGCCACCATGTTGAATCCTTCATATGTTTATTCAGTTTTACTATCCAGCATCTTTACTCACTGACTTTCCTTTTCTTGGATTAAAGTTATGCCCTTTAGGGTAAGATTGTTTTCATACAATGTGGTAACTTTTCTTTCATATTTTCTTCCACTAATTTTTTTTTTCATTTGAGTTAGACTGAAACTTAATTCTGTACATCCCAACGACGTTAACAGGCCCTATGTTTGCATGTCCTACAGAAGTTTTTGTTATGCGTATAAACACATGCTTTGTGCGTAAATAAGGTCTCTGAGCAAAATACTTCACAATACTTCAAAATACTTTGTCAGTACTGTCACACACAAAAAAAAAACACATAAGGACAGGATTGTAACCCATTAAACCTGTTAAGGCCGACTATGCTGCATAGGCCCTTGATATTATGGGTGAACTTGCATGTTGTTGATACAATTCACCCATAAAGCAACAGGATGGGAGTGAAGATCAAGGTAACAACAGGTGACTCAATAACAGCCCTGTACAGAGGTCGATGTTTTTGCAGAGCCCAGGCAGGTAGTCCATTAACATCAGACAAGACGTTTTAAAGTAGGTAGTGTTATGTTTGGAGTAGACAGCTGGTTTTGAACTCTTAATAGATTTGCAGTCTGTGCCAAGGGCTACAATACTTGCAAAAAATTTCTGAGGTTTTATTTCGACCGTTTAATTTTTAGACTTGTTTTATCTCATTTCAGACAAATTTCTAATGTAAATTTCACCTGCAAAACACAAATAATTTTGGACTGAAATGATATCTGTGAAAATCTTACTTTTACGGCACACTCAAGGTTTTTATGATACACCGACGAGAAGAAAACACAAATTCTATCAAACCATTGCGTATCTCAAGAAGTGTTTCAACTAGAGTTAAAGGAAACCAAGAACTTTACAGCTACTTAAACGTTTTCTACTGTACTGAAAATATTTCAAATTCTTAGAATTTTGGATGCTTAAAAATTGCAAATGGTTCTTTTTTTCAAACACTGTCCAAGATTAAAATTGGCCAATTTTTTTTAGTTATTAATGTCGTTGTGTTCCCAGGTCTTGCTGCTTTTCACTAGCAAAGCTTATGTTTGGAAAAAGTTTCTTCATATAATTTTAATGAGAGTCATCTTTGGGATAAGTAAGATCTAAATTTCATTTTCGTTGCACCCAGAAACAAGATATCCACTTCAATTAGCAATTCTACAGTTCTTGCATCAGTGTAAAAGAGAAGCAAGAATGAAAATTTGATCTGAAATCTGGAACTTCTCTTTTTAACACAATGTGGTACTTGAAGAAATAGTGCGTGTTTTGAAAATATGTTTCTGAAGCCTGTATTTACTTATAACGCAGTGAAACTAACCAATCACCAACGGACACAACGACTGATTTACATAATACACAAAACTCAGCTTAGTTTTAAAAACACGTCCTCATAAAACTGACAAATGCCTCGCAACTAAAACAAATTTGCTTTCAAATCGAAATTAATAACGCGCTACAGAAAGTTTATGACTGTTAATTTGGTCCGGAAATAAAAGTTACACAGATTGTGAAGTTCGAAAGGAAAGATGAATCGAACAAATCCCGTGCTAAACAATTTTCCGATGGGAAGAAAGTTCTCAATTAAATGTGACGGTCTTAAAACTGTAGTCAAATTAGACAGTGCCCTTAGCTCTCGGTTCTGGGTTAATAGTTCTGCAAGGGGAGACTGTAATTAGTTTAGTTGAAGTCGAAGACGTAAGCTTAGCTCAGTTGACTCCGTGCGTGCATAAACTTTCTAATTCTGCACATGGCTTATGTAGAAAAATTAATGGGCTTGACGTAGGACTAATTTAGAGCAACAAAATGGAGTTTGAAAATTTTCTGCAAGTTCACCTAATTTTTCTAAGTACCGAATTTACGCTGAATTAAGCTTATAGCTACCAGCCACAGAACAAGCAAGTTTTGAAACCTCAAGTTTAGCTTAATTATTCATAATTTCAAGGATTTCAAAGCATGTCTGCTCGCAGTATTGCCTTGAAATTGTTATGAATAAACACACCTCGTATGCAGCACTCAAATCTTGAAATCTTTCTTGAGCTTTAGGATCGTCCTTGTTCTTATCCGGGTGCCATTTCATCGCTAACTTTCTGTACGCTCGCTTCACCTGATTCTTGCTTGCGTCTCGAGGGACGCCCAAGATGGTATAAAAATCCCTCCTGGATTAAACAAACAAAAATATTACAGGTGCAAGAACTAAATATTATCGCAACCAAAGAAAAGCGAGACTCGCATACCCCGCTAAAATTTGTAAACAGCAAGACAAAACCAGAGCTGAAATAAAATACACGTGTAACTCCGCCATTTTGCCGGCAAAGTCTTCTTGACAGAAGAACGCCAAAGGACTCTGGGAATTATACCATTGTCATATCCCAAGAATACTTGCGAACCTACACAAAAAAAATTATGAAAAAATGAAAATTTCGGACGCTGTCTTTGCTGAAACATAGTTACCGTAAATTTACGGTACAAAACACGTTTTAGACTGAAACAACATCTGTTTAAATGATAGCTTTGGCTTAACAGATATACCGACGGGAAAATAAGAAAAATTCTATCAGTCCGTTATGTATCTTCGGTCCCCTAGGTAGTGTCTCAACTAGATCAGAGCTCGCTCCATAAAAGAAGCTGATGGCCTTAGAGCTACTTAAAAGTGTTAAACTGTTCTGTAAAAATTTTGGACGGTTTTACTTTTGGACACTTTTTTGTCCGAAATTAAAACAGTCCGAATTATTTGCAAGTAATTATATAATGTATGTTGGGTTACATGTAAGGGGATCGAAGCCAGCAAGAAACCTGTTAATTTACCATCAAGACATTTTACCATTAGCTATTGTTATTGAAATTTCAATAGATGATCATGCTATCCAACAATCCATTATCCATCAGAAATATTGTGTCTGTAAAATAGGTAACCAAGAGCATCATATTGCAGCCACCTGCCACTAAGTAGACGGACTGGTCCACTGAAAATTCAAAAGCTTCTCTCCGTTTAGCTGTGTTTGACTTTTGACAAGAGCTCATGGCCAAAAGGAACAACTGAAGAGAAGGTGGGCAAAACAGGTTTTTACTGAGTATGCCTCTCCTAGTATTAACCAAAAGGGATTTAGTAGCTAGAGATTTGCACTTACTCGTCCTAAAAACCAGTAGCTTTTCGTGTATAACATGCTGATGTAACTACTCACGGAAAATGCTCTAAATTTATATAGGAAAACAAAAACTGACAACAAAATTTTCATGTTTTTTCGCAGAAACACAATGTTCACTGTCTATAACATAGCACAAGCTTTTGGTGGAAAGAAAAAGAACAAACTTGATACGGTTTTAGAAGTCTTATAAGTGTTAAACTAGAATTTTCGTGCATTTAGACTTTATAGTGAAAATTTTTAGAAACAACACAACGTTTTTTTAAAACATGTTTCAACAGAATCTTCTGTCATCTTCAGTTTCAATTACAAAGTGCAGAGTTGAATACATAGCTGCAGTAGCAAAACGGGCCGCATAAACTTTCCAGCTGTATTTCCATCAAGGATACACATAGAGCTACAGGGCACTCCTATGGCAAATGGTCGTGGATGTTCGTCGTCTCACTTTGGGGTGTAAATCAAGGATTTTGGTCTCACTTGGAGTGTTCAGGGCGAAATGCCACTAGTTTTAACTGTCATGTGTCTTTTAGGCTGCGCTCGTAAAGAAAACAATTAAAAAACGCTCTCATTTCCGTTTTTAGGCTCGATTTGCGCCGCTCTCTAGCTAGCTTTCGAGTTCGGTCTACTAGTCCGTGCTCCTTCCCGAACAGCAGATAAATAAATTTCCAAAACTGGCCGTGAAATCCCTGGTTTCTAAAATTTGATACAATCAACCCTTCTTCGTTTTGAGTAACATCTTTTAGAGGTCAAATAAAGCCGCTCGAGACACGTCCAAATTGGTCTCCTTTAGGAGCTTACTTCAAATGTTTTGACGAGTATCCCCAACCTTTTCATATGGAAGTCTCCCTCCCTCCGCTTCAGGGATACAGCCTCTGTTTAAAACGAAAACAGCAAGACTTGATTTTTCCCTTGACCAAATTATGGCAGGAAACATTCACGTTGGAGCAGCTGTTTTTAAGCATGTTTATCGCCCATTTTGGGGCAATACACTGAAATATTTCGAATTGCCATAAAGATATCAATTAGTCTATAGCATAGTTTGAGACACGCTAAAAAAAAGGCGGCAGTGACAAAATCTTTAGCTCTCTGAGTTATTGCAAGACCTAGCAGGATTGGTCAGGATAAACACTGCAGAACGATCTTAACTGGACAGTTCAGTTTTGTTACTGAGGCCTGCGAAACACGACATAATTTTTTAAAACTGCACAAAAGTCAATGTTACAGAAAGGTGTATTTGTTTTTCCAGTTTGAACATAAGGCTACAGACAGAATTGAAGTCTTTTCCATCTGTTCATGTTTGTTAAACGTGACGTCAACGGATTAGATTTATTCGTCGAAAACGAATTCATGAGTATAAATGAAGAAAGTGAACCATGCAGGACTTCCTGTTTCTCCACAGCTCGCCAATAGAATCAACTAAACTGAAGCGAATTGCTTTGAATTGGAAGCTTGCGGTCCAAAGATCTGTTATAAAGCTGAACGCTAGAGCAAGCTTCTTTCTAAATCACTGATGCCAAAAACTATGACTTTAAGCAGAGAATTTCAGGCTTGCTTCCATGTATTTCTACTTATTTAATAAAAACTACGTTATATAAACACTCCTTCTGTTGTCGAGTTAGTTAAAACCACTTAAGTGTTATTTCCATAAAGAAGAACATTGAATCTTGACGCTTCCCTTTTTAACTACGTTTTGCAAAGAAAGCCAGTGCTATCTTATCAGACCTCAGATGAAGGAATAAACCAGTAAATACCAATATAACCCGAGCAAATTCAACGGTCACTACATTATAAAACAATTATCTATCTTTTAACGCTGGTAAATAATGCATTGCATTTACTGCACATCGAAACTTCACAAATGGAGCCGAAAGGCACAAATATATGTTTAAATTTATCAGTTATGTTGAAAAACAACAGGCGATCGGGCTCTTTGGACTCGTCAATTCGATCAATATTTTGTTCCAGGGAAAAAAAAAATCAGCTTTTCAGATCTCTGAAAGTAGCAGACGACAACAGCAAGTGTTATTGTAATTTACTGAGAAATAGTTCCAATCGAAAGAAATATAAGCTAAATGAGTTAAAACCACAAAATGACACATCTCTGGGTGAATTTCAGTTTTCCTCAACACACGAAGTACTCAGCTTTGTTTTTACTTGTCAACGACGCTAACAGTTTTCCATTTTTATATTTTTAATAATTCAAAAGAAAACTTTCCGCAAACCTTTAGCGATCAAGGCAATTGCATGAAAAACACAGCCTGAGTCACAATTTAGAACTTCACTTATTAATATTTGCCGACACAGCAAAAGATTCTTTCCTCTTTTTCAATCTTGTGCCCGAGTATGCCTCTTTTTGTTATAAAATATCACTTGAAGGACCTGACCCAGTACTAATGAATTTTGCCAGCTATGCAGAAGGGTGGTTGAAGTTTGGTTGAAGAATTAATTAGCCCGATGTGAATTTGTCGAAAAAAAATTTGTTGAGTTATAAATTTAATCTATTCACACATATTATTATGATAAAGGCTGGACAAGAGTCCAACATACGCTCTTTTCAGGCCGCATAAATTTGAAAACGCAGTTTTATTTTTACGGTTAGGCCTACCGTCCACACTAATACGTCACGAAAACGGAGCTTTTCGAAAACGCTCTTCAAACCAGAGGAAGCGCTAAGCGCTTTCAATAATTGATTTTTAATCGAGAAAATTCTGAGCATTTATAAATCTACTTTATAAACTTTGTTTTACAAACCAGCCCTCTTTTATGAGTGAAAAAGTGAGTACGAATATTTTACAGGCGAAACGAACTTAACGGGCATGACTTAACGAACCAATTAAAAACCTTTCAGTACCAGTGTATAGTGTACTCAATTTTTAATATAGATCGAACTTTGGCAAATGGAAGAAGCCTCAAATATGTATTATTCTAAATAGCTTCATCTTATTGATAAACAGCAGGTTTAGCAGTGTTATTAGTAGATTTTGTTGTGTTTGGTTAATTGCTTCAACCATTTTGTTTCAGAAAAAAACTACACCAGCTTTATAACATTATCGAAACGTGTTGGGAAGAAGAAATATTGAAACTGAAATAACTAACTGTATTTTTATTATACTATTTATAAGTAATTTTAAATAAACGAAACCTGAGTGAAATGAAATAAGTCCCCAAATGGGCGACTTTTTTGGACTTTAAGTCTGTTTTCCTGGAGGTAGCACTATTTCGCAGAAACGTCGAGAAATATTTGTGGTTATGTTTCTCTCCAAGTTTTCCACATTGATGTAACTGAACAGATCCGTTTGTTCAATTTGCTCTTGTTTTTCAAGTTCAATATCAGTGTTTATTGCAGCTTTATATTGTAATCCAGGGAGAAATGTTTTCCACGAGAATCACTCCCCTGTTAGTTTTCTTTTAAGGTCATTCCACTGAAATAGAACCTGCACTGAGATTTTTGTGAAACTTTGCCTATTGATTGTTTATATTATAGGAACTTAAATTTTGAAATAAAAATTTTAGGAGCAAAAGCACCTTGTTTATACCCATATAAATCCTTATAACAGCACCATGATTGTAGTCACGATTGCTTGCTAAATTCACGTTTCCGATGACTGCTTTTTGTTCTGCACTGAGAATTGGTCCATATTTATTTTACACAGAGAAATTTATTACTCAACTCAAAACAACAGAAAAAAAAATGATAGGTCGCCATACTCGTTTGCGAGAAAATGACGATTTACCTCTATGGCGAGGTCCAGCTGTAAAGAAAAAGCCGCCATTTTTTAATGCGCGCGCACCAATCAGGCGTGAAATTATGCGCAGTAGGGATGCGCAATGCAATACCGGGGAATAACCTTAAATTCTCCAGATTTCATCCAAGAAGTAAAGAAGTTAAGATGATTTCCTCGTAAAATTCGAGCAATAATGGCCATCAATAACGTTACCAAAACAACCTCATAACACGGCAATATTTTGAATACAATAATGACATAACAAGATCGTTTGACATAAACTTTCTGGAAAAAGCTTGAGAATTTACCTGTGGGGCCACTAAGAAAAATGAATTAAAGTGAGATGTTTCAAATAGTATCTATTAAGTTGTCGTGCCATGAGTAGATCGTTAGTAAAAAAGAAATACATAAATTATTAATTGGTTCTCAAAGGTGATTAATCTTGTTGAAAGACTCTAGGCAACGTCTCCACGTACTGCGTTTGTTGGATCAAATTAAAATTTCGAAAACTAAGTTTCTTATAGGATATTGCTTAGGTTAAAAAAAAAAGAAATAACACGCGCTAAATTGCCAAATGAGTTCAAACTATCAAGGCGAACTCACAATTATTTTCAATGTGTTGATTTTAAGGATTGTCTTGCCAAGGAGTCAAGCGAAATGGCTTTTGTCAAAAAGCTTTTTTACCTAGCTGCTGCGCTTGGAGTATCGCAACTGTTTTGTAAAGTGGAGGCACAGCAATGTAGCAGACAAAGTCAAAAAGAAGCTTCCCAGTTTGGCATGATGTTACAGAGACACATCTTCAAACGGATGACGGCGCCTTCGTATGTTTGTCTTAAGGAGTGTCGCCTTGACTTACGGTGCCAAAGTTTCAACTACGTTATTTCCAAAGAGATGTGTGAATTGAACAATCGCACCAAGGAAGCGAGACCTGAAGATTTTGTTCCAGACCCTGACAGATATTACTTTAGACGAGACTTTGGTAGAGGTAACTAATCATAGTTTTATCAAGTTCCTTTCTTACCCGGTTTAGTGAATTTCTCGTTTCTCGATTTAAGAAAAGAGGCACATCATGCATACGTTGTTAATACGAATTGCAAAATTATCATGATGAAAAAATATATGCAATAACGATTGAAATTGTCGGACACTTCGGATGAATGTTGGAAATTCTCTACATCTTGACGAGCCTTTACATCACCTTGGGAAATCGTCGGAATTCGTCGGGTCATCTTCGGAAATTTTGTAGGTCTTCGGTTAAACTTTGGAATCTTTGTAGCTTGTCAAAAAATCTCTGGGAATTCTTCGAATAAACCGATCAAAATGCCTTAATTATTCTGCTCTCTATGCTTTAAACGATATATAGATAACACGCTATGATTCAAGAATCACACGGGAACTGTAACACACCTGGTTAATATCACGGATTATTATACGGCTGTACATGTGTTTCACAAGGACTGGGAACTACCGAATTCACGAATTTGAGCGGCTAAAATCGATATTGACCGCGGTCTAGATTTTCCCATTTAGACCGGCACCTAAATCGGTTACATTTTGCGGTGAAAAAGCTGTAAACTAAAATACAAAAATGTTGACTATTTCCTTCTAAAAATATTAGTGGAAGTGCCAAAACGCCTGATGAGAGAAAAAATATTAAAGAGGACGAGCAAACTTTGGCCGATTTAAGTTCAACTCATCGCCGTTCGCAAGGAAAATGCCAGCTAGTACAAACCAGTTACATTAAAAGAATTAAATTTTTCTTGCGTGCCATATAATAAACATCTTATTAACCGAGCTTAGTCGATCTGTATTGGAGAATCTTGATCTCGGTCGTGTATACAGACCGAACGCAGTGAGGTCTGTACTCACGACCTTGGTCAAGATTCTCCCATACAGACCTCCTGCTCGGTTAATAAGAGCTAATGAATAATATTTGCTTTCCAGTCCCCCTCGGTTCCATTCCTGAACTGCCTGCTGAATCGTGCCTTGAAATCAAGGCGAGTGAAGGAGGACAAGCCGTCAGTGGAACATACTGGTTTTATTCTATTGTACCAGACAAGGCTGCACTTGCATACTGTGACATGAAAACCGAAGGTAACTTTACCCAGTTTCCTTTCCGTGTCGCTGTTTTGAGGTGTCCAGTTGCCCACAGCTTTTGCAGCAGAACTAGGAAAAAAGTTACGAAACATTATACGTGGTTTTTACACGTAACAAGAAAAAGTGTATTTTTGATTATGACAAGGGTTTTTTTTAACCCTGACGTCTTATACAGATATCTAGATTTTTTGCAGTATTTAACGAGAGGAAATCATCTATTTGTAGCGCTAGAGTCAAGGAAATTCAAGCTCGGGGTTCGTTTAGTCTTAAAATAGTAATTACCATTTACAACAACCTCTCTGGGAAACTTTGGGCAAAATACATTGATTTGATTCTAAGGTGGGCTACTTTCAAATTTCAATATTTAGATTTCAGACCTCTCATTATGCACATTCACTACTGGTAAAGACTACAAAATTAACTTCAAATTGAAGGAAACCCGAAAGTAATAGTTTTCTAAGATAGAGAAACACTAAAGAGATATTAATAAACCATAAAGAAACAAGGATGGTCTAGAATGGAGAAGACTGACACGGTTTACAAAAGAAGAACTTGAAAAAAATAGGCTAAACTTTTCAATATGAGCAAACCGTGAAGTAGGTCCTTTAACTAGGAACATTCGTAGTCTTTACCCTTAAAATGGTAGCTTGACTTGATACTGTGGACCTCTATGAGACTCCAAAATCAGAGGTGTTGTTAACGAATTCTATCCATTTCAAAACCTTAAAAAAGATGAGTGTATTTTGCTATCCTTCCCTCAGACCTGGACGAATGCAATTCCTCAATTCCTGTTTGTCACGAGAGTGCCACGTGTCAGAATACCATTGGTTCTTATCGCTGCTTATGTAACAGGACTGGGTTTATTTATCAGGATAGAAAAGGTTGCGTTGGTAAGTATAACATGACTTGGTCAGCCTAGTGCTGCCTGAACTCCACCTTTTCAAATAAAGTAGGTGTGTAGGTATGAATTCTTGTCCACGGTTTTGGCAAACTCTAAACAGCAGTCTCAGAATCTCATATCTTGTGTTATAGTTTTTTACTTCGCTCGAATTTAAAGGAGCTCAGTTACGTTATTTTGAGTCATTTTGGCCACGTACAAAATTGAATCTAAATTGAAGGAAACCTGAAAATATAAATTTACTAGGATAGAAAAACACTAAAGAGATAATAATCAACCATAAAGGAGCAAGGATGGTTAAGGATGGAGAAGATTGACACGGATCACAAACGACGAACTTGAAAAATTTAGGCTAAACTTTTCAAGATGTACAAACCGTGACGTAGCTCATTTAAGCGCTAGCTGACAATCCCTCGATTACCACTCGTTTATTGATCTTTGCATCTGTTGTACAAAGCAAACTAACTACAGGCTACGTCAGAGGTTTCGCACTAAGGCAAGGCTATAGCAAAGTGCTATAGCAAAGTTGAACAGGAAAACGAGTTTAATCATTTCGATAAGAAAATGAGTGCTTTAAAAGAGCGGAATTAAAGTTATCAACAGTCGTTACAACTGATAATCCTCGGCAAACTTCGGAGGACAATCGTAAAGATTTGTTTTATCCCTTCGGATCATCGTGGAAAATCTTCGTCCACAAGTCACCTTTGGCGCTTCTTTTCCTTTGCTTTACAGATGTTGATGAATGTGCCGACGGGTCACATGATTGTGACGTCAATGCCGACTGTAACAATACTGCGGGATCCTACACATGCTCGTGCAAACCAACATATTTCGGAAACGGAAAATACTGTACAAGCTTCCGTGAGTTTTTCGTCTGTCATATTTGCAATGATATTATAAATTAATAAACGAACACTTCTGTCCTAGCTTTGTAATCTTGGGATAACTTTTGTTTGCTACGTGCGCCGTGCGGGGGTGAGCCAAAGATCAAGATATGTTTTTGTCTCATACAAAAACTAGGCCTTTGTGGGTGGGCCATGTTCGCGGGGGCCTCATGGCTAGTGCGCTCGACTCCGGATCGACCGGTCTTGGTTCAAGTCCTAGCCGAGGACATTGTGTTGTGTTCTTGGGCAAGACACTTTACTCTCACAGTGCCTCACTCCACCCAGGTGTATAAATGGGTACCGGCGAACTTAATGCTGGGGGTAACCCTGCGATGGACCAGCATTCCATCCAGGGGGGAGTAGAAATACTACTAGTTGCTTCATGCCACAAAAACCGGGATAAGCTCCGGCCTGATGGGCCAATTGGCCCGTATTCCCACTTAACCTTTTTACCATAATTTGCTAATTTATTTAAGATGGCTCCTGCTTTTTCTTTTGACTCAAAGTACTCTAGCCTCACTTTGCTATTCTCTCTTACCCAGGCGGCCTCGGTTCATTCGTTATTCTTGCTGGTCTCGATCGCAAAAATTACACCGAGAAGCTGATTTCCTTTTTGGACCCAGTCCTCCTGAGCTCACAGCGTAGTGGGTTTGTGCGGTGCTGGCATGCCAAGACTGACGGCTCGGCTGCATCGATATTCCACGACAACTGTGATGGAAAGGGACCCACCTTGACCATCATTAAGTC
Organism: Orbicella franksi; assembly: GCF_964199315.1. Taxonomy (NCBI): domain Eukaryota; kingdom Metazoa; phylum Cnidaria; class Anthozoa; order Scleractinia; family Merulinidae; genus Orbicella; species Orbicella franksi. Next base: position 16,089,841 of record NC_138159.1, read on the forward strand.
CGGCAACTACATATTTGGTGCATATACCGACGTGTCCTGGCATAGCAGTAAGTATCAATTAGACAGTTGTTTTCTTTCTCCGGGGGTGGTACTCCCAGAAAAATTCGGTGGGGGTGTGCGACCCGCTTCACAAAACCCATACCCTATTTATGACCAAAATCTGCCATTTTCCCTACCCTATTTATGACATGACCAAAAGTCCAATACCTTATTTAAGACCAGACCCTTGAATCAATACCTTGTTTCAGACCTGCCTTATAATTAGTTCCTAGTTCAGACCAAGGTTAAAGGTAATGTTTATATGCTTTTAGTGGAAGGATAGCTTTTTCTATAAGACATACCCGATCCAAGACTAGAGTTCAAAAACCATACCCTATGTGGGACCTAAATGGCCAAAATCTATACTCTATTTACGACAAAAACTGCTAAAAAGCCATACCCTGTGGAGCCGCACATACCTGTATAGCCCATATAAGGAAGTAACCCCCTCCCCGTCCGGGCAATACAATTTCCTTTCATCAGTGTTTGTTTACAGCCGAGGTATTTAGAATGTTTCAAACGTTTCTCTTCATTTCAGCTCCTTGCGACTACTCTACAGTCAGTAAAGCTTTCATCTTCTCGCTTTACAACAACAAAGGATATAACCCTGTTAAGCTGACCCAGTATCAAAATCAGGAAAAAGCAATGTATGGTTGTTCCAATTACGGACCCACTTTTGGTTCTAATAGCGGAGATCACGACATCTACATATCGGACAACGCTTTGAGCAACCAACATTCTTATACCCGATGTGGCTCTACGTACTCCGTCCCCCCGCCCCCGGATATTGAGCTGGTTACTGTGGATTTTTCACTGGAGGCCGATATTTCACTCCTACTGACATTGAAGTGTTCTACGAAATAGGTAATAAACATTAGCAAATAAAGCGGTTTCAACCAAAGTAATCACTACAATAAGCGACTCGCTGACGATGCTCGCACCACGCTGTCGTCCAATCAGAAGTAGTCTAAGATCAGAACCAATCGCAACTCGCTCGTACACAGCTCTCGCACACCTTTTCCCGTGCTTCTGCTCAGCTACATGTATTTGGTTCTGGTTTGATTGGTTCACTTGATAATTCCTCGTGTAACCTGTTTTTCAGCATAAACGCTACAATTTCTTTCAGATGCCTGCCTCTGTCAGTACAATCAATTGCAGTATACTTTATAGTTGTGGGAGGCGCGGTGGCTTCATGGTTAGTGCGTTCGTCTCCGGATTGAGCGGTTCGGGTTCGATTCCTGGCTGGGGGTATTGTGTCGTATTCTTGGGCAAGACACTTTACTCCCACAGTGCCTCTCTTCACCCAGGTGTACAAATGGGTACCGGCGAACTTAAAGCAGGGGGTAACCCTTCTATGGACTAGCATCCAATCCAGGGGGGAGTAGAAATACTCCTAGTCGTTTCATACTACAGAAACTGGCATTAGCTCCGGCCTGATGGGCCACTTGGCTCGTATGCAGACTTTACCTTATCTTATAGAGTGAAGCAGTAGATTTTCGACTATGTTGCAAAGATTTTTGACCACTTTCGTAAGAGTGACTTCCTGTAAATACTACGGATAGGTGTGCAAAAAGCAAAAATTGAATTACCTCAAACTTTTTCATAAGAAAGCCCTCTGAAAACTATTTAAGAAAATACAACTTGTAGCTCATTTGGATTTATATTTTTTAAGTAAAGCGATTTTTTAATTTTCACCCTTGGAGAAGCCCTCGAACCACTGAGAAATGTGCTTCGTATTTGCGACTCGTGTAAGAAAACTAAAACAAATATCAAATCTATTTCGATGATACACAATTCAAAGACCCTTCCTTTACAAAGTACCGTTATTAGAATTGGAAAAAATTCAAACCTGAATTTTTCTTAAGAATTCAAATTTACCCTCCTAAACAGCATTATCAGAAAGCTCGATTTTGGCAAATTTCAACGGCAAAACTCCCTACCTGGTACATGGATTCCGCTGTAAAGATGATATTCTATAGAAAGAGTAAGGTTTCCTCTATCGTTCTGTGAAATAAAATTTTTGGGCAACTTAAACTGCAAATTTAGACGACCGAAAATATTTACGGTACTCGCTTGAAGTTTATGACCTTTGAACTTACAGTTGTCCTCATGAATACAAGAGGTAACCTAAACAACAGTTGAAATCTTAGCCTGAATGCGACCCTTTCCCCCATTTAAATGATTTGTAGTTATTTTTTATCTTCTGTGGGCAATTTTATCGAAAGTAATACTTTTTTTACGCTGAAAAGGGGTTCTAACTTGTTTATGAGTACGTGCGTATTTGTTTACTGAAGCGGAAATTTGTGGATATCAAATTTATTCCATCTAAGTTCTATTTCGTGTGCTGCAAGGCGTTTCGTGTTCTCATTAAAACAAAATGGTATTGCCAAGTAGAAGGTTTTCTTGTCAGATTTTAAAACAACATATAGTTTTTGACTTACCGTCCACATGCATGGCTTGATTTGCTCAGCAGCGTTACACCTGGTGTGATAGCGGTGAGATGGCGTGACGATAATTGACAAATCGCTTTTCGCAAATCGAATTCATCAAAATATATTTATTATATCTTTTGACATTATAATGCTTTGAGACTACTTGATAAAGACTCTTGTGAAATAAGTCTACAAAATTTTGAAACTCTCATTACGGTGAAATGAAGAACCTGGATCTACTATTTTTATGCCGCGGTCGTGTGATCCTCAAGTGTGGTATCACATGACAATGACAACTGAAAACTGGCCACCTGCAGTTATTCTCAAATCGTCGGTGGCATGTGCGTCATGTGCGGTCCGAGGGTTTCTAATCCCGCACATGTTCAATTTGTTAAAATTGGATAATGTGGCAAAGATATTCGAGGTGTGTTCAGAAACGGCTGAGGTCTGGTATCTGTACTTGTTTCTAACGGATATCCCTCCTCGTTTGTACAGAAGATCACAAAGGCACGAACAACCCCAAGAAGAGAGCCCAACGCGGAATTTAAATCCAACGCCGTTTTACCTATGTCCAAGGAGTTTCGGAGTCTCTCCGCCGCTGCCTAGAACAACAAGGCATTCGCACCGTCTTCACGTCGGACACGACACTTCGGTCACACTTAGTGCGACCAAAGGACACCGTCAACCCGGCTAAACAAGATGGTGTTGTCTACAGGATTCCCTGTGAGTGCGGCAGAGTGTACATCGGGAAAACAGGGAAATCTATGCAGAAGAGGATCAAAGAAAACGACAGGTGTATACGACTCACCCGTACCCAGACCTCCGCCGTTTCTGAACACACCCACGAGACTGGCCACTATCCTATCTGGAATGAGGTCAAGTTTATTGATCGAGATCCTCACTGGTACACACGTAGGGTCAAGGAAGCTATTCCCATAAGACTTCACCCTAATAACATCAACAGGGATAGTGGAATTGAAATTCCTGAAGCATGGATGCCCACGATCAAGAAACACAACAACAGGAGAACAGTACAATAGCGAACCACTGAGGGAACAGCTACTCGTCGGAACAATGGAACAATAGGAGGATCGAAATGCACCAATCACAGCCGACCTTTGTGATATAAATGATACCGTGGAATCAGTAGACCTTATCGCCTGAAGAAGACTAGCAGTAAGCAGTCGAAACGTCGCGATCTACATCTCAAGTGACTACATCGTGAGACAAACGACAATACACTTTATTATGAGAGCCTACAGGCAACAAAATTTGCGTCTAAGGATGGAGTCTTCTCGACTGAACCAGATTTATCCCACGATCCCCCTCCTGGTTCGTCTCATGTTGTATCCATTGCTCTGGACAGGAACAGTGCTTTTTGTTGCTACGCCACCTTATCTCCCATAGGTCCCGATGACGAGGGCATACTGCTGGGTACAAAATATCTTCATCCAGCTCAAAACAACCTCGGAAACGAAATGTGTGATATGCGTTTACTGGAAGTTTAGTTTAACGGTAAGGGCGGTATGACTTTCAAGCCAGGCGAGACTTTGCACTCACTTGTTGTCTTTTGGCCCGGGCCTTACAACGGTCACCCTGAGGACAGAATGAGTTGCATGGTGTTGTAGAAAGGTTGCCTTGATAGTGCGGAGACCGTTAGATGGGATCGCCAAGATTGTTTAAAGTGTCGTTAGCTTTGTAAGGTCAATGTAAATTAGCTGTAAAACTTAAAAGTAAATAAAACTATATTAAACGGTTACACCTCTTCAGTTGATTTTAGTAACACGTAAGGTCGGGCACTTCATATCAAATATCGTATTTGTTTTCTCAATATGGTTTATGTGCACTAAAAATTACCCACTGGCCAAGGAGAGTTAAGACGCACAGTCTTAGCGCTTTGACAGAAGGTCTGATTTTTTATGCGCCACGGTCGTGTTGCTGAGAAATAAATAAAAAGGCCAAACTAAATGCACACTGATTTGTTTCAGGAACGATTTTCTCTTTTACATATATTTAAAATAAATTCCCAATAAAATATTTTTTTCCCCTGTGCTAACAAAAGGTTCTTTGTGCAGCCGTTCGTCTGTTGCTTAAGAACAATTTACTTTTCCATTTTAGAAAGACTCCAGCCTCACCTAAGCTGTTTCGTCCTGTCAATTTCATTCTTTTTACAGGTTGTTTTCTACTTCTTCAGTCCCATTACATTGTAACTAATTGTCCCGTGGACATCGCCAAAACAATTTTAAAGTCAAAGCCTGAATTAGAGACCTACACAGGGAAGCTAAACGTGAGGTGTGGCGGAGTCCTTTGTGGTCATGGGGTGTTACTTTGATGAGAATCGAATGGCACTGGTATTAACCATAATACAGTCCAAGGTTCTTTTTTTTTTTTTTTCAAAAAAATCTATCTTTAATCGTTGTTTTTTTTGAAAATCAAACAGCACTGCATGGAGGTACTGTTCCATAGCTCACATTAATGGTCACACACAAGGGTTTCATTCACAGACTTAAAAGTTAAAACCACCATGTGCATGTACAGAATAATAAACAGTACCACATGAAAGAACTGCTCAATAATTGGTCTCACTAGAGTTTCATCTACAGACTTGTCACCACATTAATCGACTCTAGGTTAAAAAACTGACTCAAGGTTTAACTCTAGGAATGAAGAGTTAACAAGCTGAAGGCAGGTTCCCAACTTCTAAAATTCTCCTTGCAATTCTAATACTAATACTAATTCTCGCTCGCGGCTCGAGGGACGCCCAAGATGGTATAAAAGACCCTCCTGATTAAACAAACAACGGGCAACTAAACAACTCGCACAACCCGCTAAAATTTGTAAACAGCAAGACAAAACCAGAGCTGAAATAAAATACACTTGTAACTCCGCCATTTTGTTGGCAAAGTCTTCTTGAAACACCGAGGGATTTTGGGAATTATACCATTCTCATATCCCAAGAATACTTGCGAACCTACACCTTCCAAACAAATTTCGGACTCTGCTGAAACATAGCTGACGTAAATTTACGGCTACAAACACGTTTTAGACTGAAAAAATATCTGTTAAAATGATAGTTTTGGCTTATGCTATCAATCCGTTACGTATCTTATGCAGTGTTTCAACTATAGTTCGCTCCATAACTGAAACTGGTGGCTTTAGAGCTATTTAAAAGTAGTATACTGCACTATAAACAATTCGCACGGTTTTATTTTGAACACTTTTTTGCCCGAATTTAAAATCGTCCGAATTATTTGCAGGTAATGTATGTTGGGTTACAGTGTACCGGGCCAGGGTTTCTCAAAGGGTTTATTTATTTATTTATTTTTTGTTTTGAACTTGTATTTTTCTTTTGTTTATTTACTTGAAGCAGGAACCCGTTGAGCCTGGTTGAAGATTCGGGTTAAAAAATTAAGCAGAGGCGCGGTATATCTCAGCTAAACTTGATTCTGAGAAGTCTTAGAAGACCCTTTGAAGTTTTTTTTTTTCCGGAATGCTAAGAAATTCCAGTAAGACGTTTTGCCAACATAGAATTGTGAAATTAAACTTCTATTAAACCGAATAATATAATTATTTCGCTTGTAAAACAATACAAACATTTTTAAAATTCTGTTGTTTCACTCCATTTATTTACCAAATGCTCTCTCTCGAAAATAAGCTTTCTGTCATTGCTGAAATCGTTTATAGGTGAAAAATATTAATTTTTAGACCTTTTATGTAAAAACCGTTGATTTAAAAAAAAAAACTTTCCCGGGATCGAAGCCGGCAAGAAATTAAACCTGTAAATTTAACATCCAGACACTTCACAAGTATATGGTATATTAGCTATTGCTATTGAAATTTCAATAGATGATCGTGCTATCCAGCATGCAACAATGGAATTCAATATCCATCACAAATATTGTGTCTGTAAAGTAGGTAAACAAGAGCATCATATTGCAGTCACCTGCCATTAAGTAGATGGACCTGTCCACTGAAAATTCAAAAGCTTCTCTCCGTTTAGCTGTGTTTGACTTTTGACAAGAGCTCATGGCCAAAAGGAACAACTGAAGAGAAGGTAGGCAAAACAGCTTTTTACTGAGTATGCCTCTCCTAGCATTAACCAAAAGGGATTTAGTAGCTAGTGATTTGCAGTTACTCGTCCTAAAAACCATTATCTTTTCGTTTATAGCAGGCTGAGTTAACTACTCACGGAAAATGTCCTAAATTTATACACGAAAGCAAAAACAACAAAATTTCATTTTTTTCGGAGATACACAACGTTCACTGTCTGTAACATAGCACAAGCTTTTGGTGAAAAAAAAAGAACAAACTTTATATGGTTTCATAAGTCTCACAAGTGTTAAACTGGAATTTTCGTGCATTTAGACTTTATGGTTGCAGTAACAAAACAGGCAGCATAAACTTTCCAGCTGTTTTTCCGTCAAGGACACACATAGAGCTACGGGACACTCCCATAGGAAATGGTTGTGGATGTTCGTCGTTTCGCTTTGGGGTGTAAATCAAGAATTTTGGTCTCACTTGGAGTGTTCAGGACGAAATTCCACTAGTTTTAGCAGTCAATGTATCTTTTAGGGTGCACTCGAAGAGATAACAATTAAAAAACCGCTCTCGTTTCCGTTTTTAGGCTCGATTTGCGCCACTCTCTAGCCAGCTGTCGAGTGCGGTCTACTGGCCCGGGGTCCTTTCCCGAACAGCAGATGAAAAAATTTCCAGTACTTCCATGAAATCCCTGGTTTCTACACTTTGATATAATCAACTCTTCTTCGTTTTAAGTAGCATCTTTTAGAGGTCAAATAAAGCTCGAGACACACCCATATTTGTCTGCTTTAGTTAAATTCAATTTTTTTGACGGGTATTCCCGACGTTTATATGAGAGTCACCCCTCTTCGGGATAGAGCTTCTGTTTAAAAAGAAAACAGCGAGACTTTATTTTGCTCTTGACCAAATTATGACAGAAAACATTCACGTTGGAGCAGCTGTTTTTAAGCATATTTATCGCCCGTTTTGGCCAATACATTAAATATTTCGAAAACGAGTCTGTGGCATAGTTTGTGACACGCTAAAAAAGGCGGCAGTGACAACATCTTTAGCTCTCTGAGTTATTGCAAGACATAGCAGGACCGGTTAGGATTGACACAGCACTTTGATGTTAACTGGACAGTTCAGTTTCGTTACTGAGCCCTGCGAGACACGGTAAACAAGCAATTCTTCAAAACTGCACAAAGGTGTTGAAAAAAAGTGTATTTTTCCCCCTCCAGTTTGAACCCAGGGCTGCGGACAGAATTGTACTCTTTTCCATTATTGTAAGTTAACGGATTATATTTATTCGTTGAAAAAAGAATTAAAATTTATAAATGCGGACACTGGACAACATACGAGTTCCCATTTCTCCACAGCCCGGAAATAGAATTGCGAATCAATTAAACTAAAGCGATTTGGAAGTTTGCGCGTGTTCAAGCTTCTTCTTTCTAAATCAATGATGTTAAATCTACGATTTTAATTCTTCGTTGCCTTGAAGATAGCGGAGAATTTCAGGCCTGCTTCAACCTATTTATACTTATTTATAAGGACTACGTTACATAACTGACTCCTTTTCTTGTCAGGTGCTTTTCGATAAAGGAAAACATTGAATACACTTCCCTTTTTAACTATGTTTTGCAAAAAAAAAAAAGGTAGAGCAATGTTATACAATATTTCCCATGCAAAACAAAATCAACGGTCACTACATAGTAAAAATATTATATTGTTTACCTTTTCACGCGGGTAAAGAATATATTGAATTCAATATACATCCCCAAAACTTCACAAATGGAACCAAAAAGCCACAAATATTTTAATTCATCAGTTATGTTGAAACACAACATTTGATCGTGTTCTTTGGATTCGTAAATTCGATCAATATTTTGTCACAGGAAAAAGAAAACTGAACTTTTTAGGTCATTGGAACTGGAAAACGACAAACAGTGTTTTTGTAGTTTACTGAAAAACAGTTCCAAACCGTTGAAGAAGGAGAAGTAAGATAAATTAGATAAAACCACAAAATGACACATCCCTGATGAATTTTAATTTTACTCAACCTACAAAGTTTTCTTTTTTCATTTTTGATAATTCAAAAGAAAAACTTACTGCAAACCTTTAGCGAAGGCAATCGCATGAAAAACACGGCCGCAAGTCACAATTTTGAACTTCACTAAATATGATTTTTAGCAACGTAAGGTTAGTTCGCGAATTAACTAGAAACAGTATATATTCGCTTTTCCACCGTCGCTAAAGCCATAAACGGAAAAGGTGCCGTTAAATTATTAACATTTGTTGACTCAGCAAAAGATTCTATCCTCTTTTTCAATTTTTTTCCCGAGTATGCCTCTTTTTGTTATAAATATCACTTGAAGGACCTAAACTAGTACTAATGAATTTTGTCAGCTATGGGGAAAAAAAGTTGAATAGGTGAATTTGCCGAAAAAAATGCTGAGTTATTAGTTTAATCTATTCACTCCTATTATTATGATAAGAGCTGGACAAGAGTCCAACATGCGTATTTCTCAGGCCGGATAAATTTGAAAACGCAGCTTTATTTCTACGGTTAGGTCTACAGTGCACACTAATCCGTCACGAAAATGGAGCTTTTCGAAAGCGTTCTTCAAGCCAGAGGAATTTGAAAACGCCGGCTTTTCGTTTTCGTGTGGACGGAAAACATTTTGAAAACAGAGCTTTCCGAAAACGATGGCGTCAAGATAGTCATGTGATTTCCCTGACTGAGTTTTTTCAAATACAAATCCAAAATGGAAAAATGACCGTTGATTGTTGAGTTTTTGATTGGGGCCAGTCATATCCCTTCGAGTTGTTGCGTTTTTAATGTGTTCTCCTTCGTCAAGAATGACTTTCCATCATATCTTCTGTTGTCAAGGCGAATCTAAGGTGGTTAAGTCCAAGCGCTTTCAATAATTGATTTTTAATCGAGAAAATTCTGAGCGCTTATAAATCTGCTTTTTAAACTTTGTTTTACAAAACAGCGTTCTTTTATGAGTGAAAAAGTGAATACGAATATTAAAACGAACTTAACGGACATTAACATTAACGGACATTAACATAGAACGACGTTTTACAACTGGAAAAAGCCATAAATATGTATAACTGTAAATAGCTTCATTTCACTGATAAACCGTGAGCGGATTTATAATTAAGGAGTCTTATTAGCAGATTTTGTTGTGTTTCGTCAATTGCTTCATCCATTTTGTGTCAGAAGAAAACTAAACTTTTAAGTCTTTTACCATTGTCAAACCATGTTGGGTAGAGGAAGTATTCCAACTGAAATAATTAACTGTATTGTTCAGTATAACTAATTTTAGACATACGAAACGTAAGTAAAGTTAAATAAGACCACTGAAAGTGGTACAATTTCGCCAAAACCTCGATAAATATATTTGAAGTTATGTTTCTTTCCAAGTTTCAGTTTGACGTCAATTTAACTGAACAGGTCCATTAATTTATTTTGTTTTTTTTTTCTAGTTAAGTACCAGTTTTCATTGAAGTTATATAACCCAGAGCAAAATTTTTTCTCCGAAAGTCACTACCATGAAAGTTTTTTATGTAATTTTTCTCATTTCGTTCAGTCTTATTGAACCTAGTCTTGTTGATAAGGTGTAGGCAAGGTTTCCACATACTAGGTTTGTTGGGTAAAATTAAAATTTCAACAAATAAAATTGTTAGAGAATATTATTTAAGTTAAAAAATTGTTATTCGCTAAATTGCCAAATGAGTTCAAGACACACTCACAATTATTTTAAATGTGTTGATTTTAAGGATTGTCTTGCCAAGGAGTCGAGCGTAATGGCTTTTGTCAAGAAGGTATTTTACCTGGCAGCTGTGCTTGGAATGTCGCAACTGTTTTCTAAAGTGGAGGCACAGCAATGTAGCAAACAAAGTCAAAAAGAAGCTTCCCAGTTTGGCATGATGTTACAGAGACATATCTTCAAACGGATGACGGCGCCTTCGTATGTTTGTCTTAAGGAGTGTCGCCTTGACTTACGGTGCCAAAGTTTCAACTACGTTATTTCCAAAGAGATGTGTGAATTGAACAATCGTACCAAGGAAGCGAGACCTGAAGATTTTGTTCCAGACCCTGACAGATATTACTTTAGACGAGACTTTGGTAGAGGTAACTAATCATAGTTTTATCAAGTTCCTTTCTTACCCGGTTTAGTGAATTTCTCGTTTCTCAATTTAAGAAAAGAGGCACATCATGCATACGTTGTTAATACGAATTGCAAAATTATCATGATGAAAAAATATATGCAATAACGATTGAAATTGTCGGACACTTCGGATGAATGTTAGAAATTCGCTACATCTTGACGAACCTTTACATCACCTTGGGAAACCGTCGGAATTCGTCGGGTCATCTTTGGAAATTTTGTAGGTCTTCGGTTAAACTTTGGAATCTTTGTAGCTTGTCAAAAAATCTCTGGGAATCCTTCGAATAAACCAATCAAAATGCATTAATTATTCTGCTCTCTACGCTTTAAACGTATATGAAATGATGTCGATACATAGACAACATCCTCAGTATGATTCAAGAATCACACGGGAACTGTAACACACCTGGTTAATATCACGGATTATTATACGGTTGTACATGTGTTTCACAAGGACTGGGAACTACCGAATTTACGAATTTGATCGGCTAAAATCGATATTGACCGCGGTCTAGATTTTCCCATTTAGACCGGCACCTAAATCGGTTACATTTTGCGGTGAAAAAGCTGTAAACTAAAATACAAAAATGTTGACTATTTCCTTAAGAAAATATTAGTGGAAGTGCCAAAACGCCTGATGAGAAAAAAAATATTAAAGAGGACGAGCAAACTTTGGCCGATTTAAGTTCAGCTCATCGCGGTTCGCAAGGAAAATGCCAGCTAGTACAAACCAGTTACATTAAAAGAATCAAATTTTTATTTTGTGCCATATAATAAACATCTTATTAACCGAGCTTAGTCGGTCTGTATGGGAGAATCTTGATCTCGGTCTTGCATACAGACCGAACGCAGTGAGGTCTGTACTCACGACCTTGGTCAAGATTCTCCCATACAGACCGACTAAGCTCGGTTAAACAAAAATGTATGAATTCCTTCATCGAGCCAAATTTTGCTCGTTAAAGACTAAGAATGGTCAATTGGACCGATTTATGGCGAAAAAGAAAGTTTTGGAGAAAATTTGTGCTTTTCTTTAATAAGAGCTAATGAATAATATTTGCTTTCCAGTCCCCCTCGGTTCCATTCCTGGACTGCCTGCTGAATCGTGCCATGAAATCAAGGCGAGTGAAGGAGGACAAGCCGTCAGTGGAACATACTGGTTTTATTCTATTGTACCAGACAACGTTGCACTTGCATACTGTGACATGAAAACTGAAGGTAACTTTACCCAGTTTCCTTTTTTTGTCGCTGTTTTGAGGTGTCCAGTTGCCCACAGCTTTTGCAGCAAAATGAGGAAAAAAGTTATGAAACATTATACATGGTTTTTACACGTAACAGTAAAAAATGTATTTTTGATTATGACAAGGTCTTTTTCTAACCCTGACCTCTTATACAGATATCTAGATTTTTTCCAGTATTTAACAAGAGGAAATCGTCTATTTGTAGCGCTAGAGTCAAGGATATTCAAGGTCGGGGTTCTTTTAGACTTAAAATAGTAATTACCATTTACAACAACCTCTCTGGGAAACTTTAGGCAAAATACATTAATTTGATTCCAAGGTGGGCTACTTTCAAATTTCAATGTTTAGACTTCAGACCTCTTATTATGCACATTCACTACTGGTAAAGACTACAAAATTAACTTCAAATTGAAGGAAACCCGAAAGTAACAGTTTTCTAACATAGAGATATTAAATAAACCATAAAGAAACAAGGATGGTCTAGAATGGAGAAGACTGACGCGGTTTACAAAAGAAGAACTTCAAAAAAATAGGCTAAACTTTTCAATATGAGCAAACCGTGAAGTAGGTCCTTTAACCAGGAACATTTGTAGTCTTTACCCTTAAAATGGTAGCTTGACTTGATAATATGGACCTCTATGAGACTCCAAAATCAGAGGTGTTGTTAACGAATTCTATCCATTTCAAAACCTTAAAAAAGATGAGTGTATTTTGCTATCCTTCCCTCAGACCTGGACGAATGCAATTCCTCAATTCCTGTTTGTCACGAGAGTGCCACGTGTCAGAATACCATTGGTTCTTATCGCTGCTTATGTAACAGGACTGGGTTTATTTATCAGGATGGAAAAGGTTGCGTTGGTAAGTATAACATGACTTGGTCAGCCTAGTGCTGCCTGAACTCCACCTTTTCAAATAAAGTAGGTGTGTAGGTATGAATTCTTGTCCACGGTTTTGGCAAACTCTAAACAGCAGTCTCAGAATCTCATATCTTGTGTTATAGTTTTTTACTTCGCTCGAATTTAAAGGAGCTCAGTTACGTTATTTTGAGTCATTTTGGCCACGTACAAAATTGAATCTAAATTGAAGGAAACCTGGAAATATAAATTTACTAAGATAGAAAAACACAATAGAGATAATAATCAACCATAAAGGAGCAAGGATGGTTAAGGATGGAGAAGATTGACACGGATTACAAACGACGAACTTGAAAAATTTAGGCTAAACTTTTCAAGATGCGCAAACCGTGACGTAGCTCACTTAAGTGCTAGCTGACAATCCCTCGATTACCACTCGTTTATTGATCTTTGCACCTGTTGTACAAAGCAAACTAACTACAGGCTGCGTCAGAGGTTTCGCACTAAGGCAAGGCTATAGCAAAGTGCTGTAGCAAAGTTGAACAGGAAAACGAGTTTAATCCTTTCGATAAGAAAATGAGTGCTTGAAAAGAGCGGAATTAAAGTTATCAACGGTCGTTATATCTGATAATCTTCGGCAAACCTCGGAAGACAATCGTAAAGATTCGTTTTATCCCTTCGGATCATCGTGGAAAATCTTCGTCCACAAGTCACCTTTGGCGCTTCTTTTCCTTTGCTTTACAGATGTTGATGAATGCGCCGACGGGTCACATGATTGTGACGTCAATGCCGACTGTAACAATACAGCGGGATCCTACACATGCTCGTGCAAACCAACATATTTCGGAAACGGAAAATACTGTACAAGCTTCCGTGAGTTTTTCGTCTGTCATATTTGCAATGATAGTATAAATTAATAAACGAACACTTCTGTCCTAGCTTTGTAATCTTGGGATAACTTTTGTTTGCTACGTGCACCGTGTGGGGGTGAGCAAAACATCAAGATATATTTTTGTCTCATACAAAAACTAGGCTTTTGTGGGTGGGCCATGTTCGCGGGGGCCTCATGGTTAGTGCGCTCGACTCCGGATCGACCGGTCTTGGTTTAAGTCCCAGCCGAGGACATTGTGTTGTGTTCTTGGGCAAGACACTTTACTCTCACAGTGCCTCACTCCACCCAGGTGTATAAATGGGTACCGGCGAACTTAATGCTGGGGGTAACCCTGCGATGGACCAGCATTCCATCCAGGGGGGAGTAGAAATACTACTAGTTGCTTCATGCCACAAAAACCAGGATAAGCTCTGGCCTGATGGGCCAATTGGCCCGTATTCCCACTTAACCTTTTTACCATAATTTGCTAATTTATTTAAGAGGGCTCCTGCTTTTTCTTTTGACTCAAAGTACTTAAGCCTCACTTTGCTATTCTCGCTTACCCAGGCGGCCTCGGTTCATCCGTTATTCTTGCTGGTCTCGATCGCAAAAATTACACCGAGAAGCTGATTTTCTTTTTGGACCCAGTCCTCCTGAGCTCACAGCGTAGTGGGTTTGTGCGGTGCTGGCATGCCAAGACTGACGGCTCGGCTGCATCGATATTCCACGACAACTGTGATGGAAAGGGACCCACCTTGACCATCATTAAGTCCGGCAACTTCATATTTGGTGCATATACCGACGTGTCCTGGCATAGCAGTAAGTAGCAATTAGACAGTTGTTTTCTTTTTTTAAATTTGGTGGGGGTGTGCGACCCGCTTCACAAAACCCATACCCTATTTATGACCAAAATCTGCCATTTTCCCTACCCTATTTACGACATGACCAAAAGTCCGATACCTCATTTAAGACCAGACCCTTGAATCAATACCTTGTTTCAGACCTGCCTTATAATTAGTTCCCTAGTTCACACCAAGGTTAAAGGTAATGTTTATATGCTTTTAGTGGAAGGATAGCTTTTTCTATAAGACATACCCGATCCAAGACTAGAGTTCAAAAACCATACCCTATTTGGGACCTAAATGGCCAAAATCTATACTCTATTTACGACAAAAACTGCTAAAAAGCCATACCCTGTGGAGCCGCACATACCTGTATAGCCCATATAAGGAAGTAACCCCCCTCCCCGTCCGGGCAATACAATTTCCTTTCATCAGTGTTTGTTTACAGCCGAGGTATTTAGAATGTTTCAAACGTTTCTCTTCATTTCAGCTCCTTGCGACTACTCTACAGCCAGTAAAGCTTTCATCTTCTCGCTTTACAACAGCAAAGGATATAATCCTGTCAAGCTGACCCAGTATCAAAATCAGGAAAAAGCAATGTATGGTTGTTCCAATTACGGACCCATTTTTGGTCATGTTCAAGTTAGTTATGGCCATGACATCTTCATATCGGACAACGCTTTGAGCAACCAACATTCTTACACCCGATGTGGCTCTACGTACTCCGTTCCCCCCGGATATTCAACTGGTTACTGTGGATTTTTCACTGGAGGCCGATATTTCACTCCTACTGACGTTGAAGTGTTCTACGAAATAGGTAATAAATATTCGCAAATAAAGCGGCTTCAACCAAAGTAATCACTACAATAAGCGACTGGCTGACGATGCTCGCACCACGCTGTCGTCCAATCAGAAGTAATCTAAGATCAGAACCAATCGCAACTCGCTCGTACACAGCTCTCGCACACCTTTTCCCGCTCTTCTGCTTCTGCTTCTGCGCGCTCAGCTACATGTATTTGGTTCTGGTTTGATTGGTTCACTTGATAATTCCTCGTGTAACCTGTTTTTCAGCATAAACGCTACAATTTCTTTCAGATGCCTGCCTCTGTCAGTACAATCAATTGCAGTATACTTCATAGCTGTGGGAGGCGCGGTGGCCTCATGGTTAGTGCGTTCGTCTCCGGATTGAGCGGTTCGGGTTTGAGCCCTGGCCGGGGACGTTGTGTTGTATTCTTGGGCAAGACACTTTACTCCCACAGTGCCCCTCTCCACCCAGGTGTACAAATGGGTACCGGCGAACTTAAAGCTGGGGATAACCCTGCTATGGACTAGCATCCAATCCAGGGAGGAGTAGAAATACTCCTAGTCGTTTCATACTACAGAAACTGGGATTAGCTCCGGCCTGATGGGCCACTTGGCTCGTATGCAGACTTTACCTTATCTTATAGAGTGAAGCCGTAGATTTTCGACTATGTTGCAAAGATTTTTGACTAGTTTCGTGAGACTTTCTAAACTTTCAGATATTATCCCAAGGTCTTTATCATTTCGGAACATGAGCATGTCTGCCGTAGTTTGTAAAAGACGTGAGAATGTTTCCAGGAAAGATGCAAAGTGTTTTTTATCATATCGTAAACACATCTTATTTGAAACTCATTTTGCCGAATCAGTATGTCAAATTTCATTAAAAGACATTAAACGACCATTTACTAAAAAATTCCGGAAATTTCGGTCAGAATGTAAATGGTAAGACAATTTTGGCTCAACCGAACGGGAAATTTCATAATTCTCAACAGAAATTTCCGACTGGAAAATGTGCTTATTACCATTGGCAATCTTTCACCGCCATCTTGGAATATAATCAAGTTGAACTTGTCCTGGCATCTTTTGGTAAATTGGTTTTTCTTGAGTAAATGGTAAATCGTCAATCGGAACGGAACTTACCAGCGGGCATTTTTGGTAAACAGCTAAGAACTACGAATTCATTTGCCTTTATCTCACTTCAAAATACCACAAATTTTGTTTTATTCTACAGGGGGCCTTGGTGCATCGGCCATTCTTGGAAGCCTCGATTTCGGCAAATACTTGGGAAAGCTTATTTCTTATTTAGACCCAGTCGTCCCGGATGCATTCCGCAGTGAGTTTGTGCGGTGCTGGCATGCAAAGACTGACGGCTCGGCTGCATCTACATTCCACAACAACTGTGACGGAAAGGGACCGACTGTGACGATCATTAAGTCCGGCAGCTACATATTTGGTGGATATACTGATCTTTCTTGGCAAAGTGAGTAATTTTGAGAAAGTTTTCAGTCTGAACTGTCTTCGTTTCTTAGGCCTTCTGGACAAATGTGAAACCTTGTCATTGTTATCAGTTTTCTTCCTCAGCCAGAACATGTCGATGTCATTCATGCAACGACAAGTTATCGCTTAACACCAATATAATCTTATAACTCTTTCAAGCATCATGCGAAACACCTTTGAAATCCTCTCGACTTGCGCCTTTGTTGCGCTATGACTGCATTTTTCTGGTCTACCTTACTTATTACATGAAATTTTCGCGACACGTTTATTTCGCGAGTTTGAGGTGCGCACATTTCGCGACACTTAAATTTTGCGATTTTGCAAGAATTTTGTATTTTGAATCACTTTAACTTCGCGGTTTTGAGTAACACACAATTTATTTCCTTGGCAATTTTACTTCAACATGTCCTTGAATTTAAAAAACCGACTTTATCAAAGGTCAAAATTGACAAAAACGCAACGGCGATCCTATATCTCAAAAGTAAGTCTCTTTATTTTCGCGACACTCATTGTCCGCGTCACTTTAATCTCGCGATTCTTTTAAATCGCGAAATTCGCGAAATTAACGTGTCGCGAAAATTTCATGTAATAAGGTATTTTTGTTATATAAAAATATATCCATTAACAAGATTTCTTTTACTGTGCTATTTGTTTCAGTTGATCGTTAGTCCTTCGTGCGTGAGCGAGCCCGGTGAAACTCCCATTTGAGAAGGTCGGGGATGTTCGTCGAAAAATTGAATCTTAAAACAGGAAACCACTTTGGGCGTGGCTCGAGCTTTTATTGGATGCCTAAAAGATACCACTTAAAACGGAATAGGCTCGATTACCAGCCGCTGATCAGGCAAGGAGCCCGCGCTAGTAGACTTGACTCGAGAGATCGGCGAAAATCGACCCTAAAAACTATTGTTCTTATTATTGTTTCTTCGAGTTAACAGTAAAAAAATACTTTGGCAGCTAAAAATAGTGGCGTTTCGTCGTAAACGACGTGAGTGAGACCAGAATCCTTCAGCAAAACAACGAGCGTCCACGACCTTATCATTTGGGAGTACCCCCGGGGATGCGGGTAGAACACCGCGTAAAAAATGGCCCGTGGGATTTCGCGCGGCCTTTTTTTCCTCGAGGTTTATTTACGGTCACGCTCGACGGACTAAGCGAAAGAGAGACTACACGTAGTCTAGTTGATTGTCAGAATGTTTAGACGCTTATTTTCATCTTAGATTCTGGCGGTTATACTTCAGCTAGTAAAGCTTTCATCTTCTCGCTCTACAATGTCAAAGGATATAATCCTGTGAAGCTGACTCAGTATCAAAATCAGCAGTATGCAATGTACAAGGAGCCCAATTACGGCCCCAGCTTCGGTTACGGGCCTGATATCTACATATCGGACAACGCTACGGCACACCAAAATTCTTCTACCCAGTGTGGCGGAACCTACTCCTTCCCCTCCGGATATTCAAATGCTGGCTGTGAATTTTTCACTGGAACCAGTCATTTCACGCCAACTGACATTGAAGTGTTTTACGAAATAGGTAATAAATTCGTGTTTCTTTGTTGGGTTGATGTAATACTTGCGACAGTTATTGGTTTTAGATAGGAGTTTGACATTTGCATTCAGTCTTGTGAAGCTACATGTGGCTATTACAACGGATGAACAGAAGACCTCAAAATCTGACTGTTTTGCTACTGCGAAACGGCTGTATTACAAGGATTGTGCCCAGCTGAGTTTGGTGTATTTTATTTAGTTTTGTCAAATACTCGCTATAAAACTAAATGTTAGCGAAGACATTACTTCTATGGATCTAAATAACAAAGCCATAGCTTTATTACAAACAAATGCTTCTCCCAGGCGTTATAATTAAAGATGACAATGCAAGCAGACGATACAGACTTTGAAAACTGTTCAGCCTATAACATGTTTCAAAAACTCATTTCGCCATCCGTTTAAATCTTCTTCAATTTCTGTCCATCCGTGCCTTGTTTTGTATAAGTTGTGTTACTGAAATATTCCCTCACTGTTTTCAGTGGTTAGGTTTTATATTTCCCCCAATTCAGCGGTCATTTTCGTTCGCCTAAATTTGGCTAAAATCAATGTCACAGCTAACCTCTTGTTCCTCGTACCCAGGCGGCCTCGGTGCATCTGTTATTCTTGGCGATCTCGATCACAACAAATACTTGGGGAAGCTGATAACTTACTTAGACCCAGCTCTCCTGAGTGCATCCCGTACTTACTTTGAGCGATGTTGGCATGCTAAGACAGACGGCTGGGATGCGTCAACATTCCACAGCAACTGTGATGGAAAGGGACCCACTGTGACCATTATTAAAGTTGGCCAATACATATTTGGTGGATATACCGATACGTCTTGGCTAAGTACGTATATACTTATCATTATCATTCGATGTATTTGCTTCCTTTTCATTGGCCGAGAGCCCACCAAGTGACCTTCAAATAACTGCCTGCAAATAATGGTCTGCTCATGCGTAATACCGTGTAAATGCAAATAATAGTTCTACTCATGTGTAATTGTAACCACACTCTAAAGTGGGAAACGGCAGGTCGCTTTCCTGAGCGATCAGACGAAGAGTGATTTAAAAATGAAAACAAACTTGGTGAGCGAATAAAAAAGCAATTATTGATCTCCGATATCGCAAAATATCGTGATTCGTGTCTCGAAGATCAATTATTGATCTTCTCGCCACTGACAAATCACCATATTTTGCTCAATCTCGTCCAATAATTTTTCATTATTTTCTCTGGGCCTTATGAATAAGTATTCTTGCTTCTGTTGGTGTTGCTGTGGAGAAACATTATGCTTTTAATTTGATCGATATTAGTTCGTTCCCTTGTGGTTGTTGTTGTGTTAAATGAGCGTTGTTTTCGCATGGTTTGTCGATTTACCCCTGTAGTCAGTAAGGACCTCAGGATAAAGTTTTCACATAACGTCTTTGCCAGCCACTTCAGTGGTCAAACACTTTTTCCTTGTTGTTGCAGTTGTTTCTCTGTTCTGAAGCATTTTTATTTTATTACCTTCTTTTCGTTTTTATTTCTAAATGCCACAATCCGCTTTTCTTCATCAGTTTCAGGTTCTTGCAGTTACTCCTCAGCCAGTAAAGCTTTCCTGTTCTCGCTCTACAACAAAGATGGATATAATCCTGTCAAGCTGACTCAGTATCAAAAAAAGACCGAAGCAATCTACAGGTGTTCCTCTTATGGACCCACTTTTGGTTATGGTGCAGGACATGTACATGATATCTACATATCAAACAACCCTACCATCAACCAACCTACCAATTCTTATACCAGGTGTGGCTCTACATATTCTGTACCCCACGGATATTTAGCTGGCGACTGTGGGTTTTTCACTGGAGCTTTATATTTCACTCCCTCCGACATTGAAGTGTTCTACGAAATAGGTAATTGAATATATGACATCATTCTTTAGTCAATATCACCGAGTAACCCATTCAACCGTAACTGCTGTAAATATTTCTGAATTATTTTCGGTGTTTCAGCCTTGTTTCTTATCACAGGCAAGGTGAATTGTCTAATATAAATATAGATGTGGCCTGCCTAGATGAGCCCAGGCTACTTGCGGGTTCGCGCTGTTGCTATTGTCAAGCTTTTTTTTTAACTCAATGTGTATATATTTCTGTAAAATTGTAAATATGCGAGTCATAATAAATAATAAAGTTGTTGTTGAATTTTCAATCGGAGTCCGTTAAAATGACAAAACAACGTTTGCGATTGTTTCATGGAGAAATAATTTTCATGAGAAGTGATGGAAATCATTCGTTGTGAAACAACTTGAAACAATGACTGCTTTTAATAAATCCAGAAACGGAACAAAGAGCAGTTTCAGACATTACGAGCATCCCAGACCCTTCCACATGAGAGTCCGCCTTGGACCTCAACGACTGTGAAGTTCGATTGGCTTGGCGTAGGCTGAAACGTGCTTTGAATCAGTTTTTTTTTTATGACCATTACTTTCCTTGGTCAAATGGATGAAAAATTTACATCATGTAGTGGTTTAGGGTGATAGTTTGCCGTGATGTATTTTAAGTAAAATCGATATTATCATGAAAACGATTAACAGATAAACTCGATTGACAGTTGAAGAGATTGCCGATTTTTATGAGACGTTGTCATACTTAGAAATAAAAATTGATGGTTACTTTATTGGCGACACCAACACGGCGCCTCCATACAAAGCTCTATCTACAAATTTGAGAGAAGCATTTCTCGAATAACACAGGTATGAAGAAACAGGCAGCCCTAAATCTTTGCGAAGTTGTATATAAATCAATAATCTGTTATATCTCACATTCTTGACTCAATTTATTGAATGATTAAAATCTTGATTGTTGATGGCATGACAGTGAAAACCAGCAGTACGACTGCAGTTGCTTTGAACTTTTGTCTCTCGTACCCAGGCGGCCTTGCAACATCTGCAATTCTTGGCAACCTCGATCACAACAAATACTTGGGGAAGCTGATAACTTACTTAGACCCAGCTCTCCCGAGCGTATCGCAGAGTTACTTTGTGCGGTGCTGGCATGCAAGGACGGACGGCTCAGCTGCGTCCACATTCCACAGCAACTGTGATGGAAAGGGACCCACAGTGACCATCATTAGAGTTGGCCAATACATATTTGGTGGATACACTGACGTGTCTTGGCGCAGTAAGTATCATAAGATCTAACTATCACCACGAGCTTGATAAAAACGTGCTTAATTATCTCAGTAAAAGAACAAAAAAACTCCATTTTTGTTCTTTTGTTTAACCATTGGTCTTACTCTTTTCTTGTTTAAGAAATACAAGTACTTATTTCAGGTTTAAAACCGATATTAACACGCTTTTTGATGTTGCGCGGCCTTGCAGTTTCGCATAATCGACCTCAAATCGCATTCGATGGCGGGCTTAACTCATAAGAAAAATCCTCGATTTCTATAAAGATCTTTCGTAGCTACCCTGAGAGCAGATTCGCTTCGATCTCATTCGCAGCTCAAAGTATTGTAGCCTGTGAACACAGACGTATTTCCGGCTGTCACTTGGTTCCGCCGAAAAATAACGTCTGCGAACCCGAGCCAGAAAACGATTTCTGTGACGTAGGAATTCTAAGCCAATCACAATTTAGCTCAAATAACCCCAGAACCACTGCGCGAGGTATTCGCTGCGAGGAGCACTCGAGTTTCATTCTATCATGGAATCTGATTGGCCAAGAAGAAACAAAAGTCATTACGTCACAGAAATCGTTTCCTGGCTCGGGTTCGAAGACGTTATTTTTCGGCGGAACCAAGCGACAGCCGGAAATACGTCTGCGTTCGCAGGCTAAAAATATTGTGACTGGTTGTCCAAACACCCGCGTAGGACTGCGAGAACTTAATCTAGCGGCGCCGACTCGCATTAAGCAGACTAGCTTTCGTCTTGAGCAAACTTTTTAAAAAAAAAACTTAACTTAATCGGTTTCAATCAGGCTACGAGGAGTTCACAAGCTAGAGGGCTCAATTCAGAGGGTGGCAAAGGGTTCTTGCGTGACGCGTGAATTGGACCAAATTAGCCTCGTGACGCTTGACAAGACATCATAACGTCATGCATGATTTGTTATTTTACAAGCAAGTGATGCGTGATTTGCCAATTAGATTTCCGTGATAAGTGAACGTTCTTTCAACTACAACCGATACCATTCATTCAAAGTAAACAGTAAATAGAATCTTAAAAGAGATCAATAAATCGTGGGCTTCTGATGTCTTTGATCTTCGTGGATCTTCACGGTACTATAGGTCCAAACAATTGTGACAGAATAGGAATAAGTCAATTGAAAACAGTCAAGCTTTGCACCAGGACTATGAGCTTCAGAGTTATTTTTGTCCATTTTCTCGACCGATCATTTTTGGCAATGCATCAGACCATATCCGAAACCGGCTATCAATCAATCAGTCAGTCAATCAATCAATCAATCAATCAATCAAGCAATCACTCACTCAATCAATCAATCAATCATCGTATTTAAGGTCTGAAAGAATGTCGTCTCAAAACCGGAGGGTTCCAAACGGCTGAAAAGATAAGAGACGTTAGAGTTAAGTGTCATTTTATGCCGCTCCAGAAGACAGAGAGAGGCTACACAAGGAAAAAGTTTGTGAACCACTTAATGAAGGTCGTCATAAAGACCTAACTGAATTCAAAAGCCACGTTATGTCATCCACAGACATAAAAGCGTTGCCGAACAGAAGAGGATTTAAGTGAAGAATGATCATCGTAGTTAATTTTCCAATTTAAGCAATTGGAAAGAAGAAGCCTGAAAAAAATCAGGGCTTCAACGGGATTCGAACCCGTGACCTCCGCGATACCGGTGCGATGCTCTACCAACTGAGCTATGAAGCCACACATTGGGAGCGAGGCCAGTTACTTGAGTTCATATCTTCCCGTGAGGAGTGAAATGATGTGAAGTTTATATGAAATAATTCATATATGAACTGCGGTTGTAGATGAAAGTGCAGAATGATAATCGCAGTTAATTTTCCAATTTAAACAATTGGAAAGAAGAAGCCTGAAAAAATCAGGGCTTCAACGGGATTCGAACCCGTGACTTCCGCGATACCGGTGCGATGCTCTACCAACTGAGCTATGAAGCCACACATTGGGAGCGAGGCCAGTTAATTGAGTTCATATCTTCCCGTGAGGAGTGAAATGATGTGAAGTTTATATTCTTCACTTTCATCTACAACCGCAGTTCATATATGAATTATTTTATATAAACTTCACATCAGAAAAGGATTTACAGGGGTAAAGCTTTGACACAAATATTGCCTGTACATCAAAGCTTGGCAAAGGTAGCGTAGACGTCTTCTCAATTCGTATAAGATCTCTGTCAACTTAGCCTGTGAACAGGCTCCCGATTGTGTCATAGAGGAAGGAAAGAAACAGGCGGGCGGAGTTAGACCGCCTGTCTGGAGAGGGGAAAATCCCACACCACAAAATTGGCGATGTACTTACTCTTTTTACGTGACGCGTGATTGGTGAAAAAAAAACTCCGTGATGCGTGATTTAATAGAAAAATTCATCGTGATGCGTGATTGGTAACCCCCCCCCCCCCCCCACCCACTTTGCCACCCGCATTTCAGAATAAGTAAATCGCTCGCAGCAATGCACTTCATGTACTGCCGACAAAGAGACTTCCTTGTAGTGCGGAAGGTCATTTGAGAATGAGATACAAAAGAAGTGAAAATAAGGAACTATCTTACCAGTCCACTTTGGTCGTACGCATCCGGAGGACTGACTGAGCGAACGAACTGTACGAACATAGGAAGGTATGAACGAACGAACGAACGAACAAAAGGACAGACGAATAGACGAACGGATGGACAGACGGACGAAGGGACAAAGGGACGAACGGACGAAGGCACGAAGAGACGAAAGGACGAACGGGCGAACGGACGTACGAACGTGCGCACAAATTAAACGAATGACCAATAGAACAAACGAACGAACGAAAAAACTTTATTTAAGTGTCTGAAAGCATTTGGCAGATGGAGAACGCTCTACTAACAAGGAAAACCTAATTTATTTGGACTTACGTTATGAAAGTGCTGACGACTTATATTACCATTGCATATCCATTCTGGTTTGGCAACCACAACAGTACGGCCTCGAACGTCGATTGAAAAATGAAGTTTCTGGTTAATCCAGTTTCATGTATGTCTGTCTCGTACTGTCAATAATTATGCTAGCCAGCGTTAAGTTCGAAAATCATGTGGCTGTGCGGTTCGTTTTCCAGAATACGCTGAACTTGGTCATTAAGCATTTAATGACTGACCCCAAGAGAAACAGTGAGTTTTGTATCCCTGAGACCCTCAATGTTCCCTCAGGCGAAGCCGCAACCTCGTTCCCAGGGTCTGTCATCTTACCGCCCCCTGGAGCGAATCGTTCGCTCTAGGGGGTGGTAAGATGAGAGACCCTGGGAACGAGGTTGGCGAAGTCGAGGAGAACGTTGAGGTCGAGGGGAAACAGAACTCACTATTTCCCGCTGGGCCAGTCATGAAGTGTTTTGTATACCTCCCAACTCAAAAAAGAAAAAAGAAACGGCAAAAAAAATGTTTGCCTGACGTCGGCTGGCACATAAATTTGGTGGGGTTAAAAGGAGCACAACCTGATCATGTGCGAGTCGAAAGTTTAAGTTGTTGTTTCCCTAGGGAGTTAGTGAGTTTTGCTCGCCCTTGGGAGTTAGTAAGTTTTGTTCGCCCCGGGGAGTTAGTGAGTTTTGACCCACCGCACGTGACACCTTTTCCTCCAATCGGAAAACGTATTCCGGTTGGGAGGTATAGCATTTCACGTTGTTGTTTCAATCTTCCAATAACATGCTTATCAATGACGCTGACAGAACAAAACTTAGTTGCATCATATTCTACTAAGTATGAGTCGTGAATCTGAATTAGGTGTATTTTCCATAAGAAATCCTGTTGTAAACCACCGAAAGCTTCCAGAAAGACGATCTCTCTGTGTCAGTCTCCAGACTTCTCCCTTGCTTATCTTCTTGCTCCAACTAAAACACTTTTTCGACTATAGAAAGAGTTTCCACCTAGAACGTCGCGATCTCATTTCACCCATCTGAAAATTCAGTCGTTACCAAGCCATATGACGCTTAACGCCCTTGCCAACAGATCCGATCCTCTCGTTGCCTATTTATTTTGTTTTTTTGTTGTTGTTTCTTTTCTTCTAAAGATTACTTTACAATATATGGTAGCTTTATTTCTGTTTTTCTTTTCAACCGAAATGCTTAGAAAGTGTAAAACTTTTGTTTCCAATTCAGGTTCTAGTTGCGGTTATACTTCTGCCAGTAAAGCTTTCCTGTTCTCGCTTTACAACAATGATGGATATAATCCTGTCAAACTGACTCAGTATCAAAATCAACAATACGCAATGTATCACTGCTCCAACCACGGACCCACTTTTGGTGCTGGTGGGTATCACGACATCCGCATATCGGACAACTCTACAAACAACTCAGGATCGTATACCACTTGCGGCTATACATACTCCGTTCCTTCAGGATATTCAGCTGGACATTGTAGCTTTTTCACTGGGGGCATTCTTCGTTTCACTCCTACTGACATTGAAGTGTTCTACGAAATAGGTGATTTAAAACAGAACATGCTAACTCTCTTTTAATGCCGTAATCAGGATTCGATTTAGCGCTCTCTTTCAATAAGCGCCGCCTTGCAGCCCCCGGGGGTTACTCCCAGAAAAATTGGATGGGGGTGTGCGCGCTCCGCTTCCCAAAACCCTTACCCTATTTATGACCAAAATCCGCGATTTGCCCATCCTATTTATGACCTGAAAAAGTAGCTTCTTCTAAAAAGCATACCCAGTTCAAGTGCAAACACCATACCCTATTTATGACCAAAACGGCTGAAAACGCTACCTTTCGGTCCGGGCATACCTATATACCCCATATAAGGGAGTCTCCTCGCATCCAGATCCCGCGGGCGTACAACAAGTGCCCTCATTGCGAAAGTGACAGTGAAGACTTTGACATCGAAGAGATGGTAGTAAAGACTGATTAGACAAGAAAACAATGTATCAGTTAATTCCATGTGTGCCCATCCCCTCGCAATAGTGGGGCATTTTTCCACAATGTCAATCCTGGGAGTCGGGTATCAGCCTTACACAATTAGCCTGGGGCATTTTACCATCTCGCTTTTACATTTTACATGCAGCCATAGTTGATGAACGGAAAATGGTTAGGAAACCTGGCAAAGTTCTTTGGGAGCTGACCCAGCACAAAACCTGCCAAAATACAAAAGGTGGTTATGTGTGCTCATACAATTAACCAATAGCAGCATTGCGATTACATAATTCAAGCATAGTCAATGAGCATGAAACAACAGATGTCCTGGGTCAAGGACGTTCAAACATAAATCTTAGCCTGTTGTTTTGTTTTGTTTTGTTTGTTTGGTTTTTTTTTTTCGCTTTTTCGATGTTTACCGGCCTTCATGACCATTTCCTCCTATTGGCTGTGATGCAGCATTGTCGCTCCTTTCAATGACCAGTTTATCGGCAAATACAGTAAGTTTCGTATTGAATGCGTCTAGATAGGACATAAATGAGACTCTTGATCCTACGGAATAACCTATATTGTGGTTTTTCTTCACTATTAAAGTTTTTAAAAAAAAACCTTGCTAGGACTTTTAATTTGGCCTGAATTGGCTTTGATTGTATTGAAAGTAACATGAGAAACGAAAAAAATAATAATTGAGCCATAACCCCGGAGCATTTGAACAACTGGTTTGTTCCAGCCGTACGGCATTTCCAGGTTGTTTACAAAATAACCTAGTTCCCAGGGGTAGGCCCGTTGGAGGGGCGGGGGAGGGGGGCAGCATGGGCACATCTGGAATTGACTAATGCATTTCTTTCTTGAGCGTATGATTTAACGCATCGACTTGGTCTAAACAGGCAAATGGTGTTATGATTATCGAGCCTCTATTGTTACAATTCTCAAGTGAAAAAATAACTGTTATTGTCCATTGAAATGCCTTATCACATTTCCATGTTTATGTTGAAGAGAAAAAGAAAGAAATAAGCGCGCCGTCCCTAATAAGCGCCCGCTCTCCAATTAGCACCCTCCCTTGAGTTACCAAAATTATGAAATAAGCGCCCGGGTCACTAAAATCGAAGCATGAATTATTTACTTCGTAGAAGAAGAGATTATATTATATATATTTTAGCACTTTTTAGAATTTTTTTATCATGTTTTGTTTGCATTCGTGTCTCTTAGGAATTCATAGTTTATATTTACATTTGTACCCATTTTATTCACTCAGTTGACTTGATAATGACGTTAAGCGAACGTCGAAACGTCGTTGTTGTTTTTAAACCAAAATGGTTTTAAGTTTTTCCATATTGTCGAAGTCTTTTATAGTTAAATTTTTGCTGTTATGCGAATAATCAATCGTTTAATTCATGAACGATATGAAAAAGAACATATCGCTGTTAACCTTTTCAGTTCAAAATGTTAATTCTTCTTACTGAGAGCCACACAGTTTTTTTAATGCCAATTCTGAGAGTTTGAAGGTAGATCAGGGCAGTTTCAATTGGCTGATGATTTTCTCTTTTCGTATAACCTGCTTGCTTGATAATGTACTGGCATTCTGGTGAGAAATTAGATCTTGATCACTCTCGGGATATAAAGGAGTTTTCAAGCAAACCAAAAAACACGACTTTAATACTTTTTATTATATGGCTAGCTCCTTGAGCGGGCAAGATGAACAAATTCCTGCGCTCTGATTGGTTACTCGAGCGGGCAAGATGGTGCTATCTTCCTCAAGGACTGTGAAGGTCGATTGGCTTGGCTTTAACCGGTTTTGAATCAATTTTTTGCCGACCATTACTTTCCTTGGTCAGATGGATGAAAAATTTACATCATTTAGTGGTTTGGGGTGATAGTTTGCCATGATGTATTTTTAGTAAAATCGAAATTATCATGAAAACGATTAACAGATAAGCTCGATTCACAGTTGAAGAGATTGCCGATTTTTATGTGACGTTTTCATACTCAGAAATAAAAATTGATAGTTACTTTATTGGCGACACCAACATGGCGTCTCCATACAAAGCTCTACCTACAAATTTGAGAGAAGCATTTCTCGAATAACACAGGTATGAAGAAACAGAGAGACCTAAATCTTTGCGAGGTTGTATATAAATCAATAACCTATCATATCTCAGATTCTTGACTTAATTTATTCAATGGTTAAAATCTTGATTGTTGATGGCATGACAATGAAAACCAGTAGTACGACTGCAGTTGCTTTGACTTTTTGTCTCTCGTACCCAGGCGGCCTCGCAACATCTGCAATTCTTGGCAACCTTGATCACAACAAATACTTGGGGAAGCTGATAACTTACTTAGACTCGGCTCTACCGAGCGTATCGCGGAGTTACTTTGTGCGGTGCTGGCATGCAAGGACAGACGGCTCAGCTGCGTCCACATTCCACAGCAACTGTGATGGAAAGGGACCCACAGTGACCATCATTAGAGTTGGCCAATACATATTTGGTGGATACACCGACGTGTCTTGGCACAGTAAGTATCTTAAGACCAAACTATCACCAGGAGCAGAGCTTCATGAAAACTTTCTTTGTTATCTCAATAAAAGAACAAAAAAACTCAATTTTTGTTCTTTTGTTTAACCATTGGTCTTACTCTTTTCTTGTTTAAGAAATACAAGTACTTATTTCAGGTTTGGAACCGATATTAACACGGTTTTTGATGTTACGCGATCTTCCTGTTTCGCATAATCGACCTCAAATTGCATCCGTTGGCTTAATTCATAAGAAAAATCCTCAATTTCTCTGAAGATCTTTCCAAGCTACCCTGCGAGCAGAGTCGCTCCGATCTTATTCGCAGCTAAAAGTATTGTGACTGGTTGTCCAAACACCCGCGTAGGACTGCGAGAACTTAATCTAGCGGCGCCGACTCGCATAAAGCAGACTAGCTTTCGTCTTGAGCAAACTTTTTTTTTCAAAAAAACCTAAACTTTATCGGTTTCAATTAGGCGACGAGGAGTTCACAAGCTAGAGTGGCTCAATTCAGAGGGTGGCAAAGGGTTTTTGCGTGACGCATGATCGCCCAAAAATTATCAGCGTGACCCGTAAATTGGACCAAATTAGCCTCGTGACGCTGGACAACACATCATAACATGATGGGTGATTTGCTATTTTACAAGCAAGTGACGCGTGATTTGCCAACTAGATTTCCGTGATAAGTGAACGTTCTTTCAACTACAACCGATACCATTCATTCAAAGTAAACAGTAAATAGAATCTTAAAAGAGATCAATAAATCGTGGGCCTCTGATGTCTTTGATCTTTGTGGATCTTCATGGTACTATAGGTCCAAACAATTGTGACAGAATAGGAATAAGTCAATTGAAAACAGTTAAACTTTGCACCAGGACTATGAGCTTCAGAGTTATTTTTGTCCATTTTCTCGACCGATCATTTTTGGCGGTGCATCAGCCCATATCGGAAACCGCCTATCAATCAATCAATCAATCAATCAAGCAATCACTCACTCAATCAATCAATCAAGCAATCAATCAATCAATCATCGTATGAAAGGTCTGAAAGAATGTCTCCTCAAACCCGGGGAATCCCAAACGGCTGAAAAGATAAGAGACGTTAGAGTTTGGTGTCATTTTATGCCGCTCGAGAAGACAGTGAGAGGCTATGCAAGGAAAAAGTTTGTGAACCACTTAATGAAGGTCGCCATAAAGACCTAACTGAATTCAAAAGCCATGTTATGTCATCCATAGACAAAAACGTTGCCGTACGGAAGAGGATTTACAGGGGTAAAGCTTTGACACAAATATCACCTGTATATCAAAAGCATGGCAAAGATGGCGTAGACGTCTTCTCAATTCGTATTCAAGGTCTCTTTCTCTGAGGACAGGCTCCCGATGGTGTTATAGAGGAAGGAATGAAACAGGCGGGTGGAGTTAGACCGCCTGTCTGGAGAGGGAAAAATCCCACACCGCAAAATTGGCGATGTACTTACCTTTTTACGTGACGCGTGATTGGTGAAAAAAAATCTCCATGATGCGTGATTTAAAAGAAAAATTCATCGTGATGCGTGATTGGTACCTCCCCATCCCCCCTCCCTCCCCTTTTGCCACCCTCAATTCAGAATGAGTAAATCGCTCGCAGCAATGCACTTCATGTACTGCCGACAAACAGACTTCCTTGTAGTGCGGAAAGTCATTTGATATTGAGATACAAAAGAAGTGAAAATAAGGAACTATCTTACCAGTCCACTTTGGTCGTACGCATCCCTAGGACTGACTGAGCGAACGAACTGTACGCACATAGGAACGTATGAATGAACGAACGAACGAACGAACGAACGAACGAACGAAAGAACGGGGGAGCGAATAAACGTACGAACAAACGGACAGACGGATGGACGAACGGATAGACAGACGGACGAACGGACGAAGACACGAAGAGACGAAAGGACGAACGGGCGAACGGACGTACGAACATGTGCACAAATTAAGCGAATGAGCAATAGACCAAACGAATGAACGAAAAAACTTTATTTAAGTGTCTGAAAGCATTAAGCATACGGAGAACACTCTCCTAATAAGGGAAACCAAATTTATTTGGACTTACGTTATGAAAGTGCTGACGACTTATACTACGATTGCATATCCACTCTGGTTTGGCAACCACAACAGTACGGCCTCGAACGTCGATTGAAAAATGAAGTTTCTGGTTAATCCAGTTTCATGTATGTTTGTCTCGTACTGTCAATAATTATGCTAGCCAGCGTTAAGTTTGAAAATCATGTGGCTGTGCGGTTCGTTTTCCAGACCACGCTGAACTTGGTCATTAAGCATTTAATGACTGACCCCAAGAGAAACAGTGAGTTTTGTATCCCCAAGACACTCAATGTTCCCTGAGGCGAAGCCGAGGAGAACATTGAGGTCGAGGGGAAACAGAACTCACTGTTTCCCGCGGGGCCAGTCATGAAGTGTTTTGTATACCTCCCAACTCAAAAAAAAGAAAAAAGAAACAACGAAAAAATTGTTTTCCTGACGTCGGCTGGCACATAAATTTGCCGGGGTTACAAGGAGCACAGCCTGATCATGTGCGAGTCGAAAGTTAAAGCTGTTGCTTCCCTAGGGAGTCAGTGAGTTTTGCTCGCCCTGGGGAGTTACTAAATTCTGTTCGCCCCAGGGGAGATAGTGAGTTTTGACCCACCGCACGTGGCACCTTTTCCTCCAATCGGAAAATGTATTCCGGTTGGGAGGTATAGCATTTCACGTTGTTGTTTCAATCTTCCAATCGTGACATGTTTATTAATGACGCTGACAGAACAAAACTTAGTTGCATCATATTCTACTAAGTCTGAGTCGTGAATCAGAGTTAGGTGTATTTTCCATAAGAAGTCCTGTTGTAAACCACCGAAAGCTTCCAGAAAGACGATCTCTCTCTCTGTCGGTCTTCAGACTTCTCCCTTGCTTGTCTTCTTGCTCCAACTAAAACACTTTCTCGGCTATAGAAAGAGTTTCCACCTGGAATGTCGCGATCTCATTTCACCGATTTGAAAATTCAGTCGTCACCAAGGCATATCAAGCTTAATGTCCTTGCCAACAGATCCAATTCTCTCGCTGCCTATTTATTTTGCTGTTTTTGTTGTTGTTGTTTCTTCTCTTCTAAAGATTACTTTACAATATATGATAGCATTATTTCTGTTTTTCTTTTCAACCGAAATGCTTAGAATTGTTAAACTTTTGTTTTCATTTCAGGTACTTGCAGTTGGTCCACAGCCAGTAAAGCTTTCCTGTTCTCGCTTTACAACAATGATGGATATAATCCTGTCAAGCTGACTCAGAATCAAAATCAACAACACGTAATGTATCACTGCTCCTACTATGGACCCACTTTTGGTTATGGCAGAGGCATCTACATATCGGACAACGCTTTGAGCAACTCAAATTCCTATACACAGTGCGGCTATACATACTCCGTTCCTTCAGGATATTCAACTGGTAACTGTGGGTTTTTCACTGGAGCCTTATATTTCACTCCTTCTGACATTGAAGTGTTCTACGAAATAGGTGATTAAAAACAGAACATGCTAACTCTCTTTTAATGCGGTAATGATTCGTTTCCAATAAGCCTTACCTTACAACCCCCGAAGGAGAAAAATTGGGTGGGGGTGTGTGGCGCGCTTCCCTAAACTTTACCCTATTTATGACCAAAATCCGCGATTTTTCCTACCCTATTTATGACCTGAAAAAGTAGCCTCTTCTAAAAAGAATACCCAGTTCAAGACTAGAGTGCAAACGCCATACCCTATTTATGACCAAAACGGCTGAAGACCCTACCCTTTCAGGCCGCACATACCTATCTAGCCCATATAAAGGAGTCTCCTCCCCTCCCCAGGGCTTACAACAGGCGCCCTCATTGCGTCAAAGTGACATTGAAGACATTGACATCGAAGAGATGATAGTAAAGACTCGGTAGACAAGTAAATAATGTATCAGTCAATTCCATGTGTGGCCATCCCCCCGAGCAGTAGTGAGGCATTTTGCCACAATGTCAATCCCGGGGATCGGGCATCAGCCTCGCACAATTACCCTGGGGCATTTGATCATCTCCCTTTTTCATCTTACATGCAGCCATAGTTAATGGAGGGAAAATGGCTGGGAAACCTGGCAAAGTTCTTTGTGGTTGACCCTGCACAAAACTTGCCAAAATACAAAACGTGCATATGTGTGCTCATACAATTAACCAATAGAAGCATTGCGATTATATAATTTATGCATAGTCAATGAACATAAAAAAAAACCAGATGTCTAGGGTCAAGGACCCTACCCTCTTTTGGTGTTTACCGGCCTTCCTAACTATTTCCTTCTATTAGCTATGATGCAGCATTGTCGCTTCTTTAAATGACCAGTTTATAGGCAAATACGGTAAGTTTCGTATTGAATGCGTCTAAATAGGACATAAATAAGACTCTTGATCCTACGGAATAGCCTATATTGTGTTTTTTCTTCACTATTGCTAAGACTTTTAATTTGGCCTGAATTGGCTTAGATTGTATTGAAAGTACTCCCCCGAATTAGGTTGCCACCTTGTTGTGGTGGGGGGGAGGGCGGCGGCGGGGGGGGGGGGGGGCTTGCGTGCTTCAGTGAGCCTGAGAGCTATGCTGGCTGGACCTCTCGAGGTCCTGGTAGGGCCACCCATGCCAGACAGGTCAAAGGTTAGGGGCCAGACAAAGAGCAATCTACTGGTCCTCCAGGATTGGGGGTTTTGCACAGGGCTAACAACCCTGTCATGTAAAAAGCTTTTGTTACGGAAACAGCAACGCGTAACTTACGTGAATCATCTGTGCAGCACGAGCCTCCGGAATCCATGCCATGGGCAGCAGTGAATGCCGAGAGTGAAAACACCAGAAACTCTGCAGGTAATAGGATTCGAATGACTGACAATGGCCAAAGCCGAAAGGAAGCCACTGTCATGACAACGGGAGCCGTCAGCGCTAAAACAACAACACTAATTGGCTTTTGGAATGTGCGAACAATGTATGAGCTAGGTAGGATGGCGCAGGTCATTGCTGAAATGAAGCGTTACAAACTTGATATCTTAGGCATAAGTGAGAGTAGATGGACAAAATCTGGGAGAATGAAGACAACAACCGGGGAGACAGTTCTCTACTCTGGGAGGGAAGATGATCTACATCACGAGGGAGTTGCAATCATCATGAAGAAAGGAATGGAAAAGTATTTAATGGAGTGGAAGCCAGTTAACAGCAGGATTATTTAAGCACGATTAAAAGGTAGGCAGACTAACTTGTCCATCATACAATGCTATGCACCTACTAATGACAGCAACGACAGAGATAAAGAAGCCTTCTATGAGCAGCTGCAAGCGACACTTGAGAACGTCCATCGTAGGGACCTCCTGCTGGTGATGGGTGACCTTAATGCTAAGGTCGGCTCAGACGACATGAATTTTGAAAGGGTAATGGGAAGAGAAGGATGTGGACTGCAGAATGACAATGGAGAGAGGCTGGTAGAATGGTGTGCATTCAATAACATGATCATTGGTGGAACTTTATTCCCGCATCGCAACATTCACAAACTCACCTGGACATCCCCAAATGGGAGGGATCAAAACCAAATAGACCATCTCATGGTTAACAGCATGTGGCGCCGCGCCCTGCTTGACGTAAGTGTAAAAAGAGGGGCTGATGTAAGCAGCGATCACCATCTTGTGACTGCAAAGGTGAGACTGAAACTCAGAGCAGCTGGACCAAACAAATACACTACCCCTAGATATGACATCAGCAGACTACAAGACCCTAGGACTAAGAAAGCCTTTGTCCTACAGCTGAGGAACAGGTTCCAAGCCCTGAGTAACATTGACGAGCAAGACAATGAAGAAGAAGACGCTGTAAATCAACGGTGGAAGCAAGTGGGAAACATCTTTGATGAAGCAAGAAAAACCTGTCTGGGGATGCAGAAGACTAAAAAAAGAAAGAATGGATTACACCAGACACGTGGAAGGTTATTGAGGAAAGACGCCAGCTGAAGAAGAAGATAAATGACAGCAGATCAGCCAGACTCCGAGAGAGGTATATAGCGGCGTACACAGAAACCAACAGGCATGTCAAGAGGAAGATCCGAACCGACAAAAGGGCATATATGGAAGAGCTGGCAAAGGAAGCAGAGGAAGCGGCAAAAAAGGGAGAGCAGAGGAATGTCTATAAAGTCACTAAATTGATCTGTGGAAAATATAATGGCAGCAGAAATGCCCCCATACGAGATAAACAAGGACAGCTCCTCACCACTGAGAAAGACCAAGAAACACGTTGGGTAGAACATTTCAAGGAAGTCCTCAACAGACCAGCACCAGAAGAGGAGCCTGATATACCAGAAGCTGAGGAGGACCTAAGTGTTGACATCGGACCACCAAAGAAAGAAAAGATCATTGCAGCCATTAATTCTCTAAAAAACCACAAGGCACCTGGCAAAGACCGCCCCAATGCTGAGCTGTTCAAGGCAGACGCTGTGACCACCGCAAACATCTTGCAGCCACTTTTCAACACCATATGGGACAGAAGGAAAATCCCTGATGACTGGAATGAGGGTATCATCATCAAGATACCAAAGAAAGGAGCTCTCTCTGAATGCAGCAGCTGGCGTGGCATTACACTATTATCCACTACTAGTAAGATCCTAGCGAAAGTCATCATGAAGCGCCTATCACTGGCTGTGGACCTTAAACGCTGCAAGGAACAGGCAGGTTTCAGGAGAGGAAGGGGATGTATCGATCATATTTTCACGCTGAGAAATATTATTGAACAGAGTACCGAATGGCAGCGAACTCTCTATGTGAACTTTGTAGATATTGCCAAAGTCTTCGATAGTGTGCATCGACACAGCCTCTGGAAGATATTACGAGCGTATGGAATCCCCTCCCACCTTGCTGAGATTATCAAAAGTTTCTATGACAACTTTACCTGCTGTGTTGGCGATGGTGACATCTTATTTGAAGTCCACACTGGTGTCAGGCAGGGGTGTGTCATGTCCACATTACTTTTCAACCTTGTTGTGGACTGAATCATGCGGCGTACCACTGAGGATCAGATCAGGGGCATTAGATGGACACCTTTTTCCTACTTAGAAGACCTGGATTATGCTGATGATCTTGCCTTACTATCACACACCCACAAGCACATTCAAGAGAAGACGCAACGCCTTAACAGCTTTGCAAAGCAAGTTGGCCTTAACATCAGCAGCAAAAAGACCGAAATTATGGCACTGAATACTACCAACACACGACCAGTCCAGATTGATAATGAAGAACTTCCTTAGACAGACAGATTTACCTATCTCGGCAGCATCATCAGTAGAGATGGAGAAACTGATCTGGATATTCAGAGCCGTCTCAAGAAGGCCAGAAACTCGCTCAACATGATGAATAAGGTATGGCGCTCCTCCACTTACAGTTTTCGTACCAAGCTGAATCTCTATCACAGCTGCGTCCTCACAACTCTCCTGTATGGTTCAGAATGTTGGCGCTTAACGGAGAAGGATTTATCAAAACTCTCTACATTTCACACCAAGAGCCTTCGGCGTATCCTACGCATCTTTTGGCCTAATGTCATCTCAAATAATGATCTCTTTGAACGGTGTGGAACTAAACCAATGGCTACCATCCTGATGAGGAGACGTTGGAGGTGGATTGGCCACGTCGCTCGCCAAGAAGCCTCAATTGCGAAAACTGCTTTGCATTGGACGCCAGAAGGAAAACGCAAGAGGGGCCGCCCTAAGATCACATGGCGGCGGACGGTGAAGAAGGAAATCAAGGAGATGGGGAAGACCTGGGAAGGCATCAAGTTTATGGCAAGGGACGACAGGGCCCTACATGCCACTTAGGCGTAAAGGGCATTGTAACGACAAGTGGATAGACAAACAGTGTCCGCAAAACAACTTATTTAATGCACTAAGCAGCAACGACGAAAACTACAACATGGCCGACCACATGAGCCCGCTGTCACGTGGTCCACGAGGCGGGAACTGGACTTGTAATTCGTGTTCGTATAATCGTTACATCTCCCTTCCTAAGTCTAATAGTTCAGTAAATGCAGACAGAACGTTGATACTAATAAAAGAAAACAATAACATCATGTTTAAATCGGCCTTAGAAAGCCTTGTGCATTAAACACTGTAACCAACTGAAATGCTCTGCAAAAGTACATAATAAAGCCAAAGTAAAAAAGCACAAGGTAGAGTCAGTGTCTTATTTCAGCACTCGTAATCTTTTAGCCACACTGGCGGGCGGCGATCACGCACTGGACGACCTTCAGTGTGTGGCCCAGAAACTACTGGTGATGATGGTATCATTGGCTGTGGCAGCTCAGCTGGGCTCGACTCAACCAGTTCAGTAGGATCCGTCAGCTCGAGGTTTGTCTCCACTGACTCTGGTAACTCCTCGGGTGTTGCTCTGAGCCATTTGCGGTTCCGACGATAATGCTTTCCATTCACCTCAACCAAGTAGGAACGGGCCCCCTCCTCTCCAATGACGCGCCCCAGTGACCATTCCTTCTCGCGTGGTAATCGCATTCTAATGGCATCACCGTCGTGCAATTTTGGCAGTTCATGCGAGTGGCGATCATAGTAGTGTTTCTGTTTCTGCTTCCACATCTTGATCTTTTCGGGGACATCAGTTATCACCTCTGGAGTTAACAATTTCTTGGCTACTGGGAGACGGGTGCGTGTTCGCCTACCATATAGTAACTGAACAGGAGAAGCATTCATACCCTCAGTTGGTGTGTTGCGCCACTCAAGTAACGCCAGCAGAGGATCACGCTTATCAGCTCGGGCTTTGGTCAGCAATGATTTGCAGGTCTTAACTGCATTTTCAACACGACCATTACTTTGTGCGTGATAAGGGCTTGATGTGACGTAGTGAAAGTCCCATTCCTCATTGAAGGTCTTGAAGTCTTCACTGTTGAAGGGAGGCCCATTGTCACTGATAACGGTCACAGGAATACCATGCCTGGAAAACCACGTCTTTAGAACGGTGATCACACGGGTGCTGGTGGTGCTACTCATATCTTGCACTTCAAAATAACCAGAGTAGTAATCAACGGCTATCAAAAATGACTGCCCGTCCAGCACAAATAGATCAACTCCAACTTTCTCCCAAGGCAAATTAGGCACATCATGAGGCTTTAATGGCTCTTTACATTGTTCGGGCTGATAACGGTTACAGATTCCACACCTTGACAGGTGATCTTTGAGCTGGGCTGTGATCCCAGGCTAGTAAACAGAGTCGCGGGCACGACGCAATGTTCCTTCTATTCCAATATGTGATTCATGCAGGCTCTTTACAACGCCAGGACGCTCTTTAAATGGTATCACAAGGCGATGACCCTTGTATACCATTCCATCGTCCGTGGTCAGCTCATCACGGCTGTTCCAATACAGCTCAATTACTTGCCTCCGACGCCTGTCATATTTGTGAGCTTCTGCTAGGGTCTCTGGCCAACCTTCAAGGAGAACATCAGATAGAATCTCCAATTCTTCGTCCTTGGCAGTCTCCTCACGCAGCTTTTCCAGACGAGTAGGGGAGACACTTAGATCTTCATCATGTTTAATCTGTTCTAACTCAAAAGCAAACAGTTGTTCTCTGCTAGAACGGACGTCACTGTCCTGGGTCTGACACTCATTTTCCAAGTATGCACGACTTAATGTGTCAGCCAAGAACATGGTCTCTCCTTTCTTGTATTCCACTTGGATGTCATAGTTCTGCAGGCGGAGGCGCATGCGTTGGAGGCGTTTTGTCGGACTGTCGATGGGCTTCCTGAATATCGTTTCCAGCGGCTTGTGGTCTGACTGCACAATTACATTGCTCCTTCCAAAGATGTACTCATCAAATTTCTCACACACATAAACTATGGCGAGTAGCTCGTTTTCAATCTGAGCATAGTTTTGTTCAGTTTGAGTCATCACACGAGAGCTGTAAGCCACTGGGCGCTCCTCTTGCAACAGAGCTTTGCCATTCCGCTTTGGGAAGCGTCGCATTGAATGACCACTGGCTTATTCATGTCAAAGTAGGCAAGTACAGGTGCAGATACAATCATTTCCTTGACACGGGCCACAGCATCTGCATGACTTTTCAGCCAACACCACTCAGCATCCTTTTCAGTGAGTCTTCTCAGGACCTCTGTTTCTTCGGATAGACGTGGGAGGAACTTTGCCAAGTAGTTTACCATGCCAAGAAACCTGCGTAAGGACTGAACATCACTGGGGTTTGGCATTCCCACAATGGCCTCTACCTTGAGCGGATCTGGTTTCAGTCCCTCGGGGGTTAGAAC
Source organism: Orbicella franksi (assembly GCF_964199315.1). Taxonomy (NCBI): domain Eukaryota; kingdom Metazoa; phylum Cnidaria; class Anthozoa; order Scleractinia; family Merulinidae; genus Orbicella; species Orbicella franksi. The sequence goes on from NC_138159.1 coordinate 16,129,002, forward strand.
GTGTCCGATGAAAGGAACTTCTTGCTGTCTCAGTCGAGCTTTCTTCTTGTTCAACTTCAGGTTTCTCTCACGGCAGCGCTCTAGGAAGGCACGCACATTCCGGTCATGATCTGCCTGCCACTCAGCAGGTGTGTTGCCAAATCCAACGATCACAAGATCATCTGCAATGACCTCTACTCCTTTAAGCCCCTCAATGTACTCTCGCATTTTGCGCTGCCAAACTTCCGGTGCACTATTGATGCCAAATGGCATTCGCTTCCAACGGTAACGCCCGAACGGGGTGTTAAATGTTGTTAAAGTACTAGACTCATCATCAAGTTCTACTTGCCAGAAACCATTACTGGCATCAAAAACACTGAAGAGTTTCGCCCCGTTCAGCCTAGTTGCAATTTCTTCAATTGTGGGCATCGGGAAATGTTCACGCTTTATGGCAAGATTCAGAACCCTGGGATCTAAACAGATTCGTAACTTGGTTTCCCCCTCAGCTTCAGTGGATGGCTTGCTCACTACTAGCATACTTGACACCCAGTCAGTAGGTTGGTCGACTTGTTCGATTATGTTGGCAGCTGCCATTTCTTCGAGTTTCCTCTGAACTCGCTCAGTCATCGCAACAGGTAGACGCCGCGGAGGATGTACTACAGGTCTGATGGACTCGTCTGTTACGATGTGGTATTGTCCGTCCAACTTTCCAAGGCCTTCAAATACATCGTCATACTCTTCCCGCAATGGTTTTGCGTCTGTCTTCAGTACATTGACGCTTGGATCTCGGTCGCTGTCAAGAATCTTTATCAACTTCATTTCCAGCATTGTCTGCTTGGACAGTATGGGCTCATACCCATGGCCCCTGACTACATTGACTTCTGTTTTGTGTGCGTTTCCTTTGCGGGAGACATACACTGTGGCTTTGCCCTCGATGGGTTGCTCATCTCCATTAGCTAAGACCAGGACTGACTTTCCGAGTGCATTGAGGAATTTCAAGTGTAAATCGCCTGTCGCCCTCTTGCAGACATCCAAGGGCAAAAGATTGCATTCAGCCCCAGTGTCCATCAAGAAAGTTACATCATGACCTGAAAGGGCCTTAGACTCCTTTGATACAGTGAGGGTCACCATCTCACGACCTCCGTTACCAACGCCTGCAGCACTTAAATAGAATCGCTCTTGGACAGTAGACACCTTGCTTTTTGCTGGGCACTTGACAACAAAATGATTCTTTTTTTTACAATATGTACATATCTGACCAAAGGCAGGACAGCTGCGTCTTTCGTGGTTCCGACCAAAGAATCTGCAGTCCTTGATCCAGCCACCGCTGACAGATGGGAGATTTTCTGACTGCTCTTTCTCTTTCTCTTTCTCTTTCACAGCACTCAATCCGGACTCAGCAGACATAACTTTCATTTGCACGGCCGTACTCTCGGCAGCACGAGCGATATCTATAGCTTTCTCAAGGGTCAATTTCTTCTCTTTGAGCAAATTTTCAAGTACCTTGCCAGTTTTGGTACCTGTCACCAGTCGATCCCGGAGAAGCTGATCGGGTGTGATTGACTCGAAATCACAATTTGCTGCAATTTGGCGAAGCTCCGTCAAATATTGGTCAACAGTTTCAGATTCCCCCTCATCCCGCGTAAAGAAAAGAAAACGTTCGTAAATAGTGTTTTCCCTGGGAATGCAATACTCTGCAAACTTGCTTACAACCGAAGCGATTTTCTTCGCCTCGTCTGGCGAGGCCCATGTAAAAGTTTGAAACACCTTGTTCGCTTCTTTTCCGATTACCGCCAAAAGGGTCGCTACTTGGCGCGCTTCTTCCTCTTTATCTAGCTTCGTAGCCAACCTGTAATTATTCCAAGCAGAGGCCCAAGTTCGCCAATTCGACGCTGTCGAGCCATCGTTTAGCTCGAGTATGTCAGGAGGAGGTATTTGGAAATTCGCCACTGTTGTCAAACTTGAAATCGGACTTGTCGAAGGAAGCTGTTCCCTATCTTCACCACTGCGTTCGTTCATAAATTCGGCGACTTCTGCCACAAATCATTCAGTTTTCTTGTAGTGTGGATTCGGGAAACTTCTGACACCATGTAACGACAAGTGGATAGACAAACAGTGTCCGCAAAACAACTTATTTAATGCACTAAGCAGCAACGACGAAAACTACAACATGGCCGACCACATGAGCCCGCTGTCACGTGGTCCACGAGGCGGGAACTGGACTTGTAACTCGTGTACGCATAATCGTTACAGGCATGAGTGAGTGAGTGAGAGTATTGAAAGTAACACGAGAAACAAAAAAAAATAATTGAGCCACAACCCCCGGGCATTTGAACAACTGGTTTGTTCCAGCCGTAGGGCATTTCCAGGTTGTTTCCAAAATAACCTAATTCCCGGGCGTAGGCCTATGAGGGGAGGGAGGAGCATGGGCACAGCTGGAATTGACTAATGCAGTTCTCTCTTGAGCGTAAGATTTAATGCATCGACTCGGTCTAAACAGGCAAATGGTGTTATGATTATGCGAGCCTCTATTGTCACAATTCTCAAGTGAAAAGTAACGGTTATTGTCCATTGAAATGCCTTATCACATTTCCATGTTTATGTTGAGGAGAAAAAGAAAGAAATATGCGCGCCGTCACTAATAAGCGCCCGCTCTTCAATTAGCATCCTCCCTCGAGTTACCAAAAGTATGAAATAAGCGCCCGCGTCACTAAAATCGAAGCATGAGTTATTTGCTTCGTAGAAGAACAGATTATATTATATATATTTTAGCACTTTTTAGAATTTTTCTATCATCTTTTGTTTGCATTCGTGTCTCTTAGGAATTCTCAGTTTATATTTACATTTGTACCCCTTTTATTCACTCAGTTGACTTGATAATGACGTTAAGCGAACGTCGAAACGTCGTTGTTGTTTTTAAACCAAAATGGTTTTACGTTTTCCATATTGTCGCAGTGTTTTATAGTTAAATATTTCCTGTTATGCAAATAATCAATCGTTTAATTGATGAACGATATATGAAAAAGAACATATCACTGTTAACCTTTTCAGTTCAAAATGTTAATTCTTCTTACTGAGAGCCACACAGTTCTTTTAATGCCAATTCAAAGAGTTTGAAGGTAGATCAGGACAGTTTCACTTGGATGATAATTTTCTGTTTTGTCATAACCTGTTTACTTGATAATGTACTGGCATTGTGATGAGAAATTAGATCTTGATCACTCTCAAGATATAAAGAAGATTTTGAGCAAACCAAAAAAAACGACTTTAATACTTTTTATTATATGGCTAACTCCTTGAGCGAGCAAGATGAACAACATCCTGCGCTGATTGGTTACGCGAGCGGGCAAGATGGTGCTATTTTCCTTAAGGACTGTGAAGGTCAATTGGCTTGGCTTAAACGGGCTTTGAATCAGTTTTTTGCCGCCCATTACTTTCCTTGGTCAAATGGATGAAAAATTTACATCATTTAGAGGTTTGGGGTAATTGCTTGCCATGATGTATTTTTAGTAAAATCGATATTATCATAAAAACGCGGATTAACAGATAAGCTCGATTTCATAGTGAAACTGAAAAAGACAGTTGAAGAGACTGCCGATTTTTGTGTGACGTTGTCGTAATCAGAAATTATAAAAACTGATAGTTACTTTATTGGCGACACCAACATGGCGTCTCCACACAAAGCTCTACCTGCAAATTTGAGAGAAATATTTCTCGAATAACACAGGGATGAAGAAACATACAGGTCTAAATCTTTGCGAGGTTGTATATTTAAGCAATAGACCACAAGTTTTTGTGGTTTATAAATCAATAATCTATCATATCTCAGATTCTTGACTTAATTTATTGAATGGTTAAAATCTTTATTATTGGTGGCATGACAGTGAAAACCAGCAGTGCGACCGTAGTTGCTTTGACCTTTTGTCTCTCGTACCCAGGCGGTCTCGCAACATCTGCAATTCTTGGCGGCCTCGATCACAACAAATACTTGGGGAAGCTGATAACTTACTTAGATCCAGCTCTTCCGAGCGTATCGCGGAGTTACTTTGTACGGTGCTGGCATGCAAGGACAGAGGGCTCAGCTGCGTCCACATTCCACAGCAACTGTGATGGAAAGGGACCCACAGTGACCATCATTAGAGTTGGCCAATACATATTTGGTGGATACACTGACGTGTCCTGGCACAGTAAGTATCAAAGGACCTAACTATCACAAGGAGCTTGACAAAACCTTGCTCCATTATCTTGTAATAGGGCCAAAAAAAAAAAACCCCTCAATTTTAACTTTTGTTTAACCATTGGTCTTACTCTTTTCTTGTTTAAGAAATACCTGTATATGTACGTATTTCAGCTTTGGAACCGATATTAACACGATTTTTGATGTTGCGCGACTTTGCTGTTTCGCATAATCGACCTCAAATCGCATCCGGTTACTTAATTCATAGGGAAAATCCTCGATTTCTCTGAAGATCTTTCGCAGCTACCCTGCGAGCACAGTCGCTTCGATCTCATTTGCAGCTAAAAGTATCGTGATTGTTCGTCCACACACCCGCGTAGGGCTGCGAGAACCCGATCTAGTGGCCCTGAGTCGTGTAAAGCAGACTAGCTTTCGTCTTGGGCAAACTTTTTCGGTTTCAATTAGGCGACGAAAAGTTCCCAAGCTAGAGTGGCTCAATTCAGAATGAGTAAACAAAGTAAACAAAGCGCCAACAAAGAGACTTCTTTGTTTTTGTAACTACCAAGTATTTCGAAAAGTTATTCGAGATTGAGATACAAAAGAAGTAAAAATTAAGAACGATTCACTTGGTTTTTCTCAATTTTCTGGAATTTTGCTTTATGGATATTAGACGGCATTTGGAAATTAAGAAATTTAGCGAAACTTAGGGAAAGGTCAAGTCAAGTAACATTCTAATTACTATCTTACCAGTCTGCTCTGGTCGGCGCGTCCAGAGGACTGACTGAGCGGAGAAACGAACGAACTTTACTAACGTGTCTAAAAGCATCTAGGCAACTAACTTAATTGAACTTACCTTACCTTAAGGAAATGGCGAGGACTTATGGTAGCACTCTTCAGAAAGCTAGCGTAGCGAGTTCAAATAGAGTAAATAGCGAGTTTTAGCAACCATAGCAGCACGACCCCGAACTGTCGATTGAAAAACGAATTTACATTTTACCTACGAAACTCGGGTTAAATCAGTTATACTTAAGGTTGTCTCTTACTGGCAGAACTATCTCAGAACTGAATAATTCTGCGAGGCAGCGTTAATTTCGAATAAGAAATTTGAAAAATCATGTGGCTGTGTGGTTCACGTTCTCCAGACTAACCTGAATTTGACCATTTCACGTTCTTATTTTGCAAAGAATGGCAAAGAAATGTATCAAGATTTATAACGTACGTGCACAGCAATTGCATTGCTAAACTTAGGCTAAGTTTACACGAACGCGGTTTCAAATCCACACGGCTATTTTCTTTCAAAACCATATCAAAAAGTATACGGTTTCGAAGCCTTCACACGAAAACAATTTGTCCGCCTTTTTGGCTGTTACGTCATGGCCGCGACATGTTTTGTTGCCAGAGATCTGGAGACGATTATACCTTGAAGCGTCGCCATTTTGTTTCAGAGGTGGCGAAGCGTAAAGATGTCAGTAATTTGGTTTGGACTGACGACGAGGTGGAGCTTCTTTTGAGAATAACGAACGAATAAAAAGTCGCTAAAAGTGCAAAAAATGTCGATTGGGAGTCCGTACATCAAGCGATACAGTGTGATATTTTCGCGCCAAACGGAAGCAGTTTTCAAAAAGACACGGTTACCCCCGTTTACACGGCACATGAAACCGTATCGTTTTCAAAACGCTCCACTTTCGACAGCGTTTTAGAAAGATGCGGTTTCATTTATTATTCCATCGTCGCCTTTTAAACGGAAGGCGTAACCGCATCGAAAAAGATGCGGTTACAAATGAAACCGGACGGGGCTTTACAGGCACTTTTGTTTTTTTCAGGCTTACAATAAGACAATGTTTAACCGACAATGATGCTGACAGAACAAAACTTAGTTGCATCCTATTCTACCTAACCTGAGTCGTGAATCTGAGTTAGGAATATTTTCCATAAGATGTCCTGTTGTATACCACCAAAAGCTTCCAGAAAGATGATCTCTCTGTCAGTCTTCAGACGTCTCCCTTGCTTATCAGTCTTGCTCCAACTAAAACACTTTTTCGACTATAGAAAGAGTTTCCACCTAGAACGTCGCGATCCCATTTCACGCATTTGAAAATTCAGGCGTCACCAAGGTATATCACGCTTAAAGCCGTTGCCAACAGATTCGATCCTCTCGCTGCCTATTTATTTGATTTATTTATTTCTTTATTTATTTATTGTGGTTGTTTCTTTTCTTCTAAAGATTACTTTATAGTATATGATAGCTTTATTTCTTTTTTTTTTTTCAACCGAAATACTTAGAATTTGTAAAACTTTTGCTTTCTTTTCAGGTTCTTGCAGCGGTTACTCCACAGCCAGTAAAGCTTTCCTGTTCTCGCTTTACAACAAAGATGGATATAATCCTGTCAAGTTGACTCAGTATCAAAATCAACAATACGCAATGTATCACTGCTCCAACCGCGGACCCACGTTTGGTGGTGGCCATGGCATCTACATATCGGACAACGCTTTGAGCAACTCAAATTCGTATACAGAGTGCGGCTATACATACTCCGTTCCTTCAGGATATTCAACTGGTAACTGTGGGTTTTTCACCGGAAGCTATGGGTTCACTCCTACTGACATTGAGGTGTTCTACGAAATAGGTGATTAAAAACAGAACATGCTAACTCTCTTTAATGCCGTAATGATTCGATTTAGCGCACTCTTTCTGTAAGACCAAAATCCGCGATTTTTCCTACCCTATTTATGACCTGAAAAAGTAGGTTCTTCTAAAAAGAATACCTAGTTCAAGACTAGAGTGCAAACACCATACCCTATTTATGACCAGAACGGTTAAAAACCCTACCCTTTCAGGCCGCACATACCTATATAACCCATAAAAGGGAGTCTCCCCCTCCTCCCCGGACTTACAAGAAGTGCCCTCATTGCGAAAGTGACATTGAAGACATTGGCATCGAAGAGATGATAGTAAAGACTGACTAGACAAGTAAATAATGCATCAGTTAATTCCATATGTAACCATTACCCCGGGAAAGAGTGGAGGATTTTCCCCGTGTCAATTCCGGGTGTTGGGCATCAGCCTTACACAATTACCCCAGGGCATTTGACCATCGCGCTTTTTCACCTTACATGCGGCATTGTCGATACGGTAAGTTTCGTACTGGATACTGCTAGACAGAATATAAATGAGACTCTAGATCCTACGGAGTGACCTATAATGTCTTCACCGTTACGGCAAAAAAAGACCAAGCTAGGACTTGATTTGGCATGAATTAGCTTCGATCAGAAACGAAGAAAAAAGAAAACAAATTGAGCCACTACCCCGGGGCATTTGAACAACTGGTTTGTTCCAGCCATAGGGCATTTCCAGGTTGTTCTCAGAAAACCTAATTCCCGGGAGTAGGACTTGGGGTGGGGGGTATGGGCACAGCTGGAATTGACTATCGCATTTCTCTTCTGAGCGTAAGATTGAAAACATCGACTTGGTCTAAACGAGCAAATGGTGTTATGACTATGCGAACCTCTATTCTTACAATTTTCAAGTAAAAAAGTGACTATTGTTGTCCATTGAAATGCCTTATCACATTTCCATGTTTATGTTGAAGAGAAAAGAAAGACATAAGCGTCTCGTCCCTAATAAGCGCCCGCTCTCCAATTAGCACCCTCCCTTGAGTTACCGAAAGTATGAAATAAGCGCCCGGGTCACTAAATCGAGCCATGAGATATTTGCTGATATGCAAGTAACCAATCGTTTAATTCAAGAACGAAATGAAAAAGAACATATCACTAGCACTGTTAACCTTTTCAGTTCAAACTGTTAATTCCTCTTACTGAGAGCCATACAGTTGTGAGAATATGCTGGTAAATCAAGACGGTTCCACTTAGCTGATGATTTTAACTATTCTCATTACCTGTTTGCTTGATAATGTATTGGTATTGTGATGAGAAATTAGATCTTGCTCACCCTAGGGATTTAATGGATTAAGCAAACGTCAAAGAGACGACTTTAATACTTTAACATACCGGTTTTATACTCTTTCCTCTATCCAGGTCTAAGTGTGTCCGTCATTCTCGACGGTCTCGATTACAACCAATACTTGGGGAAGTTGTTGTCCTTCTTAGACCCAGTCCTTCTGAGTCCAGGGCGGGATCGATTTGTGCGTTGTTGGCATGCCAAGACAGACGGCTCGGCTGCATCGACATTCCACAGCAACTGTGACGGAAAGGGACCCACCGTGACCATCATTAAGTCCGGCAATTACATATTTGGTGGATATACTGACGTGTCCTGGCACAGTAAGTATCATTCTACTACTAGTATACTAATGTAAATGCTGTAATCTGAGTGGCTGAGCTATTAAACACTATCCGAAGTTGTGAATGAACATCTAGAAACAAATGAATAATCCAATTCCTGAGAAGACTAAAAGGATTGCATTTACGGTTTCTTGAATTTAAAAAGCTCGAAATTTGTAAGTGTTAATTACGATGTACACAACTGCAAATGTCAAATTGACAATTAAGTCCGCACGAATTCTCTTACGGGTGCAGTTTAATGCTAAGACCGGAAATAATTGGAATGGTTATTTGAAAGAAATTTCAGTTAGAATTCTACTAAAGCAATTAGATTATGACCTCGAGAGTTCTATTTAAACAATAGAGTGTTTCTGCCGAGGAACTATCGGCTGATAGTTGCCCCGAGGAAATTTGATGTTCTTAAAACAAATATTTGCCCGAGAAGCGAAGCTTCGAGGGCAAATATGCTAGTTTTAAGAACATCAAATTTCCAAGGGCCAACTATCAGACCGATAGTTCCGAGACATACACACTCTATTGTCTTTATTGTTCACCACTTAATTTTCTTCCGCGCGCCAGTTCAAAAATCATATTGAATTATTTTCAACTTTTTTAGATGAAAGCCGTGAAAGCCAAATGTAAAATTTGAAAAAGAAAACAAATAAAATCCCTCTTAATACAAATTCAATTGTTTATTTTCTGTAAGCCCGCTTGTTTACAGAAATATTTTCACGGACGAGTACTATCCATCCGGGTATTTTCCGCGGACGGGCACTATGGGCTGATAGTGTCTCTCCGCGGATGAACACTATCGCGTCACGTGATCAATTTAAACCAATCAGAATCGGAGAAAATTTGGTGGTGAACTATAAGAGGTGATAGTTGATTCGGCCTTTGGCCTCATGAACTATCACCTCAAAGAAATCTCGAGCTCATAATCTAATTGTTAATTAGAACTATCGTCCCCTTAAGACTTAAAGACTTAAGACTTAAAGGGGTAGTGTGTCGGCGGATATACTCTGTTTTAATAAGTATGACCCGGAGCTTGTTATAAAGGTGCTAATTTGGGGAGCAGGGATGGCGCATTGGTGAGAGCGCTCGCCTCCCACCAATGTGGCCCGGGTTCGATTCCAGCACGGTGCCATATGTGGGTTGAGTTTGTTGTTGGTTCTCGCCTTGCTCCGAGGATTTTCTGCGGGTTCTTCGATTTTCCTCCCTCCACAAAAACCAGCATCTCTAAATTCCAATTCAACCAGGATAGATGACCCGCATAAAAACCAGCTAAGGCTGATGCGGCGTCCTCTCTAAATACTGTAATTTAATCTCTTGCACTGATAAGACGAAAAAAAGTGCGAAATTGGTTCAAGCCAGTACCCAATGTTTGTTCTCAGTCCTTTGTATAGAACCGCCAGGCTTCCAAACTACGGCAGTTGGCTGTAGTTAGATACGACCGTTTGGTTTCCTAGGCTTCCAAAAAGATAATGCTGACAGAATAAGACCCAGTTGCATCATATTTCACAAAATCGGAGTAGTGAAGCTGAGTTCGGAGAATTTTCTATAGTATGTCCTGTTATAAACCGTCAAAAAGTTACAGAAAGTCGATCTCTTTGTCAGTTTGCGGGCTTTTCACTTGCTTATCAGTCTCGCCCCAACTAAAACACTTCTTCGGCTTTAAAAACAGTTATCTCACCGGCTGTAACCCAGAACGTCGCGATCTCATTTCATGCATTTGAAAATTCAGACGTCACAAGAAGGTATATAAATTCACTAATTTCTTTCGTGTTGGAGCTGTTTTCAATCGAGTGTCGTAAAACCAAACCAGTGACTTATCATTTAGACTACTCAGCCAATCTCAAACCGAGAAAAACCAAAACCAAAGTGATTTCCTGATTACCAGTCGACTCACGATCAAAAACTGCTCTATCACGCATAACGCAAATTGAACGCTTTTGCCAACAGATCGGATGCTCTCGCTGAATACTTATTTTTGTTGCTGTAGTTGCTCTGTTCCAAAGAACTCTATATACAATATGGTTTCTGTATATATGTTTCTTTTTTCAACCGAAATGCTTAGAATTGTTAAACTTTTGTTTTCATTTCAGGTTCTTGCAGTTGGTCCTCAGCCAGTAAAGCTTTCCTGTTCTCGCTTTACAACAAAGATGGATATAATCCTGTCAAGCTGACTCAGTATCAATATCAGAGTTACGCAATGTACCACTGTTCCAGCTACGGACCCACTTTTGGTAATGGCCATGGCATCCAAATATCGGACAACGCTTTGAGCAACTCAAATTCGTATACTCGTTGCGGCAATACATACTCCGTTCCTTCAGGATATTCAACTGGTCAGAACTGTGGGTTTTTCACTGGAGGTTATAGTTTCACTCCTGCTGACATTGAAGTGTTCTACGAAATAGGTGATTAAAAACAGAACATGCTAACTCTCTTTTAATACTGTAATAATTCGATTTAGTGCACTCTTTCCAACAAGCGCCGCGTTACAACCGCCTTAAAAGTGTTTTACGAAATAGGTGATGGAGAACAGAACATGTTAACTCTCTTTTAGTACCTTTTCTCCTCTGTACTTGGAGGAGAACCAGTGGGAGCAGTTTAGTCTTTCTAACTTTTACACTAGTTCGGGCAATCTCGCTGCAAGCGGCTACAAGCCGTAAATAACTGTAGCTCCTTTCAAATTCAACTCAGCATTTCGCATTTTCATCCGCAAGCGGCTCCTGGTTTCGTAATTTCCATTGAAAAAGTGCACGCTTTCATGAGTCACAATACGGCCGAATTCCTCTGGACTACAAACCTCTACATGCCTTTAGATTCTTATTTGAAAATTAACTAAAAAGCGAACTTTGAAGGCATCGTTCTTCTCTCGAAAGCCGCTCGAAACTACTCGAAACTGAAAGCTTAGCTGAAGTCCAGTTTGTGATTGACAGCTGTTGCTTCGTTAGCCAATCAAATTATTTGAACAATTCTAACAAGGATTGTGATTGCCTTATTTTAGCGTGCTTTATCAGAGAACAGAGCACGGCTGAGGCCACTTTTACTCGTTTGGAAAATAAAGTTTGATTTGAAAATTCAGCCGAATGCGTGGGAAAAATATTGGAATCTTTATCATAAAACAAATAAAGAAGCCTCGACTGGGCTCTGTCCTGTTGTAAAGCACTTAGGAAGTGGTAGAGCACTCAAGAAGTGGGGAAAAACACTCGACTTCGTCTCGTGTTTTCCCCTACACTTCTTTCGTGCTCTACCGCTTCCTGTGTGCTTTATAACAGAACTGAGCACAGTTCTGTTAGTTAACTTTATTTGTTAACTAATACACGTCCCCTATTCCAACAAGAAGCACCATTGCAAAAGTGACATTAAAGACATTGGTATCGTAAACACTGATTAGACGAGTGAATGATGTAGTCCGCTTTCTAATCTGAGCGTAATATTACCAAAGACATTAAATTGGACTTATCAAGCCCTGCTTGTTAAGTTGTCGCGTCATTTTACTCGTTATTCTTCAACCACATTCCACTGATTATTTCATTAACAGAAATACATAAGCGCACCGTTCCTAAACAGTGCGCGCCCTCCAATAAGCGCAATTCAATTCAATCGATCTCAATCCACGGATTGAGTTCGATTGGGTTCGATTGCGTTCGATTTCCAAACGTTCGATTGACTATGCTGTGTATGTTAGTTGGGAGGTAATCGCGCCGGCCACACTATTAGCTACTATTGGGTCACAGGTATGAAAGCACGGCTCAACAGCTTTCATTTGAATGGTCATACACTAGTATTTGATCCAAACGCAAAAGTTAGAACCACCTTGTACAGCATATACATGTAGTAAACAGTACCAGATGAAAGTACCGCTCAATAGCTTTCATTTGAATGGTTACACACTAGGGTTTCATCCCCAGACTTAAAAGTTAGAACCACCTTGTACAGCATATAACAGTACCACATGAAAGTACGCTCAATAGCTTTCATTTGAGTGATCACACACCAGGGTTTCTCTCCAGACTTGTTAGAACCACCTTGTACAGTATAATAAACAGTACCACATGAAAGTACTGCTCAATAGCTTTCATTTGAATGGTCACACACTAAGGTTTCATCCACAGACTTAAACGTTAGAACCACCTTGTACAGCATAATAAACAGTACCACATGAAAGTACGCTCAATAGCTTTCATTTGAATGGTCACACACTAAGGTTTCATCCACAGACTTAGACGTTAGAACCACCTTGTATAGTATGGTGAACGTACCACATAAAATTACTGCTCAACAGCTTGCCTATGCTAGACTTTCATCCATAGATTAATTCTAATGTTAAACTTTGCAAAGTTAATTTTGTGTTAGCCCTTAACCCTGAAGTAAGACTCCTTAAGTTACTTTGGCTACTTAACCTAACATAACAGCAGAGTGAAAGAAATCAAACAAAGTAAATACGTTTTCATATATATATAAAATGAGTTAAGTCTTTTAGAAATAGTATCGAAACTATCAAATTCGTTAATAGTTTTTGGTATGATCTCCGATAAATGTAACCGCGTCTTTTCGTTTTCTATTTTTTATTTTTTTCGTTTTCTACAGGGAATCTTCTTTGCATGGAATTAATTCCATGCAAAGAGTATTCCCTGTAGAAAGCGAAAAAAAAAAAACCTTTATAATTTTAACGAAAAGAAAGTGCAAGTTGTAGTATCTTGGTCGAGGATAAGGAAGTCGAAGTGTAAAAGCCGATCATTCTTTCGTGGGAGTTCAAGTTCGACCAAACCTTCCGCTTTTAATTTCTGGAAATTCCAGTTGCGAATGGAACAACCTTTTGCGGAATTTCCGGAGAAGAGAAAGACCTCGGTCGTCAGATATACTCTATATTTTCCAAAATGTCTACGTTACATTCAATTTTGCTCCCGGAATTCAGTTCGTATTTGAGCAAATTCAGCTTTCATTTGGTGCAACTTGGATTATCTCGAAACTTTCCAAGCACATTTCCACAACATTTGGCCAAGTTTCGAAATTTCTGTAATTTATGGTTGATAAAACGAAAAATCGGTAAATCCCACAGACAAAAAAAGTTGGGATACAAAGCAAGTTCTCCCTTCCCCCCACTTACAATGTTCATAACCAGGTGATTTTTTCCCTTTTTGTTGAAAAAAATGCGACATTTTCCAACATCGATTAGAGGGGATAGGAGATACGTGATCCAGCTCAAGTGTCCCAGCTACTTTTGTTCGGAATTGTAGCTCTTTGTAGTAATTATGACAAGTGTTATGAAAGCACTATTTGTTACATTTTTTTCTAATTTACAAAGGTTTTGCATTTAACAACTCAGTTGAGGGGCCCAACATAGGTTTCGCGGAATGAGAGATGAGTAAAAATGAACGCGGAATAGGGATGACAGAACTTTTAATGGCGGGATGCGGGATAAAAATATTTCGGTGAGAACGGGATTTGCTATTTATGACAGACGGGATGCGAGATAGTCTTAAGAGCGACGGCGGGATGCGAGATCGACGGCGGGATGCGGAGTGTAAAGAGGTAAATTACACATTACAGACGTCACACAGAGGAACTGCGACTCTTACCAGGCGGAATCGAGATAACATTCCGATCCGGGCGGGATGGTGCGATTAGGCTAAAAATAGTGGGGGAATACAGGATTGAAAAAACCTATGCTGGACCCTCTTAGTTACTGACCGGAAGTTTTGCGAGCAAGGCTTCATGAGGTTTAAACTTCCGCCGGTGGTTTAAGGTTGCAGTATACAGCTATTTCAATTAACGAGGTCGGCGCATAGCTTTGAGCTTTCTTTCTCTTCAGACTTCTGGAAACAATGTTATTGTCGCCACACTTAATTTTAGAAATTTTAGCTAAAAGTCGTTGTATAATAGTGAAAGGAAAGCTACAGAAAAATGGTCTCATGAGTGGAAAATCTAATGTATCCTTGCCAATACTTCACGAGCAAAGATACAAATTCGTAGATTTCCTCTACACCAACATGCAAACTTCCGACAAATACCCAGACTACCGTTAGGTCTTGTCGCGAAGACTTAACGCCTTCATCTAACAACGTTGACTGAAATAGCTGTAAACGCAAAACTCCCAACGGTATCGTAGTCATCACTATATATTCAATACGTTTTTGCAGTGTTTAGCTTTGCCAAGCTTAAGACATTGATATTTAAATAGAATTATCATGATTATCATTTATTTAGTGGAACCTCTCTTTAAGCCCGGGCCAAACGACGACAGAAACGACAGCCGCCTTCTGATCACGAGAGTTACACGAGAGCTTTTTTGTTTTCAACTCTCAGCGAGTGTGGGCAAAACGGGATAAAACTCTTCGTGACCCGCTAGAAAACTTTGAGCAGGTTCAAATTCGATAGGAATATACGAGGGTGAACGTGAGCCCGATAACGAACGAAGGTTGACGAGAGTCGCCATGCAAGAGTTTAAGAGAGTCACTGAAACCCCGTCCACACTGCGCCAGGGGAATTTGAAAACGCAGCTTTATTTCTACGTTTAGGCGTGCCGTCTACAATAATCCGTCACGAAAACGGAGCTTTTCGAAACCGGACGAATTGAAAAACGCGGGCTTTTCGTTTTCGTGTGGACGAAAACATTTTGAGAACGGAGCTTTTCGAAAACGATTACGTCACGATAATCACGTGATTTCCCTGGCCGAGTTTCCTTAAACACAAATCCAAAATGACCGGTGATTGTTACGTTTTTAAATTCCTCCAGCGCATTTTGCAGAAAACATTTGATGCGTTTCAGAATGAAACCTCCGTTTTCAAATTTGTACGGCGTAGTGTGGACGGGGCATGAGGCGTATATGACTTTCAAGCCAGGCGAGACTCAATGTTTGTTGTCCTTTGGCGCGGGCCCCCTGAGGACCAAAAAAAAAATGGTGTTGTAGAAAGGTGGCCTCAATTGTGTGGAGGCCATTAGATAAGATTCGCTGTGCTTGTTTAAAGAGTTGTAAGCTTTGTAAGGTCAATGTAAATAAGCTGTAAAACTTTAAAGTAATTAAAACTCAATAAAACGGGTACTCATTCTCTCCAGTTGATTTAGTATCGCGCGATTTTCGCGCACTGCCTGTCAAATATGGTACATTTTTTTTTTTTTTTAATACGGTGTATCTGCACTAAAAATTTCCCGCTGTTAAACTGTTGAGAGAAAAAAGATGCACAATCGTAGCGCCTTGGCAGAAGATTTTTTATGCATCGCGGAGTAGAAATGAAGAAAATGGTAAAGAGTACTACAAAACACACCCATTTGTTTCATAAACGATTTTCTCTTTTACTGATATTTGAAATAATTTCCCATTAAAATATTTTTCCCTGTGCTAAGCACAGGTCCTTTGAACAACCGTTTGTCTTGTTGCTTAAAACCATTTACTTTTTCCATTTAGAAAGACTCCAGCCTCATCTAAGCTAACAGATTGTTAACTTTTTCAGTCCTATAACATTGTATCTGATTGTCCCGTGGTCATCGCCAAAACAATTTTATAGTCAAAGCATGAATTTGAGCCGCAAACAAGAAACGCTAAACGCGAGCTGTGGCGGAATTCTTTGTGTTCATGGGGTGTTATACTTTGACGAGAATTGAATGACATTGGTACAACCACAATGCAGTCCAAGGTTATAATTTTTTTTTTGAAAAACAAACAGCACTTCATGGAGGTACTGTTCGATAGCTTTCATTTGAATGGTCACATACTGAGGTTTCATCTACAGAATTAAATGTTAGAACCACCTTGTACAGCATAATAAACAGTGACACATGAAAGCACTGCTCAATAGTTTTCAATTGGATGGTCACACACTAGGGTTTCATCCACAGACTTAAAAGTTAAAACCATCTTATACAGAATAATAAACAGTGACACATGAAAGTACTGCTCAATAATTGGTCTCATTAGAGTTTCATCTACAGACTTGTCACTACATTAATCGACTCCAGGTTAAAAAACTGACTCAAGGTTTAACGCTAGGAACGGAAAGTTAACAAGCTGAAGCCAGACCGAATTATCAACTTCTAAATTCTACTTGCAATACTAATAACCTAACAAGACAAGTAACGAGAACAAGGAAAAACAATTAGTCAAGATGTAACGAAAAATTCTCAGAACTAAAGATCAAAGGAAACGTATGAAAATCAGTGAGAAGGATATCAAGCCTTTAGTGTCGAGTGACTGGTTAACTGATGGTAAGAAGAGGCCGTGGGTTCTCTGATCCGGGGAGGGAGCATAAATAATATTGAGTTTTAATCGATTTTCAGTCGTTTTGTGTCATTGGAAAATGACATCATCGGTAAATGCGCCTGCAAGTCTGAAATCGTCATTGGTCAGCACACAATACATTCTTTGCGGACAAGAACGTGACGAGGGTCGGGGACGGGGAATTGTTGTTCTCAAAATGTACTCCCGACCGGTAGGGGATGGGAAGTCTTGGAATGGAGGAGCTGGTCGACGCTGTGGGGAAAGAAAAAGCGAAAGTGAGGAAATATGCGGAGAGAACAGACTTTGATAAGTTTCTGTAAAAGTTGAGGCACGTTACTGGTAAATGGAATGAAACTTAGAAGCAGCATGTTGTGTACCAAGGAAGAAAATATCTGATAAACTGTTATCCAGTAACACGCCTTGTCAGGCTCTTAACTCCTCTGTATATTTACGAATGACATAATCGGCTTTGACAGAAAAGCCGGAAGTGGAAGTTATCGGTGCTCAATTTTCTTGCGCCAGTCAGGTGACTCTTGAAAAGATCACGAGGGTCTCAATGGGCTTAACCGTTAGCCGTAAAACGGGCCAAAAATTTAGCCCTTAGACGTAAAAATTGGAAAATTTTAACCGTTAGCCGTAAAAGATACTAACCATAAAAAAAATTAGCCACGAAAGTGAAAATCTCAAGATCTCTTGCCAAGACTTTTTTTGTCTTGTCAGTGTCTTGTGGCTTGTAAGCTATACTAATCTACAATTCACGAGTTTAATAATAATACCTTTTTCCAGCCTGGAATGGTTCTAAAACCATAAATTTTTAACGGTTTTACACTTGAAAGAAAAGTTAATTTTTAACATTTAAATTTTTAAAATCATGGTTATTAAATGCTAAGATTTCTGTTAACCATAAAGAAAATAAATTAAGCGTTTACGGTAAAAGCCAACACCCCATTGAGACCTCATCATTATTTCGGTATTATATGGGTTGTAACCTTTCCTATAGGATGGAGTGTACTTCTCCGTCTAGATAACTTCTCGATGAAACTTTCTACTCTGACAAATAACTCACCGGTTGATTTGAAGATGTGTCGTCGTCACTAGCAAACTGCATTTTCGCACTCTGAAGGAGAAAAAAAACAAAGCTACCGTTAAGAACGAAAAAGGCCTCATCTGTAAAATGTAAATTTATCCCCTTTGCCTGTGTTTATATACTAACGCAATTTTACGTCGACTGGTCAAAAAAGACTCAGGGCCAGGTTGTTCGAAGCTGGACTAAGGTTACACAGCACTTTGAGAGGGCTACTTTTGTCGAATTTTTTCTTTTTAAATTAACAAAAAGGTTTCTATATAATCTAACATTTCCCAAAAAATGAAAGTAAAATCTTAAAACGTGCGCGAGTTATTTAGACAATTATTCACGCTATTATTGCCTTGGAATTCCCGCGAAAATCGTTTCGCTCGCTATGAACGCTAGGGGTGCCTGAGTTTCACTGGCTGGCGCCACATTTTGTTGACATACATCCGAGTAAAGGCATGACATGTTTACAACTGTTCAAACGGCGAAAACTATTGTTTAATACTGTAAGTTTGCGGGTCTATAAAAAGATAACCAATAAGAATACGGAAAAACCCTGACACCCTCTGGGGATGCTTGCTGATTAACACTGTGCACTGTAAACATTACTGCACGGGTTTGATACTCGATTAATTCAGCCGAATGACAATCAGTTGTTTTCCGTTTCCAGGCTTCTTTCTTCTCAACAAAGGCACGGCCAAATTAGCGGATACTTTTTTCTTCGAATTCTACAGTGCATAACCTTTCTTTTATATATAGTTTGTGATAGTTTCCTTAAAAACAACGCCGGTATGATTTTTTTTCTGAAGGACACCCGCGAAGGTATTGGTAACCTTAAGCTAACCCAGGATTAGCGGGAATTTTGATTTCAGTTTCGTAACTTTTCTGTGAGGTTTCCTCTTTATATTGTTTGTCCTTCAGTGCTGAGTTGAATAAATCTCAAACTATACAAAACATAGACGCTGAAAAGAATGTTTAAACAAGAAAAATTAATACTTTGGTTAACTTTTAGTCCTGGGTTAGCGTTGACCGGCTTTCCAACAACCCGGCTCAGGTCTATCAAATACAGCTGCAAGAGGTCAGCGTAATCCACCAATCAGAATTCGAAGCAAGTATAAGACTGATAGCAAGCGCGGGAAAACAAAGTAACGGGTGGCAGGCGCGAGAAAACCTTTAACTGGCAACAAGCGCGGGAAAATGTGTAACGGAAGGCAAGCGCGGGAAAACATGTACCTGTTGACAAGCGCGGGAAAAACAATAATGGAAAACAGGTAACGGGCGACATGACCCGCGAGAAAAAATGCCACAGATCACAAGTGCGGGAAAACCTGTATGGGATGGCTTGCGAAGACATAAACCGACACGAGAAAAAATGCGGGTCGGAAAACCAAGTATTGGGTGGCAAGCGGGGGAAAAGATGAAACCTGTGATAAACGTCGGAGATCGCATTAGATAACAACTTTATTGATAGAAGAGATAACAATGCACCCTAATTGGTTGGAGTACGTTGTAAGAGCTCAACAAACGCGATAAAAGTTGTTCAGCTAGAAAATCACGAGAAGATCTTTATAAAAAGTTCTACAAATCTGCGATAGGAATTTCAAGTAATTAGTACAGTCCACTTTTGTTAAAGGAGCTGAGTCAAGGTATTTTGAGTTACACCAAAGAGATAATAATAAACCATAAAGGAACAAGGATAGTTAAGGATGGAGAAGACAAACACGGGTTATAAACGACGAACTTGAAAAATTTTGGCTAAACTTTTCAAGATACGCGAACGTGACGTAGCTCTTTTAAAAACGACACCTCGTCCGTATCGAGCAAGTAAATGAATGAGTTAGGGACCAAAAGCGGTCCTTAGTAACGAGGTGTTCATGAAGTGGAGTTTAACTATAATAATAGTGAAGAAACGCAGAGTTATGGAGAAGAAAAAAAGGGTCCAATATCACTGTTACCACTGGGAAAACCAAACAAACCTCTTGTTTAGCGAACAGTCGGTGGATTACTCTTCCAGCTGGTCCTCTACCGGCACCAATAACTTCCACTTCCGGTTTTTCTGTCAAAGCCGACAAGAATTGTTCAACGTCCTTGTCTCTTCCTTTTTCCGAGAGTGCATCTTGAAATTTGAAGCGCAACGAATGGGCACGAGCAATTGCCAGTTCTGACAGCTTCAGTTGTTTTACAAATTCCTAAAACAATAGATAATTTTTGAGTTATTTTTTTGTAAAAAAATACCTCTTAGTCGGCGCGTCGGCTATGTTATGGACGGGTCAATGGGTGAGTGAGTGAGTGAGTGAGTGAGTGAGTGAGTGAGTGAGTGAGTGAGTGAGTGAGTGAGTGAGTGAGTGAGTGAGTGAGTGAGTGAGTGAGTGAGTGAGTGAGTGAGTGAGTGAGTGAGAGATGTATGTATGTCACACCAATCAGATTGGATCTACTATGAACAGCCAATCAAATTTCTTGTTGTAAAGGTAAATGGTACGTGAGAAACAAGGTATGTACAAACACAAAGACTTTGGTAATTGAAAAATAAAGAGTGACGTGTATGTTGCCGGTTTGTGATTTTTAGTCCGGTTTGGAGGGGAGTGTGACAGTTACATACGGACATTGGGTTGTTTTAGAGTGCATAATTTTCAGTGTAATGG
This sequence comes from Orbicella franksi, assembly GCF_964199315.1. Taxonomy (NCBI): domain Eukaryota; kingdom Metazoa; phylum Cnidaria; class Anthozoa; order Scleractinia; family Merulinidae; genus Orbicella; species Orbicella franksi. Next base: position 16,149,378 of record NC_138159.1, read on the forward strand.
TGGCTAGTTATGAACGAGATGAGTCTTGAGTTTTGAAGCAGTTCATGAGTAGTAGGCAAATGGCACGAGATATTTTTATTTTCAATTACAAAGGGTAACTTGATACTTTTGTTTTTCACAAGGTGTTAATTCAATTAGAGGTCACGAATCGTCGGTTCTAGTTCTTAGGACATGTTTTTAGAGGAGACGAGACTATTTAGATTTGAAGCAGTTCTAACGTTTACAATAGTAAGTGCAGGTAACGATTGTTTTGTTCTTATTGCATGCAAATATAACGAGATATTTTTATTTTTTAGTTACAATGGGTAATTTGACACTCTTGTTTTTCACAAGGTAGTAAATTCAATTAGAGCTGACGAATCGTCACCACTTGTTCCCACGAGATGTTTACTATTTTTAGTTACAAATGGTAACTGGACACTTTTGTTTTTCATATGGTAGTAAATTCAATTAGAGCTTACAAGTTATCGGCTATTGTTCCCAGGTTAAACAAAAAAGAAGCTTTCATTTCTAGAGTGTTTTTACGTCTCTGCAGTAGCATTTTAATATTTTTATTTGATGGGCATTTTATGACATTCTTTTCAGTCCGATATTTTTAAAGGTAAAAAGTATGAAAACTGTTCAAATGTTCTTTGAAGACTGTGTGGCACCAACCTAAAGTGCAATTTAATTAAATCAGACTTTCAACGTGTCAGAGAGGTTTTTTTCTCTTTCTCTCAATTTCCGGTAAAGTAGTGTTGTTGCGTTGTGTTGTGTAAAAAGGGTAAACTTACGACTCGTATAAAATGTGGAAAGTTCTCTTAACTTGAGTATTTTTGAGCAAAAATTCCTCTTAGGGGCTGGAAGGGCTCCCGAGGGGGTATTCCCAGAAAAATTGGTTGGGGGTGTGCGGCCCGCTTCCCAAAACCCTTACCCTATTTATGACCAAAATCTGCGTTATTCCTTACCCTATTTATGACCTGACCAAAAATTCGAAACCCTATTTACGACCTGACCCTCAAATCAAAACCCTGTTTCAGACTTGCGTTATAATTAGCTCCCTAGTTCAAACCAATGTTAAATTACCGTAAACATACAAATTTGTGAAGGGCTTTTGTTGATTTTCTTTTCGATAATGATGAAAAAGTGGCTTCTTCTTAAAGCATACCCATATCAAGGCTAGAGTGCAAAAACCGTACCCTATTTATGACCAAAATGGCCAAAATCAGCTAAAATCGATACCCTATTTATGACCAAAACGGCTGAAAAACCATGCCCTTCGGGGCCGAACAGACGTATATAGCCCATATAAGAGAGTCCCCCTCCGGGGGAAGGGTTACGTGATCGGTGTGTGAGGGAGTTATGCATGTGCGCGTGTCAGACCAATCACAGTGTGGGTTTTATCAAAGAACGAATAAAATTGCCTGTTAGAAAATAAGATGGTATCTACATTAATCTGGAGACGTGTCAGATTACCGTAGTTTGTTCAGTCAAACATTTTATGGCTTACTATTTAGTTATCTTACCATTACCGATGTAACAACTTATGTACATCATAAACTCCCAGTTTCTATCTTGCTGTACATCGCAACCAAAAAAACTTGTCAAATCAACCAAATCATTACTGTAAACAGTTCCATAAATGCTCCTATCTCTGAGACTTATAGTTCACAAAAAAATAACTCTTGCACGCCTTGCGTGCCTATGTTTTACGAAGTTGTCATCTTCTGTGCAGCTCTGCTACAAGGTAAGGCTTTAATTTCATTTTAGACTACGAGTAGCCCCTCTTTCGCTTAGTCCGACGAGCGAGACCGTTAATAAACAAGGAAAAAATGGCTGCGCGAAATGCTGGGTACGCGCGGCCGTTTTCTTCCTCGCGTTTTTCTTTCGCGTCACGCACGATGGACTAAGAGAAAGAGGGACTACTCGTAGTCTAATTTCATTTTGACAACTCTGTTCGTGTCTCTGTTGATCTTCTCGAACGAACAACCGCACGTGCAACTTTTTGGGCTTCTTTTTGATGGTTTTCCTCACTTCTCAGCCAATCAAAGAGTGAAAACCCGCACGCTCAACTTTGTAGACATTTTTTTGATGGTTTTTCCAAACTTCTCAGCCATCCAAAATGAAAACAATCACACGTGCAACGTTTTGACAACTTAGGGAAGTAGTGTGTTTTCTATATGACATGAAAACTGGTCTTACTGTACCCTTCAACAGCATCAAAGCTCTACCCTTATTATTTGGCTTTTCTAAACTCAATATTTAACAGCACAACAGTATTCTCCACAAAGGCATTAAACAAGATCAATTCTTCTGCACCATTGTGAACCAAACACCAACGTCTCGTAAATTTTACAGAAAACAACCCAGGACTTAGTAAGAACTAGGGTTATTCGTGATTTATTCAAAACAAGGAGGAAAGAAATTAACGTTCCAGTAACACGATAATCCCTTGTTCAATTCGTACCTCACAACGAGGCAAATCTCGTGCCATTTCCCAAGATAACTTGCTGGCGTTGCTAAGTACTTCATCCAGAACAGATGACACTGCAGGGATGTCTCGTGCACCTGGCAAAAGAGATGAAATCAGTTCATGGCTGTAAAGAAACCTGTTTTATTTTGTTCTGTTATTTGAACTGAATTTTGTACGTTGTTATACGGAAACCTCCTTCCTAAGCGACTAAGCTGTAAGCAATCTCTCGTCCTCAGAGCCCACGATCCTTTTGATTAGGACCAAGACATCGAGACCTCTGGGTCGACCTCTGAAATAATCTTGCTATGCTCTTTCAATATTCAGAATTACTATTATTGTAGCTCGATCAGAAACTAGATCGCTTGTGCTAATGAGGCAAACATAAACAAAGATTCCCCTACACAACAATCACACTGATCTTGGGATTCTTAACAAAATGCTGTTTTCAAATGAATATATGAAATATTATTATTGTAATATTTGCAGCATTTTTGTCGTCCATTAAATGGACAACACAATTTATAGAGTCCACAATAAGCAATAGCCTCGTACACAGACGCTCTTGTGCCTCGTCACGCACTCCTCCCCAGCGGCGAGAATGTTTCTTCAGAAGACGTTGGGAGAAGAGAGATTGCGTGACTAGCCCACAGGGCATATGCGCAGGAAGCTCCAATAAACATAGCAGAGTTCAATCCTACGAGACATAAAAACAGTCATTGTTTTACTTACCCGTTGTCTCTATACGAAGAACTGACGCGTGAAGCAACACAGGAAACAACTGGAAAGCGACTTGAGCAGGCTTGAGACCAGCGAGAAAGTGCAACACCTACCATGGTAGCACGGGACAGTTAAAGTAATTCTACTGGCGGTACAGCTGTAGTTTAATTATTCATTTTTCATTTCCCCATAATTCACTCTGTTTGCGCCACCCCAAATTTTTCGTAAACTAGTGGGACGTCTGCATATTCACATTCACCACAATAGTTTATGCAAAATTTGGGGGACAAACAGAGTAAATTGGTAAATAGAGAATGTCAGATGATACCTTCTCAGCTTCCTTAGTTTCGTCAAAGAGTCGTTTCTGTCTGCGGACTGGAACCGAGCGAGCACTCTGCCATACCTCTACCCACATATTGCCTGGGATACACATGCGCAGGCTTAGGTGCCCCTCCTCTCGCCACTATGAAAAGCAATGATAACGAAAGTGCAATTTGATCTTTTGTTGTCATACAGCTCACAACAGGTTATACAGGCTACGTACCTTGCACAGGGGTTGTAGTTCTTCTACATGTCCAGCCTTCGCTTCATCCATTAGAGTCTTCGCGCTACTTGTCTGTTTACTCGGCGAGTCATCGTCTGGTATCTCGATGTCTTCTGTATCCCAGCCTTCCTCTAACGAGCTTTCACCGCTTACAGCTGAACAAAATAAAACAAAAACAACACCATTAAAACAAAAGAAAAAAATCTGTGCGGCCATGCTTACATTGACTGTCCTCAACGTAACCCAAAGAAATCTCAAGGCCAACCACTAACAATAAACAACTAATCAAAACAGGCAGCGCAGGAAACCACGTGACGGGTATTAAGAGCGGGAAAGCTAAACATGCAAAGGGTTGCTAGCGGTAAAACATGTCAGGAGTGCAGGACGCGGGAATGTATGTAAGGGATGTCAGGCGCGGGAAAACGCGTGACGAGTACGAAGCGCGAGAAAACATGTAACGGTTTCCAAGCACGGAAATTACACGAGATTACATGTAATGAATACCAAGGGCGGGAAAACATGTAACAAGAGCCAAGCACAGGAAAATTCTAACCTAAGGTCCCCGCCACACAAACGCGTTTTCGTATGAAAACGCATTCTCTTTGATACTTTTTCACCTATCGTCCACACTAAAACGACCGAAAACGCTGACAAAAACGGTTTCAAAAGTGGGGCCTTTTGAAAACGCATCGTTTTGAAAACGCTCCGTTTCTAGTGTGGACAAGTGAAAACGGAGGCTTTTGAAAACGGTGCCGAGAAAAGCGTCATATACAGTCGTTTCCATCAGCGTTTTCGGGCGTTTTAGTGTGGACGACAGGCGAAAACGTAACAAAAAGTGTGCGTTTTCATACGAAAACGTATTTGCGTGGACAGGTGAAAACAAACCGAAAACGATAGTGAGGGCGAAAATATTGTTATCTTTATACCTGTTACGATAGTGGCGCTTGATTCTTCGCTTCGTTTATTAGTTTCCTTTCTGAGCCTTCTCAACTCTTCCATCTCCTCTTCTGTCTCGGGGCCTGGTATCCAATCAAACGGCGAGTACCATCGTACAAAATCTTCTAATAAACAGCCAGGATTTGCCGCCTAATGAGAAAAATACAGATCAGGAGCGGAAAGAACGTTTCTCCCATCCCATGTCAGCGCTTTATTAAAGGTTTCTGTGACATAAACCGACTAGGCTAAGAAATTGACAATTTCTTACGTTGTCTCAACAATCTTGTAGTATCTGTTTATAAACAAGGTTGGAGAAAGGTTTTGACTATGATTTACCATATTTAAATTAATTAACGTTTCAACTACCTTACTTTGTGGAGAGAACAAACAACGGCCATTTCCTAGTTAACTTGTGCCTCTGTTTCAAAATGAGTCCTCCTGCAAAACCTGAGTTTGATTAGCGTAAAAATGAACCCGTAAGGGAAACATATTTTCATATGAATAGTTCCGCACGAAGACTCGTTTTGACACGGAGGCAAAAAGTGACTCAAAAATGGCCTATTATGGGTCCTTATCCTTTACCTTAAAAGCCTCCATGTCGGAGAGCAGAGAAGCGCACTGCATTTGAGCCCTTACGCGAGCTCCTTCTTCAGAGGTCCCTAATTGTGTGAGGATTTCAGCTTGTTCTTCTAGCATGTCTTCTGTCATTGGTGCTGGTTCCTAGCTCCAAAAAAAGGGAAACGAAATAAATAATTACAAAGGAAGCTAAACGAGTCACCCAAACACGAAGCCGCATCTATTCAGTTCTCGGTAGAGAATACTTTTTTTAATGAGACATGAATAATCATCGCAGTTATGTACACAACTTATGCAGCTGTGAAATTCAAGCATGAAAAAAATAACTGTGATATCTCACGATTTTTACCGACTTAACTAAGTGTAGATGTAGATGTAGAATAAGATCATTCATGTCTTTACATCTTTCTCCGCAGTTCAAAGGTACGATCTCACATATGTTCACTTGCAAAACTAATCAGCTGAACAATTTTGTCATTTTCTGAACGACTGAAGTGCAAACACGGCACGCTGTTTTGCCGGAGAAATAAACCCTCAAAATGGCAGTTTGGCAGTTCATGCATTACATACAATTTCATTTTCACCAGCCATTCCTAACGTTAAACAGCTTAATTCTAAGCCACGATTATCAGCAACAAACCTACCTGAGTGATTGGAACTAAGAGCGGTTCTCCAGAAACGAGAAGTTTTAAATCCCCAAATGGTTCTTTGGCTCCTTCTCTTCTAAATACTAACGAATTATTATCAATGTTATCTTCATTCAAGTCATTATCTGTCCTTTTTGTATTTTTTACATCCTCTGCATTGCTTCTACTGTCTTTGTCAACTTCATCTTGGCTTTCAACGGCTTCGAAAAATTCGTCATCATCCGAAAAACTCGACTGCGATTCTAAACTTTCCATTTGAGCGTTAGAACTACTTTTACGTAAGCCTACATTTTCTGAATTTGAATCGTTGCTTTTAGTTCTTGTTTCGGAGGTTTTGTTGACGTTAGTTGAAAACTGTAGGCTTGCTGCTCGAATCTTGGAAAGCCGTTTTCTCTCGATACAGCAGTTAAGCATCTGAAAAGAAAAACATTGAGAAGATAGAATTAATAACCGATTCAAACGAAGCACAAAGAGACCACATAGTCGAACATTTTCCTTCAATTCGTTAACTGAAGAATACAAATCTAACTTGGGCAAGATGTCAAAATGTGTCGGCTTTCACGAATTTTCCCGCGCTTGGCAGCCGTTGCTAATTTTTCCCGCGCTTGGCACGGTTGCCAATTTCAAAACCAAAATTCATACACAGCAAAAACTACTGAAAAAAAATCGTGCAAGGGGAGTTACGGAAAAAAAATCGAGCATTTAAGTGCTTTCTTCTATCTAGGTCCTGTTTTTTATGTATAAAAAATTGTTGCACAACCTAAAGGTGAGAAAAATATTTCATGCCCCAGTAAATTGCCCAACCACCTCTTATATACTCCGCTAGATATTTCTATATCTGTACTCTGTAGTATTACAACCAGTATTACAACTTAATGTCAAAGAGAAACAGTCTTTCTGGCAAATCTCTAGAAAATGCATTAGTTTTTAAATTTATGACAAATTTGGACGCAAGGTAGAACTTTTTGATCTTTTAATTAGCTTACCTACTGGAACAGAGAACAGCGGATTCATAAAATCACTACTCGCGAAGCAAAAAATTTACAAGGGAGAAACACAAACAAACCTGTAACTTTTGATGAATTAAACAACTTCCAAGATTGGGGGGTTGTAATTTTAATCTGTGTAATGATACAAATAAAAAGCGTTTTATTAACACCAGGAGCCATAATCGGGGACGGAGACCGTAAGTCTCGGGATTCGCGCGCACCTATGATATGGGACAATTTTTCTATTTTTAGAACAAATTGCGCCATCCTGACGTCATATATCCGCGCGGATTCACGCACATGTCAGGGGCTCTCGCGTGGATGTTGTCACGTTGCGTGATCAAATGGTGAGAGTTGAGAGATTCTCTTGCGTATTTTTCACAGCGATGGCAGGGAATAAGGCAGGGAATACGAACCAGGGCGCTTATATGTAGTTTTATGCTCTGAGCTAACGGAAAAGGTGGGTTTTTCAGGGTCGAGAACAAGACTTCAATCGCGAGGTGGGAATGAATAATAGTTGTAAGCTTACGCGTATGCTTAAGAATATAGCAAGAAAACTCTCTACTCTGGTATCGAGTTAATTTGTGAGTTTCTCAGACAATGTTTTATCATAACCAAAACCTGTTTTGATGGTTTCTTATTGTCTTTGCTTGTTTGGTGAGTTTGCAAAAGTTTTTGAAAGGAAAGTCTGACGCGTACAATTAGCTCATTTGCATAGTGCATGCAGCTCGTGCACTTTCAAGTCCGAGTCGGTGTTTTCAATTGTCAACAAATCTTGACAAAGATTTCTTTCGTTATCTTTTGTGCTGAGATGCTGCAACAAATTTCACGAATGCAAAAAAGGCTACTAACATCATGTGTGTTTCTTCAACATAAGCATAGTGAAGTTTTACACTGCGAAAATGAAAATAGACAAGGAGTTTTGATAACTCGATCATCAAAATCGAAATCGTTATTCCAAGTTGATTAAAGAAAGCGTCATCGTAACTTTGCTGATTGTTTCTGCTTTATTCACATATTTTCAGCTTAGCTTTTAATATGTTCTCAAACATTTATCAATCTTAAACATATTTAAAAACTATGGAGCTATTGTTTGACTTCGATGTACGCTTTCACACGAAAGTGCGGTGGAAGTACAATTTGTCATGTTTACTGACTGTACAAAACACGCATCGGCGGGCGCTCTCATTCATCGACAACAAAGAATTTACTGGATTTTTACACGAATAAAACTAAGCAGTATCTACGGACGTAAAGTTATTAAGCCTTGATGAAACATCAAGCGTTGCTTACAATTCAAGCGAAACTCAAACTAGCAATTATTTTGTTTTACTTTTCGGTCGCGATAGACTGACAAATTCCTCGCGGTAATGTAATGTACAGCTCATGTAAAAGAAGCATCAGTCGGAACACAACTTAGTCAGCGATATATGTAAGCTTACAGCGGAACATACCTAAATTCGACACTGTCTTACTTCACTCAAACTGGAGCAGCTTACGACGAAAATACTTAAGCAAACAGACGTAAACGCGTTGAGTCGTGGGGCAAAAACATGAAACATTTCGGGAATTTCGGACGCCATTTCCCCCGCGCGACATCCGCAAAAATCCTCGCAGCATGTACGCGCGTGTACCGCAGGTGATGGCGCAATTTGTTCTAAAAATAGAATTATTGTCCCATATCATGGGGACAACCCCAATACTTGAAATGGTGCGCGCTTACGGTCTCCGTCCCCGATTATGGCTCCTGTTAACACTCGATTTCTTTTGTGATTTTGGTTTAAAAAAAAGTTCCTCTAAGGGTGTTTAGCCTCAAAAGGTCCCCAAAAGGAGAGCTTCTGTGGTCTCTTTTAATGGTATTGAGCCGAAAAAAATATGGCAGGAGATAATTTGTTGTTTTAGAATTGGTACCTCTTTGGGGTGAAAAAATTTCAAGCCACGCCCACAAAACAGGATCTTGGTATCTCTTAGGGGTTCTTTTCAAATTTCCGATGAGCTCCCCCGTCCTTTTTAGGTGGGAGTCCCCTTCCCCCTGGGGCAGGGCTGAAAGGTTGGTTTAAATGCCAATGTTCAGGAAATAAAGTTGTCGATGAATCGATCACTAAGAGTCAGTTCTTCATTTTTTTTTTTTTTTTTCATTTTTTTTTCTTAAAAGTAATATATCCTTGGAGTGAGAAAAAAGTCATAGTTTTTACTGTATATTGTATTAAATGTAGTCGCATTTCCAGTTATTCAATCACTTGTCCATAGATCAAAACGACACTTAATAACCTGCAATGCAGCTATTCTTTCTCTGCATCCTTATTTATTTTACGTAACAAAAGTGAAGCATGTTTCAATTACGAAAATTCAGAATAATGGTAGCTATAATCACGGACAAAAGTGTTGACACCTCTGAGCAAAACAAATGCTTTCTATCGGCGTCCTTCCGTAATTTCAAAAAGCATCTTTTTTGTCGATAGCCAAACCCCCTCTCCCCCTTTTCAATGTTGAAATACGCTCCGTGGACACTGTCACGTGGCTGCAACATTGAAATGGGGAGAGGGGGTCGAAATGTGAAAATTGGAGATTGAAAACCTCACCCGTTCAATGAAACAGGTCTTTTTCAGGGAGTGTCTCAACTGCTTTTGTCCATGATTGTAGACTTGAACTCAAGACCCCCGGATTTTACATAAAATGGTGACATGGTCTATTACTGACGTCACAAAATGAAGTTTTACAGAATCTCTTTACCTTGGAATAAATATGTCATTTTCCCACCTATATCGCATTTCCAGTACAAACTCTTGCCATAGATGAGCCACGGCTCTTAAACCTGTAAAACGGGGTAAATACGAAAATAAGACCATCAGATTCTAAAGGTAAAATATTAATATATTATCCAGTGACTGACGACCATTGGCAAACTGGCAAAAATGTGACTGTATTTTTCACTGACACAGCACCTCACTCACCTCCATAGCTGTGATAAACTATACAGATACAAACAGCAAGGAAGAAGGTAAGGCTGTCCTCAGGCGCTGTTTTCAAACCACGAAACTTGTCCTGAAGAAACGAAAGGCAGTCAGTACTTGTAATCAACCGAACTCTCTGTGCGCATTGCTGGCCTATAATTAACAAAAAGCTGGACCACAAGCCTAGGGAGCGAATAGGCAACGAGACGAAACCGAGTGGACAATCATTCTAATAGTTTTGGTAGACGTTCTAAAGGACTACAGTCGAAAACTTGTAATTGTAGTTTTTTTTAAGGTGGCTGGTAAAAGTTTCCGGCACTTTTTGAACAGCTAAACTTTGACGGATCAATACTAACACTTTCTCCAGTGATGCTACAATAACATTATGGAACAAATCCCCAGTCATGATACCATAACTGTATGACAAAGAGAAGTACGGTAGTATTGATCCATCAAAGTGTAAGTGATGGAAAGAACTTGACATTATCGTCAGCCACTTTAGGTCAAAAATCAAGAACAATTTTCCTTGTCAAAAGCAACGTGAGTCGATCAACTAGAGTCATTCTAACTTTTACGACTGTGATTGAAAACACAGCTGTGTGTGACCATTCAAATGAAAGCTATTGAGCAGTACTTTCATGTGGTACTGCTTATTATACTGTACACGTTCTAACTTTTAACTCTGTGGATGAAACCCTAGTGTGTGACCATTCAAATGAAAGCTATTGAGCAGTACTTTCATGTGGTACTGTTTATTATGCTGTATAAGTTCTAACTTTTAACTCTGTGGATGAAACCCTAGTGTGTGACCATTCAAATGAAAGTTTTTAAGCAGTACTGACTTTCAAGAGGCACTGTTTGTTTTTCAAAGTTTTGCAAAATGAAATTCAGACTTTCTTCAAGTTAGTACTCAGCACTCTTGGTGAAGAACATCAAAATCAAGAAATTAATCTGTTCACACCTGAGGTCCCTGCTCCTGTTTAGCATCCTTGCTATTTTCCATTTTATTAAATAATAATTGCTGTTGTTCAATTTCTAAATCTTCTAAATCTTGATCTGCATCTGGAAATAAATGCTGTGGGTAGAAAGTGCATTTTAGACACAAACGGATATACAAACTGAACTAAAATCAAATAGAAACTCAAATTGAAGTTTACCTTATTTATTTGATTAAGCGCCATGGGCGCTTGATCAAATTAATATTCGAATTTTAGGTTTAGGATCTTAGACATTTTATCTAACAAATAAAGAAGTCTAAGCCGTGTATTACACTGAGATAAAACATGATGGGCATTTGAGAATACGAGGCAAATGTAGAAAACACAAGCCTCAGGCAAATGCTTTCTACATTTCTCGAGTGTTCTCAAATGTCCAGAGTGTTTTATAACAGTGTAATACACGGCCTAGGCTTCTTTATTTGCTTTATGATATAGAGGTAACGTGGCGAAAAACACTAAAACATGCTTTTCCTATGTTTTACACTCTGATAAAACATGGGTTTTCAACCAATCAGAGTGTGCAAAGGGTCCTATCTATATTATAACTGAATTTACTGTACCTGATGAATTTTTACCGTGTATAAATAATGATTAAAGATTAAAGATTAAAGATAATTAAGTTTTTGGGCCTTGAGAGTTAGTGCTTATTTGAGGTGTGCACTTATTAAATTTTCACCATTTTCAGCAAGTAGTAAGTTTATTTTGCAACAAAACAATAAATAATATCAACAAAATGTGAAGATGTAATGCCACAAAGTTTTGGGCAGGAGATTGTGCAGGTGAAAGAACTTTGTGGCCACATGGACGTTACAGTTGAAACTTTGAGGAAACTTCCAACATTTTCATGACTCTCAGACAATGAGCTTGGAGATTGTTAGCCAGTAAAGATATGATAATCAATTCTCCTCTTCTGCACTTATTATTGTTTTTTTTTTTTTGGAAGGGGGGCGGGGTAGGGGACTTATTCGAGGCCAGGTGCTTATTGACTGTTCCCACCTAAGGGGTGCAGGGTGGGTACTTAATCGAGGTGGGTGCTTATTCAAGGTTCGAGATTGGGTGCCTCATTGAATAAATACGGTAATTACAAACAGCACAAAAACTGTAAACATTGCCTGGGCCAATAGAAGTTTGCATGATATAGTCAAAGCTGAGCAATGCATGCCTTAAGGATTTCACGCAGAAGTTTCCCAGGGATAGGAAATTCCTGTGAGCTACGTTCACTCATGGCTGATATTCTCGATGTTGCCCTGGAAACAGCAGTAGATAATGATGCCACATGCGGGGCCTCTGTGAGTCTCTGCAGAGCATGGGTTATATCTGCCACGTTGTCTGAATAAAATAAACAGCAAACGTTTTCAACATTGTAAAATTGGTATTTTTGATGATGCCAGTACTAAATTGCGACTTTTAACTTGTATGGGGAAAAGCCTGTTTTGAAAACTCTTGTTACAAAAGAGGTGAAGAGAAAATTAAAAATAGCAGACATTTCAGGCCCTTGGGCTAAATTCCACAAAGGATGTCATGTCATGTATCCACTAAGATATTCACTTGCGAATCAATAAAACATCATTGTTTCAGATCATCAGCAGTACATGTCTATTTGCCCTTACCCTTCCAGGTAAGAGGGGGTCTTAGAAACGGCCATAAGCTGTTTACTTTTGGTTTTTGTGCCACATACTGTAATAATAAAAGTACTTACTAACTTAGCTTGCTTGAGCCATATTGTGGAATATTGGCCCTTGCTATTTTTGTACAGACCTTGCTGTTTTTGGTCTGTACTGCCACCACCTTGGGCCAATATTTCTCAGCACGGCCCTTGTGCTCAGTTGGTAAGAGGACAGCCATTAAAAAACAAAACAATAATCGGAACTAACCTAATAAGCACTGGGGATTGTCATTCATTCTCGCTCTCACACACCACTGAGGGGCATGACAAGGGTCTAGATCACTGAAACAAAAAAAAAGTATTCAAGTTTAATCTCTTAGAATGAAGCAGACTAAGAACAAGTTAACAACATCCAGGGTAGCAAAAACTCTCTATGAAAAATAAAGCACTTACAAGTAGACAGAATTGTCAACAATGACTTCTTCAGATAGGCAAGGCCACGTTGTTGACAGATGAAGCTCCCTGTTATAAAAATCCATGAAAAAAACATACTATTGTTAAAATTAAACGTTCAGCGAAGTAGAATCTTACGATTTTTTTTCGAGCTATATGGGTATGTGCTGCTGTAAAGAGTGTGGTTTTCAGGCTGTTTAGTCTGGGATTGGGTATACATGTAGAATTCAGACAGTGTTGGTCTAGAATGTGGTATAATTTTCCGAAGAGAAGCCAGTGTAAAAACAATTTGGTGTAAAACAATGTTCTTTACTTGGGGTAATAATAGAAACTGAAACTCAGAAGTGACTCTGTAAGATATTGGTTTATTTAACGTAAGTTGTACTATGATAGTTCGCCAACGTCTTGGGTCGATTCACCAATGCTCTAAGTCACTTTGCCAACGTCCTGCTGGTCAATTCACCAACGTCAGATATCCAGTACTAACGAAAAAAAAAGGTGCTTATTGATGTTTGGAATGCAATCCTGATCCTTGGGTGATCCTTGGGTGATCCTCGGGTCAAGAAATTTTATTTAAGCCACTGCCAGTTTCACTTGACTGACTTTAGATCAATTTGCATGTTTTTGATAGTTTCACAAGCCGACTCGTGGGCACTACATCGCGGTAATTTTCACGGTGAAAATTGACAGTTTAATACCAAAGTCCAATGACTTCCAAAACTTTTGCAACTATCGCACCAATTCACTGATAATGCATTACAATGTAAATTAACATTATATCTTTTCCTTTTCTTCAGAAGCAAACAGAGTTTGTTTTCATTTTCCAGGCCTATAATCGAGTTAGAAATAAAATGGAACATCAAGTAAATAACAACAGCAGTTGTATTACAGTATATAGTGTCAAATATTTACATGCACTAAAAATGAAGGTAAACTTTTATTTAGACGTTGGCTAATTAACCAGTAGGACATTGGCGAAGCGACTTAGGACATTGGCGAATTGATCTAAGACGTTGGCGAACAAGTCGTTGGCGAAACAACTCGTTGGCAAAATGACTGGATACCGCCTGGTCTAGTAGAGGGTTGCAAAATCAAGCTGATCATGTTCTAGTATACAATCAAAGGCTCCTTCGAGCTACCTCATGGTATGTGGTAATTATTCTATGAAGTACTGTCCTTTGCCTTTTTTGGAACTAAGAAGTGTTGCATTTGTAAGGTGTCAAGTTGAAAAGTGCATCATGTTAATAAGCAGCCATTAGTTGAGCATGTTTATAGAAATAAGGTCTTCATCTAATATATATAACATTTTGACAGGAAACACTGGTAATCCTTTTAGTGTCTTTTTCTCTGTCTGGATTATGAACATCAGCAGTGCAAATATTGTTTTGACAATTTGTGAAGATTTCATTAGTTTGTACATCAGCACTGGATGTGTTAGGGTTTTGAACAAACTCACCCCACTCTTCATGGGTTGCGAAGTTATGCCATCTAGCCATGCATTTTGCACTTTTATGCCTTCGGTTTTAAATAATTCACTAGTGTCTATAACATATTTGGCTGCATCTAATACTTTCTTAGGTCTGACAATCTGAAACTGATAGTGATGCTTGTAACCAAGTCGCCTTTTAAGTTTTATTGGAGTGGTCTGTGATTTGGTTCTTGGCCTTGGGAGACAATGAACAGTCGAATTTACATCACTTGGCACATTGACAATGTTTCCATGAATAGACAATTGACCAACCCTAGATAGTTCACGGAATTCTATAAACGGTATACGAGGTGATATTAGTCGCTCTTATAGTGATGTGAAATTCAATACATTAGGCTTACAAGGAAAACCCATTTCATGTATTCTCTCATGTATTTTCTTCTGTAAGCTTTACGTTTTCACTGTTATTAACTGGTTTGTTTTCATTTGCATTTCTTTGTTTGTTTGCTGTTGTCACTTATCTCCATTGTTCTGTTTTCTACTATGGAAACATAATGAAATTCATCTAGGTGTCCAATGCAAATGTTTAGGGCATTTGTAACATTCACTGGTTCAACAACAGTAACTGGAGAAAAAGTTGGATTTGATTCAGCAATATGAATTGATAAATTAAGACAATTGGCAACAGCTTGAATTATGATAGCATTAGCCCATGTTCCTTGACATGACTTTCTTTCCAAATAACCTTGCCAAGAATGCTCAGTTTTACTCTCTATAAAATTGTTCAGGGTGATTCACTAAATACTGAATGCTAACACTGCGCACGTAGAAATGACTATTAGGATTTCCATAGAGTTGATGTGATACAACCCTAAAAAAGCAATCACCACCTCCTTCAACATCAAGTGCAGTTCTGCCTAACTGAGACAATCTGAATTCTAATAAACAGACAGAATTTGTGGGTGATATAAAAGGTACTGATATGCAATACCGGTACTCATTTGCAGGACCAGGATTTGACTCCATATCTCCACTCAATGATATGATTCTGCTCAAAAAATGGTACGTTTACATTTGGAGCTGTCTTAATTTTCTGAAAATATTACCTTCAGCTATCATACAAAACAGAGGCAAGTTTTTATGCTTTGGAGTTCTTGTTCAAAAAATACACAAACTTAAACTTTGTCTAATGAAATACTTCTTTGAGAAAATCATGAATTTTAAACCTCTATATCACTCTAAGAAATGACAACCATGGTATCCACACAACATAGCCTTCAGCTTGGAGGATTTCGTGACATTAATTTCTAATGTATAATTTCAGCGACATTTTTTAAAATTTTTTATTTATTTATTTATTTATTTTTTTGCCATTAGAAAGTCTGGTAACCATTTTGTAAGAAATTATGGAGGGTTCTCTTTCACGTGTCATTCTAAACTGAGGATGGGAGACAATGGTAGCTCAGAATTCCATACATTCACATTTTTATCTGCATTTCTGTACTGACAATTACTTGACAACTGAACTGGTATTTTATTTTGATTTTCAAACTGCTCGGGTATTGTAAGATTACCTTCGATAATCAATTGCTCCTGACCTTGGTGTATTTCAGGTGGTATTCAGCAGGTAACAGATCATCTGTTTGGCATTTATTTGTTGTTTGATATTTTGTATTTGTTATGGTATTTGTTATTTGGCGTATATTGTATTTAGCATTTGTTTAGCAGTTGTGTTCAATCTCTATAGCTTTAAGTCCCAGCGAGAGGGGAACTTGACGAAAGCTTCATCGATCTCCTTTGTCATGTGACATCTTCCGAACAGCTTCCCAGCGAATTGCGAAATATTAAAAGCGCATTTAATTTTAAATCATACGTCCTGCGAGTATTTTTAGAAAATTCAAAATGCAATACAGTAGAAGGAGGGCAGCTTACCTTTTTCCCCAGACCATAAAGCATTCATTTCGAATAGTTCGTTTTGTGTATTCTATTCCTCGTCATCCCAATGTATCTTGGAGACATCGTAACTTTTAAGACTTTAAAACCTATTTCTTTCCCCTCGAGCTCCCTTAAGCACATTTCCTGTTCGTTTGTGAGGTCTTCAAAAGTGTACTTTGATCAAAGATGGAGCGAAAGGAAAGAAAACTCGCCTTGACAATTTTTGCGTCGGGCTCGACACAACAGACGCCATTTTGTAAACATGTACTGGCACCTTTGTCCCACCCCCTCCCCCCACGTATATGAACATAAAACAATGACACGACTTTGTGACAAAACCAAACCTAGTATGGGGGACAGGGGAAAACGTGTTTAATTCATGTTTAATGCGTATTTAATGCATAAATTAATTGTCTAAAGGGAATGGCGTGACAAATCCAACCATCACTATATCTCATGGTATGAACTGCATACCATGAGGTAAAAAGGGTTACAATGTCCCAGCAGAACAACCCTACCCAAAGATTTATAGAGTGTCCCCCCAGATTTCGCTAAGCTTACCTTATTGGATCTTGACATGCCCCAAAAGGTAAAGTTCCCAGGTTGTTTACTCCGACTTTACAGTCCAAACTTGAAGACATATCAGGGGGCTCTTGTGGCCAGGCATAATCTGTCCACTCATCCAGTATGTAAGTAAAACGAACAGTTAATGTGACAGGCGGGAC
This sequence comes from Orbicella franksi, assembly GCF_964199315.1. Classification (NCBI taxonomy): domain Eukaryota; kingdom Metazoa; phylum Cnidaria; class Anthozoa; order Scleractinia; family Merulinidae; genus Orbicella; species Orbicella franksi. The sequence continues at coordinate 16,166,339 of NC_138159.1, forward strand.
AGGAGAAATTGGACACGCCTAGAAGAAAAACATTTAATACAATTTTCAAGTGGTAATATTTATTCTAATATGAATCTCTATCCTAAGAGATGTGGGTTTCTAAAAACACTTCTCCAATAGTTACAGAGAGGTATGCCATATCTATTAATTATATCAACTACTTGCCTATTGATAGCGGAGCTCCTGGCGCGCGAGTGGAGCCCCATACCTTAGAAAATTTGGTAACTCATCAATCCGAAAAATTTTGGTTGTCACGTGACGTACGTACATACATACGTACGTAAGTCCGTCCGCATGCCAATACCCTGAAAACTAAGAGAGTAGCACCATTACCATAGCTACATCTTTGATTTTGGGCGTCCATGCTATTGTTAATTGACAGCTGTCACAACAAGCTACCCGCTGACCAGTATCACGTGACTATATTGCGGCTCAGGTTTAGAGCTCATCGAGGTTGCGTGTTTGTTCGGCTGCATCGATATTCCACAGCAACTGTGATGGAAAGGGACACACTGTGACCATCATTAAATACGGCAGCTACATATTTGGTGGATATACTGACGTGTCCTGGCACAGTAAGTATCATTCTACTACTAGTATACCAATGCAAATGCTGTAATCTGATTGGCTGAGCCATTGTACACTATCCGAATTTTTGAAAGACATCTAGAAACAAATGGATAATCCAATTTTTGAGAAGACTAAAAGGATGGCAGTTACAGTTTCTTAAATTAAAAATGCTCGAAATTTATAATTGTTAAGTACGCGTGTACACAACTGCAAATGTCAAGTTGACAATTCAGTCCGCACGAATTCTCTAAAGGGTGAAGTTTAATGCTTAGACCGGAAATAATTGGAATCGTTATTTGAAGGAAATTTCAGTTAGAATTCTAGTAAAGCAATTGGGTTATGACCTCGAGAGTTCTATGAGGTGATAGTTGATTCGGCCTTCGGCCTCATGAACTATCACCTTAAAGAAATCTCGAGCTCATAATCTAATTGTTAATTAGAACTATCGTCTCCCTAAGACTAAAAGGAGCAGTGCCTCGGCTGATATATCCTGTTTTAATAAGTATGACCTGGAGTTTGTTATAAAGGTGCTTATTTGGGGAGCAGGGATGGCGCAGTGGTGAGAGCGCTCGCCTCCCACCTACGTGGCCTGGGTTCGATTCCGGCACGGTGCCTTATGTGGGTTGAGTTTGTTGTTGGTTCTCGCCTTGCTCCGAGGATTTTCTCCAGGTTCTCCGGTTTTCCTCCCTCCACAAAAACCAACATCTCCAAATTCCAATTCGACCAGGATAGAGGACCTGCATGAAAACCAGCTAAGGCTGATGTGACTTCCTCTATAAATACTGTAATTTAATATCTTGCACTGATAACATGGTTGAAGCTAGTACCCAATGTTTGTTCTCAGTCCTTTGTATAGAACCGCCGGGGTTCCAAACTACGGCAGTTGACTGTAGTTAGATACGCCCGTTTGGTTTCCTAGGCTCCCAAAAAGATAATGCTGACAGAATAAGACCCAGTTGCATGATATTTCACAAAATCGGAGTAGTGAAGCTGAGTTCGGAGAATTTTCTATAGTATGTCCTGTTGTAAAGCATCAACAGCTTCCAGAAAATCGACCTCTCTCTGTCAGACTCCGGGCGTCTCACTTGCTTATCAGTCTTGTTTCAACTAAAGCACCTCTTCGGCTTCAAAAACAGTTATCTCACCGGCTGTAACCCAGAACGTCGCGATCTCATTTCACGCATTTGAAACTTCAGATGTCAAGAAGGTATATAAACCGGGTATATAAATCCACTAACTTCTTTCGTGTTAGAGCTGTTTTCAATTGAGTGTCGTAAAACTAAACCAATTGCTTACCAAATTGGACTACTCAGCCAATCTCAAACCGTAGGGAAAAAGAAGTAATTTCCTGATTACCAGTCGACTCACAATTGAAAACTGCTCTATCACGCGTAACGCAAATTGAACGTTTTTGCCAACAGATCGGATCCCCACGCTGAATACTTATTTTTGGCGCTGTGGTTGTTCTGTTCCCAAGAACTCTTTATACAATATGGTTTCTGTATATATCTGTTTCTTTTTTCAACCGAAATGCTCAGAATTGTTAACCTTTTGTTTCCAATTCAGGTTCTAGTTGCGGTTATACTTCTGCCAGTAAAGCTTTCCTGTTCTCGCTTTACAACAAAGATGGATATAATCCTGTCAAGCTGATTCAGTATCAATATCAGAGTTACGCAATGTACCACTGCTCCAACTACGGACCCACTTTTGGTTATGGCAATGACATCAAAATATCGGACAACGCTTTGAGCAACTCAAATTCGTATACACGGTGCGGCTATACATACTCCGTTCCTTCAGGATATTCAACTAGTAACTGTGGGTTTTTCACCGGAGGCTATGGGTTCACTCCTACTGACATTGAGGTGTTCTACGAAATAGGTGATTAAAAACAGAACATGCTAACTCTCTTTTAATACCGTAATGATTCGATTTAGCGCTCTCTTTCCAAAAAGCGTCCCCTGTCTAACAAGTCCTCCATATTGATTGTCCTTTTCTAATACACGTCCCCTATTCCAACAAGAGGTACCATTACAAAAATGGCATTAAAGACATTGACATAGTAAACACTGACTAGACGAGTGAATAATGTAGTCCGCTTTCTAATTTGAAGGTAATATTGCCGAAGCTATTGAATTGGACTCATCAAGCCCCGCTTGTTACAGTTGTCAAGTCATTTTACCCGTCATTGTTCAATCACATTCCACTGTTTATGTCGTAAACAGAAATATATAAGCGACCCATTCCTAAAGGGCGCCTGCCCTCCAATAAGCCCAAACAAGCCCCCACCCCACCTTTGAGCTACCAAAAGTAAACAGGCGTCCGGGGCCCTAAATCGAATTACTATGGTATTTGTAAACATTATGGTATTATGTAAATTTGCAACTACGACAAGCGATTGGCGTACGAGACTCATGCCACATTGTCATCCATGATCCAAGAACGGTCTCGGTTTAAAATTTTCCAAATCCCTTGATATTATTTAGAGTTACTCGTGCCGGTCACACTGTTGGGTTACATGTTAGAGTTAGAACCACATAAAAATCACGGCTCAGTAGCTTTCATCTGAATGGTCACGCACTAGTATTTGATCCAAACTTAAAAGTTAGAACCACCTTGTACAACATAGTAAACAGTGCCACATGAAAATACTGCTCAATAGCTTTCACCGGAATCATCGCACACTAGTATTTCATCTACAGACGTAAAACTAAGAACCACCTTCTACAACATATTAAACAGTACCACATGAAAGTACTGCTCAATAGCTTTCATTTGAATGGTCGCACACTAGGGTTTCATCCACAGACTTAAAAGTTAGAACCACCTTGTATAGCATAATAAACAGTACCACATCAAAGTACTGCTCAATAGCTTTCATTTGAATGGTCACACACTAGGGTTTCATCCACAGACTTAAAAGTTAGAACCACCTTGTATAGTATGATGAACGTACCACATGAGAGTGCAGCTTGCCTATGCTAGACTTTCATCGATAGATTAATTTTAATGTTAAACTTTGCAGAGTCAATTTTGTGTAAGCCCTTAGCCTTCAAGTAAGACTCCTTGAGTTACTATGGCTACTTAACGTAACATTAGAGCAGAGTAGAAGAAATCTAACAAAGTAGATACGTTTTCATACAAATTGAGTGGTCTTTTAGAAAAAGTATCAAAACTATCAAATTTGTAAATGGTTTTTGGTATGATCACGGATAATAATACTAATTCCATGCAAAAAAATATTTCCTGCAGAAAACGAAAAAAACCTGTCATAATTTTAATAACAAAAGGTGCAAGTTGTAGAATGCGTGTACCTTAGTGACAGCCGTTTTCCCAAGACAGGGGAAAACGGAATTCGAAATTCCAGTTTCGTTTTTCGTTTTACTCACGAGATCGGAAAAAGGAATTCGAGATTCCATTTTCGTTTTCCGTTTTCCTACTACATTGAAAATGGATTCCAACTTCTGTTTTCGTTTTTCGTTTTACCACAGCTTTGGACAACAGAATTCTAATTGTTATTTCCTTTTTTCGTCTTTCGTTTTTTAAGATATTGAAAAACGGAATTTGAACATCGATTGTCGTTTTTCGTTTATGTGTTTTTGTCACTTTTGTATACATGAACCCACAGAAGAATGTTGGTTCTTCCTGTCGCTAACAACAGTAGACCTGGAAACCACATCCTTGATGAAGTCTTTGTTCGCCGTTTTCTCATTGACGAAAATAATAGTTATGAAGACCTTCTCGAGGGAATCAAGACCCGATATGGGGCTGCACAGTAAGTGTAAAAAGGTTTTACAGTCGCCATGATATCAAGAAGAGAGGGTCAGTTGCAGATGGAAGAGTCGATATCCGGTCAGTGTAAAATAAGGACTGCGGACTGCAGACTGCAGACTGCGGACTGCAACTGCGGTAAAATGGAGACTGAGGGTCAAAATGCAGACTGCAGACCATGAGTAAAATACAGACTGGAAACTTTTTAACTGAGTAGTTTCCATCATTGAGAGCTAACCGTAACTGGCAGGCAAACCGGAGCGTTATTTAGGCTAACCGGAGCATTGCAAACTTTCACTACTAGCCTGAATAACCCTGTTTCCGGTTAGAAATCAATAATGGAAATAACACCGTCGATATAAACTTAAAAAGTCTGTAGTCTGCAGTCTGCGTTTTACCCTCAGTCTCCATTTTATGCCCGGTCAGTCCGCAGTCTTCGTTTTACATTGACCGGTCGATAAGAAGAGGGTGCCATATCGGAGGTTCAACTGTATGTTCCAAATCGATCATGACAAGCCTTTGTACTGAAACTTTTTGACTTAATGGTCGGACCTGAATAGCCATTTAATTCCGTGATTTGTGATAGTACAAGCATAATTCCATTTCCTTGCCGATATCGATATCGTGGTAGTCGAAACAGAAGGCTTTTATTAACAGTCAGCTCGATGCGGTTTGTAGCGGGCTGAAAAATTCTTAATATTAGTTTTCTAAAAATATAGCTGCGCAGTTTTTTTTACGTTAATTGTTGTAATCACAACTCCGTATGTATGTACATTCAGTTACATATAGTTAGCTATGACGTCCATTTTGAGGATCGTAAGGGAGGAAAGAATATATACAAACCCAAAGAGCGCTAGCGCCTCCTTAATAGGCTACCGTCTTGAGATAATATAACAGAACACAAAAACGAAAAACGAAAATCGAAGTTCAAATTCTGTTTTCAATGTCTTACGAAAATAGAAGATGAAAAAACGGAAATGACAATTGCAATTCTGTTGTACGAAGTCGTGGGAAAACGAAAAACGAAAATAGAAGTTGCAATTTCGTTTTCAATGTAGCTGGAAAACGAAAAACCGAAAATAAAAGTTCGAATTCCCTTTTCCGATGACGTGGGTAAACGAAAAACGAAACTGGAAGTTTGAATTCCGTTTTCCTATGTCGTAGGAAAACGGTTGGCACTAAGGTACACGTATATTTTGTAGTACCTTGGTCAAGGATACGGGAAGTCGAGTGTAAAAGCCGATCATTCTTTCGTGGGAGTTCATATTCGGCCAAAACTTCCGCTTTTAATTTCTGGAAATCCCAGTTGCGAATGGCACAACATTTTGCGGAATTTCCGTGGAAAAGAAAAACCTCGCTCGCCAGGTATTCCCTACTTTTCGAAAATATCTACGTTCCATTCAATTTTGCTCCCGGAATTCAGTTCGTATTTCGCAAATGCAGCTTTCATTTAATATAACTTGTATTATCTGGAAACTTTTGGCCAAGTTTCCAAAGTTCTGTAATTTATGGTTGATTAGAAAACGATAAATCCCAGACAAAAAAGTTGGGACACGAAGCAAGTTCTCCCCTCCCCCACCTACAATGTTCATAACCAGGTGATTTTTCTCCCTTCTTGTTGAGAAAACGTAACATTTTCCAACATTGATTAGAGGGTATAGGGGATACGTGATCCAGCTCAAGCGTCCCAACTACTTTTGTCCGGGACTGAAGCTCTAAGTAGTAATTATGACAAGTTCTATGAAAGCACTATTTGTTACATTTATTGTTCTTATTTACAAAGGTTTTGCATTTAACCACTTAGTTTAGGGATCCAACATAGGTTTCGCGGGATGCGAGATGAGAGTAAAAATGAAGGCGGAATACGGGATGACAGAACTTTTAATGGCGGGATGCGGGATAAAAACAGTTCGGTGAAAACGGGATTTGCTCTTTTTGACAGACGGGATGCGAGATAGTCCTAAGAGCGACGGCGGGATGCGAAATCGACGGCGGGATGCGGAATGTAAAGAGGTAAATTACACATTACAGTCGTTACACGGAGGAACTACGACTCTTTATCAGGCGGAATCGAGATAAACATTCCGACCCGGGCGGGATGGTGCGATTGAGCCAAAAATACTAGCGGGATGCGGGATTGAAAAAACCTATGTTGGACCCTCTTAGTTAGCGAACGGAAGTTTTGCGAGCTGGCTTCATGAGGTTTAAACTTCCGCCGGAGTTTTAAGTTTGCAGTATACAGCTATTTCAATTAACGCGGTCGGAGCAAAGCTTTAAGCTTTCTTTCTCTTCAGACGTCCGGAAACAATGTTCCTTTCGCCACACTTAATTTCAGAATTTTTAACCAAAGGTCGTTTTATAATAGTGAAAGAAAAGATACAGAAAAATGGTCTAATGAGTGGAAAATCTATTGTATCCTTGCTAATACTTCACGAGCAAAGATACAAATTCGTAGATTTCCTCTACACCAACATGCAAACTTTCGACAAATACCCTGACTACTGTTCGGTCTTGTCGCGAAAACATGACGCTTTCATCTGACAACGTCGACTGAAATAGCTGTAAACGTAAAACTTCAAGAGGCATCGCAGTCATCAGTATTTATTCAATACCTTTTTGTAGTGTTTAGCTTTATCAAGCTTAACACATTGACATTAAAATAAAATTAGTATCATTTATTCATTATTTATTTAGTGGAATCTCTCTTTAAGCCCGGGCCAAACGACAACGGCAGAAACGACAGTCGCCTTCTAATCACGAGAGATACACGAGGGTATTTTTTCAACTCTCAGCGAGTGTGGGCAAAACGGGAGAAAACTCTTCGTGACTGGCTAGAAATATTGGAACAGGTTCAAATTCGATAGGAATATACGAGGGTGAACGTGAGTCCCCGATAACGCACGAAGGTTGACGAGAGCCACCGATAACGCACGAAGGTTGACGAGAGTCACCGATAACGCACGAGAGTCGCCATGCAAGAGTTTAAGAGAGTCACTGAGACCCCGTCCACACTGCGCCAGAGGAATTTGAAAACGAAGCTTTATTTCTACGTTTAGCCCTGCCGTCTACACTAATCCGTCACGAAAACGGAGCTTTTCGAAAACGCTTTTCAAATCGGACGAATTGGAAAACGCCGGCTCTTCGTTTCCGCGTGAAAGGAAAAACATTTTGAAAACAGAGCTTTTCGAAAACGATTGCGTCACAATAATCATGTGATTTTCCTGGATGAATTTTCCTCAAACGCAAATCCAAAATGACCGGTGACTGTTACGTTTTTAAATTCCTCCGGCGTATTTTGTCGGTAACCATTTGATGCGTTTTCAGAGTGAAACTTCCGTTTTCAAATTTCTACGCGGCATAGTGTGGACGGGGCATGAGGCGTATATGACTTTCAAGCCAGGCGAGACTCAATGCTTTTTGTCCTTTGGCGCGGGCCCCCTGAGGACCAAAAAAAACAAAAAAAGGAAATTGGTGTTGTTGAAAGGTGGCCTCGATTGTGTGGAGGCCATTAGATAAGATTCACCGTGCTTTTGTTTAAAGTGTTGTAAGCTTTGTAAGGTCAATGTAAATCAGCTGTAAAACTTTGAAGTAAATAAACTGAATTAAACGGTTACTCATTCTCTTCAGATGATTTAGTATCACGCGAGGTCGCGCTCTTCATGTCAAATATGGTAAATTTATTGTTATTTTTTTAATACGGTTTATGTGTACCAAAAATTTCCCACTGTTAAACCAAGAGAGTTAAGACCCACAGTCTTAACGTTTTGACAGAATGTCTGGTCTTTTGTGCGTCGCGGGCGTGTTGCTGAGACATAAATAAAAAGATAAAAAACTAAAAGCCCACTGATTTGTTTCATTTAAACGATTTCCCCTTTTACATACATTCAAAATATATTCCCAATAAAATATTTTTCCCCTGTGCTAACAACAGGTTCTTTGTACAGCCATTTGTCTGTTGCTTCAGTAAAAACCATATACTTTTCCATTTAGAAAGACTCCAGCCTCACCTAAGCTGTTTCGTTCCGTCAATTTATTCTTTTTACAGATTGTTTTTTACTTCTTCAGTCCCAATACATTTTCGCTAATTGTTCCGTGGACATCGCCAAAACAATTTTAAAGCCAAAGCCTGAATTAGAGACCTACACAGGAAATCCTTTGTGTTCATGGGGTACTGCTGTTATGGGAACGGAATGACACTCTAATTAACCACAATACAGTCCAAGAATCTTCTGGGAATTATACCATTCTCATATCTCAAGAATGCTTGCGAACCTACACCCTCCAAAAAAATTTTAGACACTTTTTTCGGGCAAAAATTTCGGACACTTTCCTGAAACATAAAAAACACGTGTTAGACTGAAACTATATCTGTTAGAATGATAGTTTTGGCTTTGCAGATATACCGACGGGAAAATAAGAAAATTTCTATCAATCCGTTACGTATCTTCGGGCCCCTAAACTGTGTCTCAACTAGTTCAGATAAATAGCTCTAAAGCCGCTAGTTTCTTTTATGGAGCGAACTCTGATCGCTCCATAAAAGAAACTGGTGGCTATAGAGCTATTTAAAAGTGTTATACTGTACTATAAACATTTCGGACGATTTTATTTTGGGACAGTTTTTTGTCCGAAATTAAAATCGTCCGAGTTATTTGCAAGTAATTTATGTTGGGTTACATGTACAGGGCCAGGGTCTCCCAAAGGGTTTATTTTTCTCTTTCAACTTGTATTTTTCTTTTGTTTATTTACTTGAAGCAGGAGCCCGTTGATCCTGGTTGAAGATTCGGGTTGGAAAACTAAGCAGAGGCGTGTTATATCTCAGCTAAACTCGATTCTGAGAAGTCTTACAAGACCCTTTGAAGTTTTCGTCTTCGGAATGTTGAGAAATTCCAGTAAGACGTTTTGTCACCGTTGAATTTTGAAATTAAGCTTCTATGAAACCGAATAATATAATTAGTTCGCTTGTAAAACGGTACAACTGAAACATTTAATTGCGTTGTTTTACCCCATTTAATTATCAAATGCTCTCTCTCGAAATAAGCTTTCTGTCATTACTGAAATCTTTTATAGGTGAAAAAGATTAATTTTTAGACTTCTGTGTAAAAACCGTTGATGTTAAAAAAAAATGTTCCCGGGTCGAAGCCGGCAAGAAACCTGTTAATTTAAAATCCAGACATTTCACAAGCATATGGTATATTAGCTATTTTTATTGAAATTTCAATAGATGAGCATCTTAATCATGCGACAATTCATTACCCATCAGAAATAGTGTCTGTAAAGTAGGTAAACATGAGCATTATATTGCAGTCACCTGCCATTTAGTAGGAGGACTTGTCCACTGAAAATTCAAAAGCTTTTCTCTCCATTTAGCTGTGTTTGACTTTTGACAAGAGCTCACGACCAAAAGGAACAACTGAAGAGAAGGTGGGCAAAACAGCTTTTTACTGAGTATGCCTCTCCTAGCATTAACCAAAATGGATTTAGTAGCTAGTGATTTGCAGTTACTCGTCCTTAAACCCATTAGCTTTTCGTTTATAGCATGCTGTGGTAATTACTCACGGAAAATGCCCCTAATTTATATACGACAACAAAATTTTCATATTTTTCAGAGATACACAACGTTCATTGTCTATAACATAGCACAGGCGAAAAGAAAAGGAACAAGCTTTATACGGTTTCATAAGTCTCGTAAGTGTTAAACTAGAATTGTTATGTATTTAGACTCTATAGTTGCAGCAACAAAACAGACGGCATAAACTTTCCAGCTGTATTTCCATCAAGGACACATACAGCTACGGAACAATCCTATATGAAAACGTCGGGGATGTTCGTCGTCTCGCTTTGGGGTGTAAATCAAGGATTTTGGTCTCACTTGGAGTGTTCAGGACGAAATGCCACTAGTTGTAGCTGTCAATACATCTTTTAGGGTGCACTCGAAGAGATGACGATTTGCGCAGCTCTCTAGCTAGCTGTCGAGTCCGATCTACAAGCCCGGGCTCCTTTCCCGAACAGCAGATGAAAAAATTTCCAGTACCACCATGAAATCCCTGGTTTCTACACAATGATATAATCATCCCTTCTTCGTTTTAAGTAGCATCTTTTAGAGGTCAAATAAAGCTCGAGACACGCCCATATTTGTCTGCTTTAGCTAAATTCAATTTTTTTTGGCGAGTATTACCGACGTTTTCATATGGGCGCCACCCCTTTCCGCGCTAGAGCCTCTGTTTAAAAAGAAAACAGCGAGACTTTATTTTGCTCTTGACCAAATTATGACAGAAAACATTCACGTTGGAGCAGCTGTTTTTAAGCATGTTTATCGCCCATTTTGGCCAATACATTGAAATATTTCGAATTGTCAAAACGAGTCTGTGGCATAGTTTGTGACACGCTGAAAAAGGCGCAGTGACGAGACACGATAAACAAGCAATTATTCAAAACAGCACAAAGGTGTTGAAAAAAAGTGTATTTTTTCCCCTTCAGTTTGAACCCAGGACTGCGGACAGAAGTACACTCTTTTCCATTTCTGTAAGTCAATGGATCATATTTATTCCTCGAAATAAATGCCGACAAAATTTATTTAAAATTTATAAATGCGGACACATACGACTTCCCATTTCTCCAAAGCCCGGAAATGGAATTGTGAATCAATTAACCCAAAGCGAGTTGGAATTGTGCGTGCGCAAGCTTCTTCTTTCTTAATCAATGATGTTAAATCTGCGATTTTAATTCTTCGTTGCGTTGAAGATTAGCGGAGAATTTCAGGCTTGCTTCAGCTTATTTATACTTATTTATAAGAACTACGTTACATGACTGACTCCTTTTGTTGTCACGTTTGTTAAAAGCAATTAAGTGCTATTGACAGGTGCTTTTCCATAAAAGAAAGCATTGAATACACTTCCCTTTTTAACTATGTTTTGCAAAAAAAAGCTAGAGCAATGTCATCGGACCTCAGATGAACGAAACAAACAAGTATATAACAATATGCAATACAATATGCAATACAATACAAGTATATAACCCCATGCAATACAAAATCAACGGTCACTACATAATAAAAATATTATTTACCTTTTCACGCGGGTAAGTAAGTTATACATCCGCAAAACTTCACAAATGAAACCGAAAAGCCACAAATACTTTAATTCATCAGTTATATTGAAAAACAACATTTGATCGTGTTTTTTGGATTCGTAAATTCGATCAATATCTTGTCGTAGGAAAAAGAAAACTAAGCTTTTTAGGTCATTGAAACTGGAAAATGACAAACAGTGTTTTTGTAATTTACCGAAAAATAGTTCAAACGAAGTAGAGGTTCGATATATAAATGAGTTAAAACCACAAAATGACATCTCCCTGATGAATTCTAATTTTACTCAACTTACAAAGTTTTCCTTTTTTATTTTTAATAATTCAAAAGAAAAACTTATTGCAAACCTTAACTGAAAGCAATTCCATGAAAAACACGTCCTGAGTCACAATTTAGAACTTAACTAAATATGGTTTTTAGCAACGTAAGTTTAGTTCGCGAATTAAGTAGAAACAATATATTTTCGCTTTTCCAAGCTAAAGCCATTAACGGAAAAGGTGCCGTTTAATTATTAACATTTGTTGACACAGCGAAAGATTCTTTCCTCCTTTTAAATTTTGTTCAAGAGTATGCCTCTTTTTGTTGTAAATAGCACTTTCAGGACCTAATTCAGTACTAATGAATTTTTTCAGCTGTGCGGAAGAGTAGTTGAAGTTTGGTTGAAGGATTAATCAGCCCGAGGTGAATTTGCCGAAAAAAATGCTGAGTTATCAATTTAATCTTTTCACACATATTATTATGATAAAAGTTGAACAAGAGTCCAGGATGCGCATTTCTCAGGCCGGATAAATTTGAAAACGAAGCTTTATTTCTGCGGTTAGGCCTACAGTGCACATTAATCCGTCACGAAAATGGAGCTTTTCGAAAACGCTCTTCAAGCCAGGAATTTGAAAACGCCGGCTTTTCGTTTTCGTGTGGACGGAAAACATTTTGAAAACGGAGCTTTTCGAAAACGATGGCCTCACGATAATCATGTGATTTCCCTGACTGACATTTCTTCAAATGCAAATCCAAAATGGAAAAATGAACGTTAATTGTTGCGTTTTTAATTGGGGCCTGTCATATCCCTTTGTGTCGTTGCGTTTTCAATGTGTTCTCCTTAGTCAAGAATGACTCTCCATCATATATTCTGTTATCAAGGCGAATCTAGGTGGTTTAGTCCAAGCGCACTTATAGCACTTAGAAATCTGCTTTTCAAACTTTGTTTTACAAAACAACCTTCCTTTATGGGTGAAGAAGTGAATACGACTATTAATTTCACAGGCAAAACGAAATTAACGGACATGACTTAATGAACCAATAATATTTACAAACCTTTTAGCCCGGGCGTATGGTGTATTCAATTTTTAATATAGATCGAACTTTCACAAATGGAAAAAGCCACAAATATGCAGAACTGTAAATAGCTTCATTTCACTGATAAACAACGGGTTTATAATTAAGCAGTCTTATTAGCAGATTTTGTGCTTCATCCATTTTGTGTCAGAACAAAACTAAACTTTTAAGTCTTTTAACATTGTCAAAACTCGTTGAGTAGAGAAAGTATTCAAACTGAAATAATTAACTGTATTGTTTTTATTCAGTATAACTAATTTTAAATAAACGAAACGTCAGTAAAATAAAATAGGACCACAAATTGGCGACTTTCTTGAACTTAAAATCAGTCTCCGTTTTCCTGGATGTAGGGGAATTTCGCCGAAACGTCGATAAATATATTTGTGGTCATGTTTCTTTTCATGTTTTTGACATCAATTTAACTGAACAGGTCCATTAATTTAATTTGTTCTTTTTTTCTAGTTCAGAACCAGTTTTTATTGAAGTTATATAGCCCAGGGCGAAAATTTTTTCCCGAGAGTCACTTCCATCAAAGTTTTCTATGAAATTTTCCTCAATTCGTTCAGGAAGTAAAGAAGTTAAGTTTCGTGGGGAAAATATATTTTATTTAACAAATAAAGAAGCCTAAGCCGTGTATTACACTGTGATAAAACTGACACGACGGGCATTTGAGAATACGAGGGAAATATAGAAAACACGAGCCGCAGGCGAGTGCTCTCTACATTTCTCGAGTGTTCTCAAATGTCCGGAGTGTTTTACGAACAAGTTCTCGAAGGTGATTAATCTTGATGACAAGGCACCGTTTCCACATACTAAGTTTGTTGGGTAAAATTAAAATTTCAAAAAATAAATTTGTTATAGAATATTATTTAAGTTTTTTAAAAAAAAATGTCATGCGCTAAATTGCCAAATGATTTCAAACTATCAAAGCACACTCACAATTATTTTACATTGTGTTGATTTTAAGGACTGTCTTGCCAAGGAGTCGAGCGTAATGGCTTTTGTCAAAAAGCTTTTTTACCTAGCAGCTGTGCTTGGAGTATCGCAACTGTTTTGTAACGTGGAGGCACAGCAATGTAGCAGACAAAGTCGAAAAGAAGCTTCCCAGTTTGGCATGATGTTTCAGAGACACATCTTCAAACGGATGACGGATCCTTCGTATGTTTGTGTTAAGGAGTGTCGCCTTGACTTACGGTGCCAAAGTTTCAACTACGTTATTTCCAAAGAGATGTGTGAATTGAACAATCGCACCAAGGAAGCGAGACCTGAAGATTTTGTTCCAGACCCTGACAGATATTACTTTAGACGAGACTTTGGTAGAGGTAACTAATCATAGTTTTATCAAGTTCCTTTCTTACCCGGTTTAGTGAATTTCTCGTTTCTCGATTTAAGAAAAGAGGCACATCATGCATACGTTGGTAATACGAATTGCAAAATTATCATGATGAAAAAATATATGCAATAACGATTGAAATTGTCGGACACTTCGGATGAATGTTGGAAATTCTCTACATCTTGACGAGCCTTTACATCACCTTGGGAAATCGTCGGAATTCGTCGGGTCATCTTCGGAAATTTTGTAGGTCTTCGGTTAAACTTTGGAATCTTTGTAGGTTGTCAAAAAATCTCTGGGAATCCTTCGAATAAACCGATCAAAATGCATTAATTATTCTGCTCTCTACGCTTTAAACGTATATGAAATGATGTCGATATATAGATAACATCCTCAGTATGATTCAAGAATCACACGGGAACTGTAACACACCTGGTTAATATCACGGATTATTATACGGTTGTACATTTGTTTCACAAGGACTGGGAACTACCAAATTCACGAATTTGATCGGCTAAAATCGATATTGACCACGGTCTAGATTTTCCCATTTAGACCGGCACCTAAATCGGTTACATTTTGCGGTGAAAAAGCTGTAAACTAAAATACAAAAATGTTGACTATTTCCTTAAAAAACTATTAGTGGAAGTGCCAAAACGCCTGATGAGAAAAAAAATATTAAAGAGGACGAGCAAACTTTGGCCGATTTAAGTTCAGCTCATCGCGGTTCGCAAGGAAAATGCCAGCTAGTACAAACCAGTTACATTAGAAGAATCAAATTTTTCTTTTGTGCCATATAATAAACATCTTATTAACCGAGCTTAGTCCGTCTGTATGGGAGAATCTTGATCTCGGTCTTGCATACAGACCGAACGCAGTGAGGTCTGTACTCACGACCTTGGTCAAGATTCTCCCATACAGACCGACTAAGCTCGGTTAAACAAAAATGTATGAATTCCTTCATCGAGCCAAATTTTGCTCGTTAAAGACTAAGAATGGTCAATTGGACCGATTTATGGCGAAAAAGAAAGTTTTGGAGAAAATTTGTGCTTTTCTTTAATAAGAGCTAATGAATAATATTCGCTTTCCAGTCCCCCTCGGTTCCATTCCTGAACTGCCTGCTGAATCGTGCCATGAAATCAAAGCGAGTGAAGGAGGACAAGCCGTCAGTGGAACATACTGGTTTTATTCTATTGTACCAGACAACGTTGCACTTGCATACTGTGACATGAAAACCGAAGGTAACTTTACCCAGTTTTCTTTTTTTGTCGCTGTTTTGAGGTGTCCAGTTGCACACAGCTTTTGCAGCAAAATGAGGAAAAAAGTTACGAAACATTTTACATGGTTTTTACACGTAACAATAAAAAATGTATTTTTGATTATGACAAGGTCTTTTTCTAACCCTGACGTCTTATACAGATATCTAGATTTTTTTGCAGTATTTAACAAGAGGAAATCGTCTATTTGTAGCGCTAGAGTCAAGGAAATTCAAGGTCGGGGTTCTTTTAGACTTAAAATAGTAATTACCATTTACAACAACCTCTCTGGGAAACTTTGGGCAAAATACATTAATTTGATTCCAAGGTGGGCTACTTTCAAATTTCAATATTTAGACTTCAGACCTCTTATTATGCACATTCACTACTGGTAAAGACTATAAAATTAACTTCAAATTGAAGGAAACCCGAAAGTAACAGTTTTCTAAGATAGAGATATTAAATAAACCATAAAGAAACAAGGATGGTCTAGAATGGAGAAGACTGACACGGTTTACAAAAGAAGAACTTCAAAAAAATAGGCTAAACTTTTCAATATGAGCAAACCGTGAAGTAGGTCCTTTAACTAGGAACATTTGTAGTCTTTACCCTTAAAATGGTAGCTTGACTTGATAATATGGACCTCTATGAGACTCCAAAATCAGAGGTGTTGTTAACGAATTCTATCCATTTCAAAATCTTAAAAAAGATGAGTGTATTTTGCTATCCTTCCCTCAGACCTGGACGAATGCAATTCCTCAGTTCCTGTTTGTCACGAGAGTGCCACGTGTCAGAATACCATTGGTTCTTATCGCTGCTTATGTAACAGGACTGGGTTTATTTATCAGGATGGAAAAGGTTGCGTTGGTAAGTATAACATGACTTGGTCAGCCTAGTGCTGCCTGAACTCGACCTTTTCAAATAAAGTAAGTACGTAGGTATGAATTCTTGTCCACGGTTTTGGCAAACTCTAAACAGCAGTCTCAGAATCTCATATCTTGTGTTATAATTTTTTACTTCGCTCGAATTTAAAGGAGCTCAGTTACGTTATTTTGAGTCATTTTGGCCACGTACAAAATTGAATCTAAATTGAAGGAAACCTGGAAATATAAATTTACTAAGATAGAAAAACACAATAGAGATAATAATCAACCATAAAGGAGCAAGGATGGTTAAGGATGGAGGAGATTGACACGGATTACAAACGACGAACTTGAAAAATTTAGGCTAAACTTTTCAAGATGCGCAAACCGTGACGTAGGCCACTTAAGTGCTAGCTGACAATCCCTCGATTACCACTCGTTTATTGATCTTTACACCTGTTGTACAAAGCAAACTAACTACAGGCTGCGTCAGAGGTTTCGCACTAAGGCAAGGCTATAGCAAAGTGCTATAGCAAAGTTGAACAGGAAAACGAATTTAATCATTTCGATAAGAAAATGAGTACTTGAAAAGAGCGGAAATAAAGTTATCAACAGTCGTTATATCTGATAATCTTCGACAAACTTCGGAAGACAATCGTAAAGATTCGTTTTATCCCTTCGGATCATCGTGGAAAATCTTCGTCCACAAGTCACCTTTGGCGCTTCTTTTCCTTTGCTTTATAGATGTTGATGAATGTGCCGACGGGTCACATGATTGTGACGTCAATGCCGACTGTAACAATACTGCGGGATCCTACATATGCTCGTGCAAACCAACATATTTCGGAAACGGAAAATACTGTACAAGCTTCCGTGAGTTTTTAGTCTGTCATATTTGCAATCATATTATAAATTAATAAACGAACCCTTCTGTCCTAGCTTTATAATCTTGGGATAACTTTTGTTCGCTACGTGCACCGTGTGGGGGTGAGCAAAACATCAAGATATATTTTTGTCTCATACAAAAACTAGGCTTTTGTGGGTGGGCCATGTTCGCGGGGGCCTCATGGTTAGTGCGCTCGACTCCGGATCGACCGGTCTTGGTTCAAGTCCTAGCCGAGGACATTGTGTTGTGTTCTTGGGCAAGACACTTTACTCTCACAGTGCCTCACTCCATCCAGGTGTATAAATGAGTACCGGCGAACTTAATGCTGGGGGTAACCCTGCGATGGACCAGCATTCCATCCAGGGGGGAGTAGAAATACTACTAGTTGCTTCATGCCACAAAAACCGGGATAAGCTCTGGCCTGATGGGCCAATTGGCCCGTATTCCCACTTAACCTTTTTACCATAATTTGCTAATTTATTTAAGATGGCTCCTGCTTTTTCTTTTGACTCAAAGCCTCACTTTGCTATTCTCTCTTACCCAGGCGGCCTCGGTTCATCCGTTATTCTTGCTGGTCTCGATCGCAAAAATTACACCGAGAAGCTGATTTCCTTTTTGGACCCAGTCCTCCTGAGCTCACAGCGTAGTGGGTTTGTGCGGTGCTGGCATGCCAAGACTGACGGCTCGGCTGCATCGATATTCCACGACAACTGTGATGGAAAGGGACCCACCTTGACCATCATTAAGTCCGGCAACTACACATTTGGTGCATATACCGACGTGTCCTGGCATAGCAGTAAGTAGCAATTAGACAGTTGTTTTCTTTTTTTAAATTTGGTGGGGGTGTGCGACCCGCTTCACAAAACCCATACCCTATTTATGACCAAAGTCTGCGATTTTCCCTACCCTATTTACGACATGACCAAAAGTCCGATACCTCATTTAAGACCAGACCCTTGAATCAATACCTTGTTTCAGACCTGCCTTATAATTAGTTCCCTAGTTCAGACCAAGGTTAAAGGCAATGTTTATATGCATTTAGTGGAAGGATAGCTTTTTCTATAAGACATACCCGATCTAAGACTAGAGTTCAAAAACCATACCCTATTTGGGACCTAAATGGCCAAAATCTATACTCTATTTACGACAAAAACTGCTAAAAAGCCATACCCTGTGGAGCCGCACATACCTGTATAGCCCATATAAGGAAGTGACCCCCCTCCCCGTCCGGGCAATACAATTTCCTTTCATCAGTGTCTGTTTACAGCCGAGGTATTCAGAATGTTTCAAACGTTTCTCTTCATTTCAGCTCCTTGCGACTACTCTACAGCCAGTAAAGCTTTCATCTTCTCGCTTTACAACAGCAAAGGATATAATCCTGTCAAGCTGACCCAGTATCGAAATCAGGAAAAAGCAATGTATGGTTGTTCCAGTTACGGACCCATTTTTGGTCATGTTCAAGTTAGTTATGGCCATGACATCTTCATATCGGACAACGCTTTGAGCAACCAACATTCTTATACCCGATGTGGCTCTACGTACTCCGTTCCCCCCGGATATGTAACTGGTTACTGTGGATTTTTCACTGGAGGCCGATATTTCACTCCTACTGACATTGAAGTGTTCTACGAAATAGGTAATAAATATTCGCAAATAAAGCGGCTTCAACCAAAGTAATCACTACAATAAGCGACTGGCTGACGATGCTCGCACCACGCTGTCGTCCAATCAGAAGTAATCTAAGATCAGAACCAATCGCAACTCGCTCGTACACAGCTCTCGCACACCTTTTCCCGCTCTTCTGCTTCTGCTTCTGCGCGCTCAGCTACATGTATTTGGTTCTGGTTTGATTGGTTCACTTGATAATTCCTCGTGTAACCTGTTTTTCAGCATAAACGCTACAATTTCTTTCAGATGCCTGCCTCTGTCAGTACAATCAATTGCAGTATACTTCATAGTTGTGGGAGGCGCGGTGGCCTCATGGTTAGTGCGTTCGTCTCCGGATTGAGCGGTTCGGGTTCGAGCCCTGGCCGGGGACGTTGTGTTGTATTCTTGGGCAAGACACTTTACTCCCACAGTGCCCCTCTCCACCCAGGCGTACAAATGGGTACCGGCGAACTTAAAGCTGGGGATAACCCTGCTATGGACTAGCATCCAATCCAGGGAGGAGTAGAAATACTCCTAGTCGTTTCATACTACAGAAACTGGGATTAGCTCCGGCCTGATGGGCCACTTGGCTCGTATGCAGACTTTACCTTATCTTATAGAGTGAAGCCGTAGATTTTCGACTATGTTGCAAAGATTTTTGACTTGTTTGGTGAGACTTTCAAAACTTTCAGATATTATCCCAAGGTCTTTATCATTTCGGAACATGAGCATGTCTGCCGTAGTTTGGAAAAGACGTGAGAATGTTTCCAGGAAAGATGCAAAGTGTTTTTTATCATATCGTAAACACATCTTATTTGAAACTCATTTTGCCGAATCAGTATGTCAAATTTCATTAAAAGACATTAAACGACCAGTTACTAAAAAATTCCGGAAATTTCGGTCAGAATGTAAATGGTAAGACAATTTTGGCTCGACCGAACGGGAAATTTCATAATTCTCAACAGAAATTTCCGACTGGAAAACATGCTTATTACCATTGGCAATCTTTCACCGCCATCTTGGAATATAATCAAGTTGAACTTGTCCTGGTCTCTTTTGGTAAATTGGTTTTTCTTGAGTAAATGGTAAATCGTCAATCGGAACGGAACTTACCAGCGGGCATTTTTGGTAAACAGCTAAGAACTACGAATTCATTTGCCTTTATCTCACTTCAAAATACCACAAATTTTCTTTTATTCTACAGGGGGCCTTGGTGCATCGGACATTCTTGGAAGCCTCGATTTCGGCAAATACTTGGGAAAGCTTATTTCTTATTTAGATCCAGTCGTCCCGGATGCATTCCGCAGTGAGTTTGTGCGGTGCTGGCATGCAAAGACTGACGGCTCGGCTGCATCTACATTCCACAACAACTGTGACGGAAAGGGACCCACTGTGACGATCATTAAGTCCGGCAGCTACATATTTGGTGGATATACTGATCTTTCTTGGCAAAGTGAGTAATTTTGAGAAAGTTTTCAGTCTGAACTGTCTTCGTTTCTTAGGCCTTCTGGACAAATGTGAAACCTTGTCATTGTTATCAGTTTTCTTCCTCAGCCAGAACATGTCGATGTCATTCATGCAACGATAAGTTATCGCTTAACACTAATATAATCTTATAACTCTTTCAAGCATCATGCGAAACACCTTTGAAATCCTCTCGACTTGCGCCTTTGTTGCGCTATGACTGCATTTTTCTGGTCTACCTAACTTATTACATGAAATTTTCGCGACACGTTTATTTCGCGAGTTTGAGGTGCGCACATTTCGCGACACTTAAATTTTGCGATTTTGCAAGAATTTTGTACTTTGAATCACTTTAACTTCGCGTTTTTGAGTAACACACAATTTATTTCCTTGGCAATTTTACTTCAACATGTCCTTGAATTTAAAAAACCGACTTTATCAAAGGTACAATCACGTCAAAATTAACAAAAACGCAACGGCGATCCTATATCTCAAAAGTAAGTCACTTCATTTTCGCGACACTCATTGTTCGCGTCACTTTAATCTCGCGATATTTTTAAATCGCGAAATTCGCGAAATTAACGTGTCCCGATAATTTCATGTAATAAGGTATTTTTGTTATATAAAAATATATCCATTAACACGATTTCTTTTACTGTGCTATTTGTTTCAGTTGATCGTTAGTCCTTCGTGCGTGAGCGAGTACGGGGGAACTCCCATTTGAGAAGGTCGGGGATGTTCGTCGAAAAATTGAATTTTACAACCTCTAAAGGAGACCACTTTGGGCGTTGCTCGAGCTTTTATTGGATGCCTGAAAGATACCACTTAAAACGGAATAGGTTCGATTACCAGCCGCTGATCAGGCAAGGAGCCCGCGCTAGTAGACCTGACTCGAGAGATCGGCGCAAATCGACCCTAAAAACTATTGTTGTTGTTATTGTTTCTTCGAGTTTACACTAAAAAATACTTTGGCAGCTAAAAATAGTGGCGTTTCGTCGTAAACGACGTAAGCGAGACCAGAATCCTTCAGCAAAACAACGAGGGTCCCCGACCTTTTCATTTGGGAGTTCCCCTGGGGATGCGGGTAGAACACCGCGAAAAAAATGGCCCGTGGGATTTCGCGCGGCCTTTTTTTCCTCGAGGTTTATTCACGGTCACGCTCGACGGACTAAGCGAAAGAGAGACTACACGTAGTCTAGTTGATTGTCAGAATGTTTAGACGCTTATTTTCATCTTAGATTCTGGCGGTTATACTTCAGCTAGGAAAGCTTTCATCTTCTCGCTCTACAATGTCAAAGGATATAATCCTGTGAAGTTGACTCAGTATCAAAATCAGCAGTATGCAATGTACACTGAGCCCAATTACGGCCCCAACTTCGGTTACGGGCCTGATATCTACATATCGGACAACGCTACGGCCAACCAAAATTCTTCTACCCAGTGTGGCGGAACCTACTCCTTCCCCTCCGGATATTCAAATGCTGGCTGTGAATTTTTCACTGGAACCAGTCATTTCACGCCAACTGACATTGAAGTGTTTTACGAAATAGGTAATAAATTCGTGTTTCTTTGTTGGGTTGATGTAATACTTGCGACAGTTATTGGTTTTAGATAGGAGTTTGACATTTGCATTCAGTCTTGTGAAGCTACATGTGGCTATTACAACGGATGAACAGAAGACCTCAAAATCTGACTGTTTTGCTACTGCGAAACGGCTGTATTAGAAGGATTGTGCCCAGCTGAGTTTGGTGTATTTCATTTAGTTTTGTCAAATACTCGCTATAAAACTAAATGTTAGCGAAGACATTACTTCTATGGATCTAAATAACAAAGCCATAGCTTTATTACAAACAAATGCTTCTCCCAGGCGTTATAATTAAAGATGACAATGCAAGCAGACGATACAGACTTTGAAAACTGTTCAGCCTATAACATGTTTCAAAAACTCATTTCGCCATCCGTTTAAATCTTCTTCAATTTCTGTCCATCCGTGCCTTGTTTTGTATAAGTTGTGTTACTGAAATATTCCCTCACTGTTTTCAGTGGTTAGGTTTTATATTTCCCCCAATTCAGCGGTCATTTTCGTTCGCCTAAATTTGGCTAAAATCAATGTCACAGCTAACCTCTTGTTCCTCGTACCCAGGCGGCCTCGGTGCATCTGTTATTCTTGGCGATCTCGATCACAGCAAATACTTAGGGAAGCTGATAACTTACTTAGACCCAGCTCTCCTGAGTGCATCCCGTAGTTACTTTGAGCGATGTTGGCATGCTAAGACAGACGGCTGGGATGCGTCAACATTCCACAGCAACTGTGATGGAAAGGGACCCACTGTGACCATTATTAAAGTTGGCCAATACATATTTGGTGGATATACCGATACGTCTTGGCTAAGTACGTATATACTTATCATTATCATTCGATGTATTTGCTTCCTTTTCATTGGCCGAGAGCCCACCAAGTGACCTTCAAATAACTGCCTGCAAATAATGGTCTGCTCATGCGTAATACCGTGTAAATGCAAATAATAGTTCTACTCATGTGTAATTGTAACCACACTCTTAAGTGGGAAACGGCAGGTCGCTTTCCTGAGCGATCAGACGGAGAGTGATTTAAAAATGAAAACAAACTTGGTGAGCGAATAAAAAAGCAATTATTGATCTCCGATATCGCAAAATATCGTGATTCGTGTCTCGAAGATCAATTATTGATCTGCTCGCCACTGACAAATCACCATATTTTGCTCAATCTCGTCCAATAATTTTTCATTATTTTGCTGGGCCTTATGAACAAGTATTCTTGCTTCTGTTGGTGTTGCTGTGGAGAAACATTATGCTTTTAATTTGATCGATATTAGTTCGTTCCCTTGTGGTTGTTGTTGTGTTAAATGAACGTTGTTTTCGCATGGTTTGTCGATTTACCCCTGTAGTCAGTAAGGACCTCAGGATAAAGTTTTCACATAACGTCTTTGCCAGCCACTTCAGTGGTCAAACACTTTTTCCTTGTTGTTGCAGTTGTTTCTCTGTTCTGAAGCATTTTTATTTTATTACCTTCTTTTCGTTTTTATTTCTAAATGCCACAATCCGCTTTTCTTCATCAGTTTCAGGTTCTTGCAGTTACTCCTCAGCCAGTAAAGCTTTCCTGTTTTCGCTTTACAACAAAGATGGATATAATCCTGTCAAGCTGACTCAGTATCAAAAAAAGACCGAAGCAATCTACAGGTGTTCCTCTTATGGACCCACTTTTGGTTATGGTGCAGGACATGTACATGATATCTACATATCAAACAACCCTACCATCAACCAACCTACCAATTCTTATACCAGGTGTGGCTCTACATATTCTGTACCCCACGGATATTTAGCTGGCGACTGTGGGTTTTTCACTGGAGCCTTATATTTCACTCCCTCTGACATTGAAGTGTTCTACAAAATAGGTAATTGAAAATATGACATCATTCTTTAGTCAATATCACCGAGTAACCCATTCAACCATAACTGCTGTAAATATTTCTGAATTATTTTCGGTGTTTCAGCCTTGTTTCTTATCACAGGCAAGGTGAATTGTCTAATATAAATATAGATGTGGCTTGCCTAGATGAGCCCAGGCTACTTGCGGGTTCGCGCTGTTGCTATTGTCAAGCTTTTTTTTTAACTCAATGTGTATATATTTCTGTAAAATTGTAAATATGCGAGTCATAATAAATAATAAAGTTGTTGTTGAATTTTCAATCGGAGTCCGTTAAAATGACAAAACAACGTTTGCGATTGTTTCATGGAGAAATAATTTTCATGAGAAGTGATGGAAATCATTCGTTGTGAAACAACTTGAAACAATGACTGCTTTTAATAAATCCAGAAACGGAACAAAGAGCAGTTTCAGACATTACGAGCATCCCAGACCCTTCCACATGAGAGTCCGCCTTGGACCTCAACGACTGTGAAGTTCGATTGGCTTGGCGTAGGCTGAAACGTGCTTTGAATCAGTTTTTTTTTTATGACCATTACTTTCCTTGGTCAAATGGATGAAAAATTTACATCATGTAGTGGTTTGGGGTGATAGTTTGCCGTGATGTATTTTAAGTAAAATCGATATTATCATGAAAACGATTAACAGATAAACTCGATTGACAGTTGAAGAGATTGCCGATTTTTATGAGACGTTGTCATACTTAGAAATAAAAATTGATGGTTACTTTATTGGCGACACCAACACGGCGCCTCCATACAAAGCTCTATCTACAAATTTGAGAGAAGCATTTCTCGAATAACACAGGTATGAAGAAACAGGCAGACCTAAGTCTTTGCGAAGTTGTATATAAATCAATAATCTGTTATATCTCACATTCTTGACTCAATTTATTGAATGATTAAAATCTTGATTGTTGATGGCATGACAGTGAAAACCAGCAGTACGACTGCAGTTGCTTTGAACTTTTGTCTCTCGTACCCAGGCGGCCTTGCAACATCTGCAATTCTTGGCAACCTCGATCACAACAAATACTTGGGGAAGCTGATAACTTACTTAGACCCAGCTCTCCCGAGCGTATCGCAGAGTTACTTTGTGCGGTGCTGGCATGCAAGGACAGACGGCTCAGCTGCGTCCACATTCCACAGCAACTGTGATGGAAAGGGACCCACAGTGACCATCATTAGAGTTGGCCAATACATATTTGGTGGATACACTGACGTGTCTTGGCGCAGTAAGTATCATAAGATCTAACTATCACCACGAGCTTGATAAAAACGTGCTTTATTATCTCAGTAAAAGAACAAAAAAACTCCATTTTTGTTCTTTTGTTTAACCATTGGTCTTACTCTTTTCTTGTTTAAGAAATACAAGTACTTATTTCAGGTTTAAAACCGATATTAATACGCTTTTTGATGTTGCGCGGCCTTGCAGTTTCGCATAATCGACCTCAAATCGCATCCGATGGCGGGCTTAACTCATAAGAAAAATCCTCGATTTCTATAAAGATCTTTCGTAGCTACCCTGAGAGCAGATTCGCTTCGATCTCATTCGCAGCTCAAAGTATTGTAGCCTGTGAACACAGACGTATTTCCGGCTGTCACTTGGTTCCGCCGAAAAATAACGTCTGCGAACCCGAGCCAGAAAACGATTTCTGTGACGTAAGAATTCTAAGCCAATCACAATTTAGCTCAAATAACCCCAGAACCACTGCGCGAGGTATTCGCTGCGAGGAGCACTCGAGTTTCATTCTATCATGGAATCTGATTGGCCAAGAAGAAACAAAAGTCATTACGTCACAGAAATCGTTTCCTGGCTCGGGTTCGAAGACGTTATTTTTCGGCGGAACCAAGCGACAGCCGGAAATACGTCTGCGTTCGCAGGCTAAAAATATTGTGACTGGTTGTCCAAACACCCGCGTAGGACTGCGAGAACTTAATCTAGCGGCGCCGACTCGCATTAAGCAGACTAGCTTTCGTCTTGAGCAAACTTTTTTTTAAAAAAACTTAACTTAATCGGTTTCAATCAGGCTACGAGGAGTTCACAAGCTAGAGGGCTCAATTCAGAGGGTGGCAAAGGGTTCTTGCGTGACGCATGATGGCCCCAAAATTAGCAGCGTGACGCGTGAATTGGACCAAATTAGCCTCGTGACGCTGGACAAGACATCATAACGTCATGCATGATTTGTTATTTTACAAGCAAGTGATGCGTGATTTGCCAATTAGATTTCCGTGATAAGTGAATGTTCTTTCAACTACAACCGATACCATTCATTCAAAGTAAACAGTAAATAGAATCTTAAAAGAGATCAATAAATCGTGGGCTTCTGATGTCTTTGATCTTCGTGGATCTTCACGGTACTATAGGTCCAAACAATTGTGACAGAATAGGAATAAGTCAATTGAAAACAGTCAAGCTTTGCACCAGGACTATGAGCTTCAGAGTTATTTTTGTCCATTTTGTCGACCGATCATTTTTGGCAGTGCATCAGACCATATCCGAAACCGGCTATCAATCAATCAGTCAGTCAATCAATCAATCAATCAATCAAGCAATCACTCACTCAATCAATCAATCAATCAATCATCGTATTTAAGGTCTGAAAGAATGTCGTCTCAAAACCGGAGGGTTCCAAACGGCTGAAAAGATAAGAGACGTTAGAGTTAAGTGTCATTTTATGCCGCTCCAGAAGACAGAGAGAGGCTACACAAGGAAAAGGTTTGTGAACCACTTAATGAAGGTCGTCATAAAGACCTAACTGAATTCAAAAGCCACGTTATGTCATCCACAGACATAAAAGCGTTGCCGAACAGAAGAGGATTTAAGTGAAGAATGATCATCGTAGTTAATTTTCCAATTTAAGCAATTGGAAAGAAGAAGCCTGAAAAAAATCAGGGCTTCAACGGGATTCGAACCCGTGACCTCCGCGATACCGGTGCGATGCTCTACCAACTGAGCTATGAAGCCACACATTGGGAGTGAGGCCAGTTAATTGAGTTCATATCTTCCCGTGAGGAGTGAAATGATGTGAAGTTTATATGAAATAATTCATATATGAACTGCGGTTGTAGATGAAAGTGCAGAATGATAATCGCAGTTAATTTTCCAATTTAAACAATTGGAAAGAAGAAGCCTGAAAAAATCAGGGCTTCAACGGGATTCGAACCCGTGACCTCCGCGATACCGGTGCGATGCTCTACCAACTGAGCTATGAAGTCACACATTGGGAGCGAGGCCAGTTAATTGAGTTCATATCTTCCCGTGAGGAGTGAAATGATGTGAAGTTTATATTCTTCACTTTCATCTACAACCGCACTTCATATATGAATTATTTTATATAAACTTCACATCAGAAAAGGATTTACAGGGGTAAAGCTTTGACACAGGCTCCCGATTGTGTCATAGAGGAAGGAAAGAAACAGGCGGGCGGAGTTAGACCGCCTGTCTGGAGAGGGGAAAATCCCACACCACAAAATTGGCGATGTACTTACTCTTTTTACGTGACGCGTGATTGTTGAAAAAAAATCTCCGTGATGCGTGATTTAATAGAAAAATTCATCGTGATGCGTGATTGGTAACCCCCCCCCCCCCCAACCCACTTTGCCACCCGCATTTCAGAATAAGTAAATCGCTCGCAGCAATGCACTTCATGTACTGCCGACAAAGAGACTTCCTTGTAGTGCGGAAAGTCATTTGAGAATGAGATACAAAAGAAGTGAAAATAAGGAACTATCTTACCAGTCCACTTTGGTCGTACGCATCCGGAGGACTGACTGAGCGAACAAACTGTACGAACATAGGAAGGTATGAACGAACGAACGAACGAACAAAAGGACAGACGAATACACGAACGGATGGACAGACGGACGAAGGGACAAAGGGACGAACGGACGAAGGCACGAAGAGACGAAAGGACGAACGGGCGAACGGACGTACGACCGTGCGCACAAATTAAACGAATGACCAATAGAACAAACGAACGAACGAAAAAACTTTATTTAAGTGTCTGAAAGCATTTGGCAGATGGAGAACGCTCTACTAACAAGGAAAACCTAATTTATTTGGACTTACGTTATGAAAGTGCTGACGACTTATATTACCATTGCATATCCATTCTGGTTTGGCAACCACAACAGTACGGCCTCGAACGTCGATTGAAAAATGAAGTTTCTGGTTAATCCAGTTTCATGTATGTCTGTCTCGTACTGTCAATAATTATGCTAGCCAGCGTTAAGTTCGAAAATCATGTGGCTGTGCGGTTCGTTTTCCAGAATACGCTGAACTTGGTCATTAAGCATTTAATGACTGACCCCAAGAGAAACAGTGAGTTTTGTATCCCTGAGACCCTCAATGTTCCCTCAGGCGAAGCCGCAACCTCGTTCCCAGGGTCTGTCATCTTACCGCCCCCTGGAGTGAATCGTTCGCTCTAGGGGGTGGTAAGATGAGAGACCCTGGGAACGAGGTTGGCGAAGTCGAGGAGAACGTTGAGGTCGAGGGGAAACAGAACTCACTATTTCCCGCTGGGCCAGTCATGAAGTGTTTTGTATACCTCCCAACTCAAAAAAGAAAAAAGAAACAGCAAAAAAAATGTTTGCCTGACGTCGGCTGGCACATAAATTTGGTGGGGCTAAAAGGAGCACAACCTGATCATGTGCGAGTCGAAAGTTTAAGTTGTTGTTTCCCTAGGGAGTTAGTGAGTTTTGCTCGCCCTTGGGAGTTAGTAAGTTTTGTTCGCCCTAGGGGAGTTAGTGAGTTTTGACCCACCGCACGTGACACCTTTTCCTCCAATCGGAAAACGTATTCCGGTTGGGAGGTATAGCATTTTACGTTGTTGTTTCAATCTTCCAATAACATGTTTATCAATGACGCTGACAGAACAAAACTTAGTTGCATCATATTCTACTAAGTATGAGTCGTGAATCTGAATTAGGTGTATTTTCCATAAGAAGTCCTGTTGTAAACCACCGAAAGCTTCCAGAAAGACGATCTCTCTCTGTCAGTCTCCAGACTTCTTCCTTGCTTATCTTCTTGCTCCAACTAAAACACTTTTTCGACTATAGAAAGAGTTTCCACCTAGAACGTCGCGATCTCATTTCACTCATTTGAAAATTCAGTCGCTACCAAGGCATATCACGCTTAACGCCCTTGCCAACAGATCCGATCCTCTCGTTGCCTATTTATTTTGTTTTTTTGTTGTTGTTTCTTTTCTTCTAAAGATTACTTTACAATATATGGTAGCTTTATTTCTGTTTTTCTTTTCAACCGAAATGCTTAGAAAGTGTACAACTTTTGTTTCCAATTCAGGTTCTAGTTGCAGTTATACTTATGCCAGTAAAGCTTTCCTGTTCTCGCTTTACAACAATGATGGATATAATCCTGTCAAACTGACTCAGTATCAAAATCAACAATACGCAATGTATCACTGCTCCAACTACGGACCCACTTTTGGTG
The DNA here is from genome assembly GCF_964199315.1 of Orbicella franksi. Classification (NCBI taxonomy): domain Eukaryota; kingdom Metazoa; phylum Cnidaria; class Anthozoa; order Scleractinia; family Merulinidae; genus Orbicella; species Orbicella franksi. The sequence goes on from NC_138159.1 coordinate 16,195,465, forward strand.
CTGATGGGTATCATGACATCTACATATCGGACAACTCTACGAGCAACTCGGGATCGTATACCACTTGCGGCTATACATACTCCGTTCCTTCAGGATATTCAGCTGGGCATTGTAGGTTTTTCAATGGGGGCATTCTTCATTTCACTCCTACTGACATTGAAGTGTTCTACGAAATAGGTGATTAAAAACAGAACATGATAACTCTCTTTTAATGCCGTAATCAGGATTCGATTTAGCGCTCTCTTTCAATAAGCGCCGCCTTACAACCCCCGGGGGGTACTCCCAGAAAAATTGGGTGGAGGTGTGCGCGGTCCGCTTCCCAAAACCCTTCCCCTATTTATGACCAAAATCCGCGATCTTCCCATCCTATTTATGACTTGAAAAAGTAGCTTCTTCTAAAAAGCATACCTAGTTCAAGTGCAAACACCATACCCTATTTATGACCAAAACGGCTGAAAACGCTATCTTTCGGTCCGCGCGTACCTATATAGCCCATATAAGGGAGTCTCCTCGCACCCAGATCCCCCGGGCTTACAACAAGTGCCCTCATTGCGAAAGTGACAGTGAAGACTTTGACATCGAAGAGATGATAGTAAAGACTGATTAGACAAGTAAACAATGTATCAGTTAATTCCATGTGTGCCCATCCCCCGCAATAGTGGGGCATTTTTCCACAATGTCAATCCCGGGGTCGGATATCAGCCTTGCACAATTACCCTGGGGCATTTGACCATCTCGCTTTTTCATCTTACATGCAGCCATAGTTAATGGAGGGAAAATGGTAAGGAAACCTGGCAAAGTTCTTTGGGGGCTGACCCAGCAAAAAACCTGCCAAAATACAAAAGGTGGTTATGTGTGCTCATACAATTAACCAATAGCAGCATTGCGATTATATAATTCAAGCATAGTCAATGAGCATAAAACAACAGATGTCCTGGGTCAAGGACCTTCAAACGTAAATCTTAGCCTGTTGTTTTGTTTTGTTTTGTTTGTTTTTCGCTTTTTCCATGTTTACCGGCGTTCATGACCATTTCCTCCTATTGGTTGTGATGCAGCATTGTCGCTTCTTTTAATGACCAGTTTATCGGCAAATACGGTAAGTTTCGTAATGAATGCGTCTAAATAGGACATAAATAAGACTCTAGATCCTACGGAATAACCTATATTGTGTTTTTTCTTCACTATTAAAGTTAAAAAAAGACCTTGCTAGGACTTTTAATTTGGCCTGAATTGGCTTTGATTGTACTGAAAGTAACATGAGAAACGAAAAAAAAAAAATAATTGAGCCACAACCCCGGGGCATTTGATCAACTGGTTTGTTCCAGCCGTACGGCATTTCCAGGTTGTTTTCAAAATAACCTAATTCCCGGGGGAAGGCCTGTTGGGGGGGGGGGGGGCAGCATGGGCACAGCTGGAATTGACTAATGCATTTCTTTCTTGAGCGTATGAGTTAACGCATCGACTTGGTCTAAACAGGCAAATGGTGTTATGGTTATGCGAACCTCTATTGTTAAAATTCTCAAGTGAAAAGTAACAGTTATTGTCCATTGAAATGCCTTATCACATTTCCATGTTTATGTTGAAGAGAAAAAGAAAGAAATAAGCGCGCCGTCCCTAATAAGCGCCCGCTCTCCAATTAGCACCCTCCCTTGAGTTACCAAAAGTATAAAATAAGTGCCCGGGTCACTAAATCGAACCATGAGATATTTGCTGATATGCAGGTAACCAATCGTTTAATTCATGAACGAAATGAAAAAGAACATATCACTGTTAACCTTTTCAGTGCAAACTGTTAATTCCTGTTACTGAGAGCCATACAGTTTTGAGAATTTGCTGGTAAATCAAGACGGCTCCACTTAGCAGATGATTTCAACTATTTTCATTACCTGTATGCTTGATAATGTATTGGTATTGTGATGAGAAATTAGATCTTGATCACTCTGGCGATTTAATGAATTAAGCAAACCTCAAAAAGACGACTTTGATACTTAAACATACCGGTTTTATACTCTTTCCTCTACCCAGGCCTAAGTGTGTCCGTCATTCTCGACGGTCTCGATTACAACCAATACTTGGGGAAGTTGTTGTCCTTCTTAGACCCAGTCCTCCTGAGTCCAGGGCGTGATCGATTTGTGCGTTGCTGGCATGCCAAGACTGACGGCTCGGCTGCATCGATATTCCACAGCAACTGTGATGGAAAGGGACCCACTGTGACCATCATTAAATACGGCAGCTACATATTTGGTGGATATACCGACGTGTCCTGGCACAGTAAGTATCATTCTACTACTAGTATACTAATGCAAATGCTGTAATCTGATTGGCTGAGCCATTGTACACTATCCGAAGTTTTGAAAGAACATCTAGAAACAAATGGATAATCCAATTTTTGAGAAGACTAAAAGGATGGCAGTTACAGTTTCTTAAATTGAAAATGCTCGAAATTTGTAATTGTTAAGTACGCGTGGACACAACTGCAAATGTCAAATTGACAATTCAGTCCGCACGAATTCTCTAAAGGGTGAAGTTTAATGCTTAGACCGAAAATAATTGGAATCATTATTTGAAGGAAATTTCAGTCAGAATTCTAGTAAAGCAATTGGATCATAACCTCAACTATCACCTCAAAGAAATCTTGAGCTCATAATCTAATTGTCAATTAGAACTATCGTCTCCTTAAGACTCAAAGACTTGAGACTTAAAGGGGCAGTGTCTCGGCTGTTATATCCTGTTTTAATAAGTATGACGCGGAGCTTGTTATAAAGGTGCTTATTTGGGAAGCAGGGATGACGCATTGGTGAGAGCGCTCGCCTCCCACCTATGTGGCCTGGGTTCGATTCCGGCACGGTGCCATACGTGGGTTGAGTTTGTTGTTGGTTCTCGCCTTGCTCCGAGGATTTTCTCCGGGTTCTTCGGTTTTCCTCCCTCCACAAAAACCAACATCTCCAAATTCCAATTCGACCAGGATAGAGGACCCGCATGAAAACCAGCTAAGGCTGACGTGGCTTCCTCTCTAAATACTGTAATTTAATATCTTGCACTGAGAAGACGAAAAAAAAAGTAGAAATTGGTTCGAGCCAGTACCCAATGTTTGTTCTCTGTCCTTTGTATAGAACCGCCGGGGTTCCAAACTACGGCGGTTGGCTGTAGTTAGATACGACCGTTTGGTTTCCTAGGCTTCCGAAAAGATAATGCTGACGGAATAAGACCCAGTTGCATAATATTTCACAAACTCAGAGTAGTGAAGCTGAGCTCGGAGAATTTTCTATAGTATGTCCTGTTGTAAACCATCAAAAGCTTCCAGAAAATCGACCTCTCTCTGTCAGTCTCCGGGCTTCTCACTTGCTTATCAGTCTTGTTTCAACTAAAACTCTTCTTCGGCTTCAAAAACAGTTATCTCACCGGCTGTAAACCAGAACGTCGCGATCTCATTTCACGCATTTGAAAATTCAGACGTCAAGAAGGTATATAAACCGGGTATATAAATCCACTAACTTCTTTCGTGTTAGAGCTGTTTTCAATTGAGTGTCGTAAAACTAAACCAATTGCTTACCAATTGGACTACTCAGCCAATCTCAAACCGTAGGGAAAAAGAACTAATTTTCTGATTATCGGTCGACTCACAATTGAAAACTGCTCTATCACGCGTAACGCAAATTAAACGCTTTTGCCAACAGATCTGATCCCCACGCTGAATACTTATTTTTGTTGCTGTAGTTGTTCTGTTCCAAAGAACTCTTTATACAATATGGTGTCTGTATATATCTGTTTCTTTTTTCAACCGAAATGCTCAGAATTGTTAAGCTTTTGTTTCTAATTTAGGTTCTAGTTGCGGTTATACTCCTGCCAGTAAAGCTTTCCTGTTCTCGCTTTACAACAATGATGGATATAACCCTGTCAAGCTGACTCAGTATCAAAATGAACAATACGCAATGTATCGCTGCTCCAGCTACGGACCCACTTTTGGTAATCATGACATCTACATATCGGACAACGCTTTGAGCAACTCAAATTTGTATACCAATTGCGGCTATACATACTCCGTTCCTTCAGGATATTCAACTGGTAACTGTGGGTTTTTCACTGGAGTCTTTTATTTCACTCCTACTGACATTGAAGTGTTTTACGAAATAGGTGATTAAAAACAGAACATGCTAACTCTGTTTTAATGCCGCAATAATTTGATTTAGCGCACTCTCTCCAATAAGCGCCGCCTTACAACCGCCCTACAAGTGTTTTACAAAATAGGTGATTGAGAACAGAACATGCTAACTCTCTTTTAATACCGTAATGATTCGATTCAGCCTTCTCCTTCCAAAAAGCGTCCCCTTTCTAACAAGTCCTCCCTATTCATTGTCCTTTTCTAATACACGTCCCCTATTCTAACAAGAGGCACCATTGTGAAATTGGAATTAAAGACATTGACATAGTAAACACTGATTAGACGAGTGAATGATGTAGTCCGCTTTCTAATCTGAGCGTAATATTACCAAAGACATTGAATTGGACTTATCAAGGCCCGCTTGTTACAGTTGTCAAGTGATTTTACCCGTCACTGTTCAATCACATTCCACTGTTTATGTCATAAACAGAAATGTATAAGCGACCCATTCCTAAAGAGCGCCCGCCATCCAATAAGCCCAAATCACCCCTCCCCTCCCCCCCCCCCCACCCCCACCTTTGAGCTATCAAAAGTAAACAGGCGTCCGGGGCCCTAAATCGAATTATTATGGTATTTGTAAATATTATGGTATTATGTAAATTGTAATTACGACAAGCGATTGGCGTACGAAACGCATGCCACATTGTCATCCATGATACAAGAACGGTCTCGGTTTAAACTTTTCCAAATCCCTTGATATTATTTGGAGTAAGTCGTGCCGGTCACACTGTTGGGTTACACGTTAGAGTTAGAACCACATAAAAATCACGGCTCGGTAGCTTTCATCTGAATGGTCACGCACTAGTATTTGATCCAAACTTAAAAGTTTGAACCACTTTGTACAACATAGTAAACAGTGTCACATGAAAATACTGCTCAATAGCTTTCACCGGAATCATCGCACACTAGTATTTCATCTACAGACGTAAAACTAAGAACCACCTTCTACAACATATTAAACAGCACCACATGAAAGTACTGCTTAACAGCTTTCATTTGAATGGTCACACACTAGAGTTTCATCCACAGACTTAAAAGTTAGAACCACCTTGTATAGTATGATGAACGTACCCCATGAGAGTGTAGCTTGCCTATGCTAGACTTTCATCGATAGATTAATTTTAATGTTAAACTTTGCAGAGTCAATTTTGTGTAAGCCCTTAGCCTTCAAGTAAGACTCCTTGAGTTACTATGGCTACTTAACGTAACATTAGAGCAGAGTAGAAGAAATCTAACAAAGTAGATAAGTTTTCTTACAAATTGAGTGGTCTTTTAGAAAAAGTATCAAAACTATCAAATTTGTAAATGGTTTTTGGTATGATCACGGATAAAAATACTAATTCCATGCAAAAAAATATTTCCTGCAGAAAACGAAAAAAACCTGTCATAATTTTAATAACAAAAGGTGCAAGTTGTAGAATGCGTGTACCTTAGTGACAGCCGTTTTCCCAAGACAGGGGAAAACGGAATTCGAAATTCCAGTTTCGTTTTTCGTTTTACTCACGAGATCGGAAAAAGGAATTCGAGATTCCATTTTCGTTTTCCGTTTTCCTACTACATTGAAAATGGATTCCAACTTCTGTTTTCGTTTTTCGTTTTACCACAACTTTGGACAACAGAATTCTAATTGTTATTTCCTTTTTTCGTCTTTCGTTTTTTAAGATATTGAAAAACGGAATTTGAACATCGATTGTCGTTTTTCGTTTATGTGTTTTTGTCACTTTTGTATACATGAACCCACAGAAGAATGTTGGTTCTTCCTGTCGCTAACAACAGTAGACCTGGAAACCACATCCTTGATGAAGTCTTTGTTCGCCGTTTTCTCATTGACGAAAATAATAGTTATGAAGACCTTCTCGAGGGAATCAAGACCCGATATGGGGCTGCACAGTAAGTGTAAAAAGGTTTTACAGTCGCCATGATATCAAGAAGAGAGGGTCAGTTGCAGATGGAACAGTCGATATCCGGTCAGTGTAAAATAAGGACTGCGGACTGCAGACTGCAGACTGCGGACTGCAACTGCGGTAAAATGGAGACTGAGGGTCAAATGCAGACTGCAGACCATGAGTAAAATACAGACTGTAGACTTTTTAACTGAGTAGTTTCCATCATTGAGAGCTAACCGTAACTGGCAGGCAAACCGGAGCGTTATTTAGGCTAACCGGAGCATTGCAAACTTTCACTACTAGCCTGAATAACCCTGTTTCCGGTTAGAAATCAATAATGGAAATAACACCGTCGATATATACTTAAAAAGTCTGTAGTCTGCAGTCTGCGTTTTACCGTCAGTCTGCATTTTATGCCCGGTCAGTCCGCAGTCTTCGTTTTACACTGACCGGTCGATAAGTAGAGGGTGCCATATCGGAGGTTCAACTGTATATGTTCCAAATCGATCATGACAAGCCTTTGTACCGAAACTTTTTGACTTAATAGTCGTACCTGAATAGCTATTTAATTCCGTGATTTGTGATAGTACAAGCATAATTTCATTTCCTTGCCGATATCGATATCGTGGTAGTCGAAACAGAAGGCTTTTATTAACAGTCAGCTCGATGCGGTTTGTAGCGGGCTGAAAAATTCTTAATATTAGTTTTCTAAAAATATAGCTGCACAGTTTTTTTACGCTAATTGTTGTAATCACAACTCCGTATGTATATACATTCAGTTACAGATAGTTAGCTATGACGTCCATTTTGAGGATCGTAAGGGAGGAAAGAATATATACCAGCCCAAAGAGCGCTAGCGCCTGCTTAATAGGCTACGTCTTGAGATAATATAACAGAACACAAAAACGAAAAACGAAAATCGAAGTTCAAATTCTGTTTTCAATGTCTTACGAAAATAGAAGATGAAAAACGGAAATGACAATTGCAATTCTGTTGTACGAAGTCGTGGGAAAACGAAAAACGAAAACAGAAGTTCCAGTTTCGTTTTCAATATAGTTGGAAAACGAAAAACCGAAAATAAAAGTTCGAATTCCCTTTTCCGATGACGTGGGTAAACGAAAAACGAAACTGGAAGTTTGAATTCCGTTTTCCCATGTCGTAGGAAAACGGTTGGCACTAAGGTACACGTATATTTTGCAGTATCTTGGTCAAGGATAAGGAAGTCGAGTGTAAAAGCCGATCATTCTTTCGTGAGAGTTCATATTCGGCCAAAACTTCCGCTTTTAATTTCTGGAAATCCCAGTTGCGAATGGAACAAAATTTTGCGGAATTTCCGGGGAAAAGAAAAACCTCGCTCGCCAGGTATTCCCTACTTTTCGAAAATATCTACGTTCCATTCAATTTTGCTCCCGGAATTCAGTTCGTATTTCGCAAATGCAGCTTTCATTTAATATAACTTGTATTATCTGGAAACTTTTGGCCAAGTTTCCAAAGTTCTGTAATTTATGGTTGATTAGAAAACGATAAATCCTAGACAAAAACGTTGGGACACGAAGCAAGTTCTCCCCTTCCCAACCTACAATGTTCATAATCAGGTGATTTTTTCCCTTTTTGTTGAAAAAACGTAACATTTTCCAATATTGATTAGAGGGGATAGGAGATACGTGATCCAGCTCAAGTGTCCCCACTACTTTTGTCCAGGATTGTAGCTCTGAGTAGTAATTATGAAAAGTGCTATGAAAGCACTATTTGTTACATTTATTTTTTTTATTTACAAAGGCTCTGCATTTAACCACTTAGTTGAGGGACCCAACATAGGTTTCGCGAGATGCGAGATGAGAGCAAAAATGAAGGCGGAATACGGGATGACAGAACTTTTAATGGCGGGATGCGGGATAAAAATATTTCGGTGAGAACGGGATTTGCTCTTTTTGACAGACGGGATGCGAGATAGTCCTAAGAGCAACGGCGGGATGCGAGATCGACGGCGGGATGCGGAATGTAAAGAGGTAAATTACACATTACAGTCGTTACATGGAGGAACTACGACTCTTTATCAGGCGGAATCGAGATAAACATTCCGACCCGGGCGGGATGGTGCGATTGAGCCAAAAATACTAGCGGGATGCGGGATTGAAATAACCTATGTTGGACCCTCTTAGTTAGCGAACGGAAGTTTTGCGAGCTGGCTTCATGAGGTTTAAACTTCCGCCGGAGTTTTAAGTTTGCAGTATACAGCTATTTCAATTAACGCGGTCGGAGCAAAGCTTTAAGCTTTCTTTCTCTTCAGACGTCTGGAAACAATGTTCTTTTCGCCACACTTAATTTCAGAATTTTTAACCAAAGGTCGTTTTATAATAGTGAAAGAAAAGATACAGAAAAATGGTCTAATGAGTGGAAAATCTATTGTATCCTTGCTAATACTTCACGAGCAAAGATACAAATTCGTAGATTTCCTCTGCACCAACATGCAAACTTCCGACAAATACCCAGACTACTATTCGGTCTTGTCGCGAACACTTGACGCTTTCATCTGACAACGTCGACTGAAATAGCTGTAAACGTAAAACTCCAAGAGGCATCACAGTCATCAGTATTTATTCAATACCTTTTTGTAGTGTTTAGCTTTATCAAGCTTAACACATTGACATTAAAATAAAATTAGTGTCATTTATTCATTATTTATTTAGTGGAATCTCTCTTTAAGCCCGGGCCAAACGACAACGACAGAAACGACAGTCGCCTTCTAATCACGAGAGATACACGAGGGTATTTTTTCAACTCTCAGCGAGTGTGGGCAAAACGGGAGAAAACTCTTCGTGACTGGCTAGAAAAATTGGAACAGGTTCAAATTCGATAGGAATATACGAGGGTTAACGTGAGTCCCCGATAACGCACGAAGGTTGACGAGAGCCACCGATAACGCACGAAGGTTGACGAGTGTCACCGATAACGCACGAGAGTCGCCATGCAAGAGTTTAAGAGAGTCACTGAGACCCCGTCCACACTGCGCCAGAGGAATTTGAAAACGCAGCTTTATTTCTACGTTTAGGCCTACCGTCTACAATAATCCATCACGAAAACAGAGCGTTTCAAAAATGCTTTTCAAACCGGACGAAATGGAAAACGCCGGCTTTTCGTTTTCGTATGGACGGAAAACATTTTGAGAACGGAGCTTTTCGAAAACGATTGCGCACAATAATCATGTGATTTTCCTGGATGAGTTTTCCTCAAACGCAAATCCAAGATGACCGGTGATTGTTACGTTTTTAAATTCCTCCGGCGTATTTTGGCGGTAAACATTTGATGCGTTTTCAGAGTGAAACTTCCGTTTTCAAATTTCTACGGCGTAGTGTGGACGGGGCATGAGGCGTATATGACTTTCAAGCCAGGCGAGACTCAATGTTTGTTGCCCTTTGGCGCGGGCCCCCTGAGGACCAAAAAAAAAGAAAATCGGTGTTGTTGAAAGGTAGCCTCGATTGTGTGGAGGCCATTAGATAAGATTCGCTGTGCTTGTTTAAAGTGTTGTAAGCGTTGTAAGGTCAATGTAAATAAGCCGTAAAACTTTAAATAAAACTGAATTAAACGGTTACTCATTCTCTTCAGTTGATTTAGCATCACGCGAGGTCGCGCACTGCATGTCAAATATGGTAAATTTAATTTTTTTTTTTTTTGATACGGTTTATGTGCACTAAAAATTTCCTACGGTTAAACCAAGAGAATTAAGACTCACAGTCTCAGCGCTTTGATAGAACGTCTGAACTTTTGTGCGCCGCGGGCGTTTAAGAGAAATAAATAAAAAGGTAAAAAACTAAAAGCACACTGATTTGTTTCATTTAAACGATTTTCTCTTTTACATATATTCAAAATATATTCCCAATAAAATATTTTTCCCCTGTGCTAACAACAGATTCTTTGTACAGCCATTTGTCTGTTGCTTCAGTAAAAACCATATACTTTTCCATTTACAAAGACTCCAGCCTCACCTAAGCTGTTTCGTTCCGTCAATTTATTCTTTTTACAGATTGTTTTTTACTTCTTCAGTCTCAATACATTGTCGCTAATTGTTCCGTGGACATCGCCAAAACAATTTTAAAGCCAAAGCCTGAATTAGAGACCTACACAGAAAATCCTTTGTGTTCATGGGGTACTACTGTTATGGGAACGGAATGACACTCTAATTAACCACAATATAGTCCAAGAATCTTCTGGGAATTATACCATTCTCATATCTCAAGAATGCTTGCGAACCTACACCGTCCAAAAAAATTTTAGACATTTTCCTGAAACATAAAAAACACGTGTTAGACTGAAACAATATCTGTTAGAATGATAGTTTTGGCTTTGGAGATATACCGACGGGAAAATAAGAAAATTTCTATCAATCCGTTACGTATCTTCGGGCCCCTAAACTGTGTCTCAACTAGTTCAGATAAATAGCTCTAAAGCCGCTAGTTTCTTTTATGGAGCGAACTCTGATCGCTCCATAAAAGAAACTGGTGGCTATAGAGCTATTTAAAAGTGTTATACTGTACTTTAAACATTTCGGACGATTTTATTTTGGGACAGTTTTTTGTCCGAAATTAAAATCGTCCGAGTTATTTGCAAGTAATTTATGTTGGGTTACATGTACGGGGCCAGGGTCTCCCAAAGGGTTTATTTTTCTCTTTCAACTTGTATTTTTCTTTTGTTTATTTACTTGAAGCAGGAGCCCGTTGATCCTGGTTGAAGATTCGGGTTGGAAAACTAAGCAGAGGCGCGTTATATCTCAGCTAAACTCGATTCTGAGAAGTCTTACAAGATCCTTTGAAGTTTTTGTCTTTGGAGTGTTGAGAAATTCCAGTAAGACGTTTTGTCACCGTTCAATTTTGAAATTAAGCTTCTATGAAACCGAATAATATAATTAGTTCGCTTGTAAAACGATACAAACATTTAATTGCGTTGTTTTACTCCATTTAATTACCAAATGCTCTCTCTCGAAAATAAGCTTACTGTCATTACTGAAATCTTTTATAGGTGAAAAAGATTAATTTAAAAACCGTTGATGTTAAAAAAAAACGTTCCCGGGTCGAAGCCGGCAAGAAACCTGTTAATTTAACATCCAGACATTTCACAAGCATATGGTATATTAGCTATTGTTATTGCAATTTCAATAGATGATCAGGCTATTCATGCGACAATTCATTATCCATCAGAAATAGTGTCTGTGAAGTAGGTAAACAAGAGCATTATATTGCAGCCACCTGCCATTTAGTAGGAGGACTTGTCCACTGAAAATTCAAAAGCTTCTCTCTCCATTTAGCTGTGTTTGACTTTTGACAAGAGCTCATGGCCAAAAGGAACAACTGAAGAGAAGGTGGGCAAAACAGGTTTTTACTGAGTATGCCTCTCCTAGCATTAACCAAAAGGGATTTAGTAGCTAGTGATTTGCGGTTGCTCGTCCTAAAAACCATTAGCTTTTCGTTTATAGCATGCTGAGTTAACTACTCACGGAAAATGCCCCTAATTTATATACGACAACAAAATTTTCATATTTTTCAGAGATACACAACGTTCACTGTCTATAACATAGCACAAGCGAAAAGAAAAGGAACAAGCTTTATACGGTTTCATCAGTCTCATAAGTGTTAAACTAGAATTATTATGCATTTAGACTCTATAGTTGCAGTAACAAAACAGGCAGCATAAACTTTCCAGCTGTATTTCCATCAAGGACACACATACAGCTAAGGGGCAATCCCCTATGAAAAGGTCGGGGATGTTCGTCGTCTCGCTTTGAGGTGTAAATCAAGGATTTTGGTCTCGCTTGGAGTGTTCAGGACGAAATGCCACTAGTTTTAGCTGTCAATGTATCTTTTAGGGTGCACTCGAAGAAATGACAGTTAAAAAACGCTCTCATTTCCGTTTTTAGGCTCGATTTGCGCAGCTCTCTAGCTAGCTGTGGAGTCCGGTCTACAAGCCCGGGCTCCTTTGCCCAACAGTAGATGCCAAAAATTTCCAGTACCTCCATGAAATCCCTCGTTTCTACAATTTGATATATTCAACCCTTCTTCGTTTTAAGTATTTAGAGGTCAAATAAAGCTCGAGACACGCCCATATTGGTCTGCTTTAGTTAAATTCAATTTTTTTTGACGAGTATTCCCGACGTTTTCATATGGGAGCCACCCCTCTCCGCGATACAGCCTCTGTTTAAGAATAAAACAGCGAGACTTTATTTTGCTCTTGACCAAATTATGACAGAAAACATTTACGTTGGAGCAGCTGTTTTTAAGCATGTTCATCGCCCATTTTGTCAAAACGAGTCTGTGGCATAGTTTTTGACACGCTAAAAAAGGTGGTAGTGACGAGACACGATAAAAAAGCAATTCTTCAAAACTGCACAAAGGTGTTGAAAAAAAGTGTATTTTTTCCCCTCCAGTTTGAACCCAGGACTGCGGACAGAAGTGCACTCTTTTCCATTTCTGTAAGTCAATGGATTATATTTATTCCTCGAAATAAGAATTAAAATTTATAAATGCGGACACTGGACCACATACGGCTTCCCATTTCTCCACAGCCCGGAAATAGAATTGTGAATCAATTAACCCAAAGCGAGTTGGAACTGTGCGTGCGCAAGCTTCTTCTTTCTTAATCAATGATGTTCAATCTGCGATTTTAATTCTTCGTTGCGTTGAAGATTAGCGGAGAATTTCAGGCTTGCTTCAACTTATTTATACTTATTTATAACAACTACGTTACACGACTGACTCCTTTTGTTGTCACGTTTGTTAAAAGCAATTAAGTGCTATTGACAGGTGATTTTCCATAAAAGAAAGCATTGAATACACTTCCCTTTTTAACTATGTTTTGCAAAAGAAAGCTAGAGCAATGTAATCGGACCTCAGATGAACGAAGCAAACAAGTATATAACAATATTTCCCATGCAATACAAAATCAACGCTCATTACATAATAAAAATATTATTTACCTATTCACGCGGGTAAATAATACATTATACATCCTCAAAACTTCACAAATGAAACCGAAAAGCCACAAATGTTTTAATTCATCAGTTATATTGAAAAACAACATTTGATCGTGTTCTTTGGATTCGTAAATTCGATCAATAGCTTGTCGCAGGAAAAAGAAAACTAAGCTTTTTAGGTCATTGAAACTGGGAAATGACAAACAGTGTTTTTGTAATTTACCGAAAAATAGTTCCAAACGAAGTAGAGGTTCGATATATAAATGAGTTAAAACCACAAAATGACATATCCCTGATGAATTCTAATTTTACTCAACTTACAAAGTTTTCCTTTTTTATTTTTAATAATTCAAAAGAAAAACTTATTGCAAACCTTTACTGAAAGCAATTGCATGAAAAACACGTCCTGAGTCACAATTTAGAACTTTACTAAATATGATTTTTAGCAACGTAAGTTTAGTTCGCGAATTAAGTAGAAACAATATATTTTCGCTTTTCCAAGCTAAAGCCATTAACGGAAAAGGTGCCGTTTAATTATTAACATTTGTTGACACAGCGAAAGATTCTTTCCTCCTTTTAAATTTTGTTCAAGAGTATGCCTCTTTTTGTTGTAAATAGCACTTTCAGGACCTAATTCAGTACTAATGAATTTTTTCAGCTGTGCGGAAGAGTAGTTGAAGTTTGGTTGAAGAATTTATCAGCCCGAGGTGAATTTGCCGAAAAAAATGCTGAGTTATCAATTTAATCTTTTCACACATATTATTATGATAAAAGCTGAACAAGAGTCCAGGATACGCATTTCTCAGGCCGGATAAATTTGAAAACGCAGCTTCATTTCTGCGGTTAGGCCTACAGTGCATACTAATCCGTCACGAAAATGGAGCTTTTCGAAAACGCTCTTCAAGCCAGGAATTTGAAAACGCCGGCTTTTCGTTTTCGTGTGGACGGAAAACATTTTGAAAACGGAGCTTTTCGAAAACGATGGCCTCACGATAATCATGTGATTTCCCTGACTGACATTTCTTCAAATGCAAATCCAAAATGGAAAAATGAACGTTAATTGTTGCGTTTTTAATTGGGGCCAGTCATATCCCTTTGTGTCGTTGCGTTTTCAATGTGTTCTCCTTAGTCAAGAATGACTCTCCATCATATATTCTGTTATCAAGGCGAATCTAGGTGGTTTAGTCCAAGCGCACTTATAGCACTTAGAAATCTGCTTTTAAACCTTCCTTTATGGGTGAAGAAGTGAATACGACTATTAATTTCACAGGCAAAACGAAATTAACGGACATGACTTAATGAACCAATAATATTTACAAACCTTTTAGCCCGGGCGTATGGTGTATTCAATTTTTAATATAGATCGAACTTTCACAAATGGAAAAAGCCACAAATATGCATAACTGTAAATAGCTTCATTTCACTGATAAACAACGGGTTTATAATTAAGCAGTCTTATTAGCAGATTTTGTGCTTCATCCATTTTGTGTCAGAACAAAACTAAACTTTTAAGTCTTTTAACATTGTCAAAACGTGTTGAGTAGAGAAAGTATTCAAACTGAAATAATTAACTGTATTGTTTTTATTCAGTATAACTAATTTTAAATAAACGAAACGTCAGTAAAATAAAATAAGACCACAAATTGGCGACTTTCTTGAACTTAAAATCAGTCTCCGTTTTCCTGGATGTAGGGGAATTTCGCCGAAACGTCGATAAATATATTTGTGGTCATGTTTCTTTTCATGTTTTTGACATCAATTTAACTGAACAGGTCCATTAATTTAATTTGTTCTTTTTTTCTAGTTCAGAACCAGTTTTTATTGAAGTTATATAGCCCAGGGCGAAAATTTTTTCCCGAGAGTCACTTCCATCAAAGTTTTCTATGAAATTTTCCTCAATTCGTTCAGGAAGTAAAGAAGTTAAGTTTCGTGGGGAAAATATATTTTATTTAACAAATAAAGAAGCCTAAGCCGTGTATTACACTGTGATAAAACTGACACGACGGGCATTTGAGAATACGAGGGAAATCTAGAAAACACGAGCCGCAGGCGAGTGCTCTCTACATTTCTCGAGTGTTCTCAAATGTCCGGGGTGTTTTACGAACAAGTTCTCGAAGGTGATTAATCTTGATGACAAGGCACCGTTTCCACATACTAAGTTTGTTGGGTAAAATTTAAATTTCAAAAAATAAATTTGTTATAGAATATTATTTAAGTTTTTTAAAAAAAAATGTCATGCGCTAAATTGCCAAATGATTTCAAACTATCAAAGCACACTCACAATTATTTTACATTGTGTTGATTTTAAGGATTGTCTTGCCAAGGACTCGAGCGTAATGGCTTTTGTCAAATGGCTTTTTTACCTAGCAGCTGTGCTTGGAGTATCGCAACTGTTTTGTAACGTGGAGGCACAGCAATCTAGCAGACAAAGTCGAAAAGAAGCTTCCCAGTTTGGCATGATGTTACAGAGACACATCTTCAAACGGATGACAGATCCTTCGTATGTTTGTCTTAAGGAGTGTCGCCTTGACTTACGGTGCCAAAGTTTCAACTACGTTATTTCCAAAGAGATGTGTGAATTGAACAATCGCACCAAGGAAGCGAGACCTGAAGATTTTGTTCCAGACCCTGACAGATATTACTTTAGACGAGACTTTGGTAGAGGTAACTAATCATAGTTTTATCAAGTTCCTTTCTTACCCGGTTTAGTGAATTTCTCGTTTCTCGATTTAAGAAAAGAGGCACATCATGCATACGTTGGTAATACGAATTGCAAAATTATCATGATGAAAAAATATATGCAATAACGATTGAAATTGTCGGACACTTCGGATGAATGTTGGAAATTCTCTACATCTTGACGAGCCTTTACATCACCTTGGGAAATCGTCGGAATTCGTCGGGTCATCTTCGGAAATTTTGTAGGTCTTCGGTTAAACTTTGGAATCTTTGTAGGTTGTCAAAAAATCTCTGGGAATCCTTCGAATAAACCGATCAAAATGCATTAATTATTCTGCTCTCTACGCTTTAAACGTATATGAAATGATGTCGATATATAGATAACATCCTCAGTATGATTCAAGAATCACACGGGAACTGTAACACACCTGGTTAATATCACGGATTATTATACGGTTGTACATGTGTTTCACAAGGACTGGGAACTACCGAATTCACGAATTTGATCGGCTAAAATCGATATTGACCGCGGTCTAGATTTTCCCATTTAGACCGGCACCTAAATCGGTTACATTTTGCGGTGAAAAAGCTGTAAACTACAATACAAAAATGTTGACTATTTCCTTAAAAAACTATTACTGGAAGTGCCAAAACGCCTGATGAGAAAAAAAATATTAAAGAGGACGAGCAAACTTTGGCCGATTTAAGTTCAGCTCATCGCGGTTCGCAAGGAAAATGCCAGCTAGTACAAACCAGTTACATTAGAAGAATCAAATTTTTCTTTTGTGCCATGTAATAAACATCTTATTAACCGAGCTTAGTCGGTCTGTATGGGAGAATCTTGATCTCGGTCTTGCATACAGACCGAACGCAGTGAGGTCTGTACTCACGACCTTGGTCAAGATTCTCCCATACAGACCGACTAAGCTCGGTTAAACAAAAATGTATGAATTCCTTCATCGAGCCAAATTTTGCTCGTTAAAGACTAAGAATGGTCAATTGGACCGATTTATGGCGAAAAAGAAAGTTTTGGAGAAAATTTGTGCTTTTCTTTAATAAGAGCTAATGAATAATATTCGCTTTCCAGTCCCCCTCGGTTCCATTCCTGAACTGCCTGCTGAATCGTGCCATGAAATCAAGGCGAGTGAAGGAGGACAAGCCGTCAGTGGAACATACTGGTTTTATTCTATTGTACCAGACAACGTTGCACTTGCATACTGTGACATGAAAACCGAAGGTAACTTTACCCAGTTTTCTTTTTTTGTCGCTGTTTTGAGGTGTCCAGTTGCACACAGCTTTTGCAGCAAAATGAGGAAAAAAGTTACGAAACATTATATATGGTTTTCACACGTAACAATAAAAAATGTATTTTTGATTATGACAAGGTCTTTTTCTAACCCTGACGTCTTATACAGATATCTAGATTTTTTTGCAGTATTTAACAAGAGGAAATCGTCTATTTGTAGCGCTAGAGTCAAGGAAATTCAAGGTCGGGGTTCTTTTAGACTTAAAATAGTAATTACCATTTACAACAACCTCTCTGGGAAACTTTGGGCAAAATACATTGATTTGATTCTAAGGTGGGCTACTTTCAAATTTCAATATTTAGATTTCAGACCTCTCATTATGTACATTCACTACTGGTAAAGACTACAAAATTAACTTCAAATTGAAGGAAACCCGAAAGTAATAGTTTTCTAAGATAGAGAAACACTAAAGAGATATTAATAAACCATAAAGAAACAAGGATGGTCTAGAATGGAGAAGACTGACGCGGTTTACAAAAGAAGAACTTCAAAAAAATAGGCTAAACTTTTCAATATGAGCAAACCGTGAAGTAGGTCCTTTAACTAGGAACATTTGTAGTCTTTACCCTTAAAATGGTAGCTTGACTTGATAATATGGACCTCTATGAGACTCCAAAATCAGAGGTGTTGTTAACGAATTCTATCCATTTCAAAACCTTAAAAAAGATCAGTGTATTTTGCTATCCTTCCCTCAGACCTGGACGAATGCAATTCCTCAGTTCCTGTTTGTCACGAGAGTGCCACGTGTCAGAATACCATTGGTTCTTATCGCTGCTTATGTAACAGGACTGGGTTTATTTATCAGGATGGAAAAGGTTGCGTTGGTAAGTATAACATGACTTGGTCAGCCTAGTGCTGCCTGAACTCGACCTTTTCAAATAAAGTAGGTGTGTAGGTATGAATTCTTGTCCACGGTTTTGGCAAACTCTAAACAGCAGTCTCAGAATCTCATATCTTGTGTTATAATTTTTTACTTCGCTCGAATTTAAAGGAGCTCAGTTACGTTATTTTGAGTCATTTTGGCCACGTACAAAATTGAATTTAAATTGAAGGAAACCTGAAAATATAAATTTACTAAGATAGAAAAACACTAAAGAGATAATAATCAACCATAAAGGAACAAGGATGGTTAAGGATGGAGAGGATTGACTCGGATTACAAACGACGAACTTGAAAAATTTAGGCTAAACTTTTCAAGATGCGCAAACCGTGACGTAGTTCATTTGAGTGCTAGCTGACAATCCCTCGATTACCACTCGTTTATTGATCTTTGCACCTGTTGTACAAAGCAAACTAACTACAGGCTGCGTCAGAGGTTTCGCACTAAGGCAAGGCTATAGCAAAGTGCTGGAGCAAATTTCAACAGGAAAACGGGTTTTAATCATTTCGATAAGAAAATGAGTGCTTGAAAAGAGCAGAATTAAAGTTATCAAGAGTCGGTACATCTGAGAATCTTCGGCAAACTTCGGAAGACAATCGTAAAGATTCGTTTAATGCCTTCGGATCACCATGGAAAATCTTCGTCCACAAGTCACCCATTGCGCTTCTTTTCCTTTGCTTTACAGATGCTGACGAATGTGCCGACGGGTCACATGATTGTGACGTCAATGCCGACTGTAACAATACTGTGGGATCCTACATATGCTCCTGCAAACCAACATATTTCGGAAACGGAAAATACTGCACAAGTTTCCGTGAGTCTTTCGCCTGTCATGTTTCCAATGATTATATAAATTAATATTCGAACCCTTCTGTCCCTACCTTTGTGATCTTGGGATGGCTTTTGTTTCCTTCGCGCGCCACGTGGGGGTGAGCAAAAAGATCAAGATCTATTTTTATCTCATACAAAGACAAAGCCTTTGTGGGTGGCTCATGTTCGCGGGGGCCTCATGGTAAGTGCGCTCGACTCCGGATCGAGCGGTCTGGGTTCGAGTCTTGGCCGGGGACATTGTGTTGTGTTCTTGGGCAAGACACTTTACTCTCACAGTGCCTCTCTCCACCCAGGAGTATAAATGAGTACCAGTGGGGGGAAGGAGGGAGGAGTAGAAATACTCCTAATCCCTTCATACCACAAAAACCGGGATAAGCTCCGGCCTGATATTTGGCCGGGCCAATTGGCCCGTATGCCGACTTAACCTTTTACCATAATTTGCTAATTTAGTTAAGATGGCTCCTGCTTTTTCTTTTGACTCAAAGTACTTTAGCCTCACTTTGCTATTTTCTCTTACCCAGGTGGCCTCGGTTCATCCGTTATTCTTGCTGGTCTCGATCGCAAAAATTACACTGAGAAGCTGATTTCCTTTTTGGACCCAGTCCTCCTGAGCTCACAGCGTAGTGGGTTTGTGCGGTGCTGGCATGCCAAGACTGACGGCTCGGCTGCATCGATATTCCACGACAACTGTGATGGAAAAGGACCCACCGTAACCATCTTTAAGTCCGGCAACTACATATTTGGTGCATATACCGACGTGTCCTGGCATAGCAGTAAGTATCAATTAGTATCAATTCTTTCTCCGGGGGTGGTACTCCCAGAAAAATTCGGCGGGGATGTGTGATCCGCTTCACAAAACCCATACCCTATTTATGACCAAAATCTGCGATTTTCCCTACCTTATTAATGACATGACCAAAAATCCGATACCTCATTTAAGACCAGACCCTTGAATCAATACCTTGTTTCAGACCTGCCTTATAATTTGTTCCTTAGTTCAGACCAAGGTTAAAGGCAATGTTTATGTGCTTTTAGTGGAAGGATAGCTTTTTCTATAAGACATACCCGATCCAAGACTAGAGTTCAAAAACCATACCCTATTTGGGACCTAAATGGCCAAAATCTATACTCTATTTACGGCAAAAACTGCTAAAAAGCCATACCCTGTGGAGCCGCACATACCTGTATAGCCCATATAAGGAAGTACCCCCCCTCCTCCGGGCAATACAATTCCTTTTCATCAGTGTTTGTTTACAGCCGAGGTATTTAGAATGTTTCAAACGTTTCTCTTCATTTCAGCTCCTTGCGACTACTCTACAGCCAGCAAAGCTTTCATCTTCTCGCTTTACAACAACAAAGGATATAACCCTGTTAAGCTGACCCAGTATCAAAATCAGGAAAAAGCAATGTATGGTTGTTCCAATTACGGACCCACTTTTGGTTCTAATAGCGGGGATCACGACATCTACATATCGGACAACGCTTTGAGCAACCAAAATTCTTCTACCCGATGTGGCTCTACGTACTCCGTCCCCCCCGGATATTCAGCTGGTGATTGCAGGTTTTTCGTTGGTCCCGCAGGGGATAAGTTCACTCCTACTAACATTGAAGTGTTCTACGAAATAGGTAATGAATATTAGCAAATGAAGTGGTTTCAACCAAAATAATCACTACAATAAGCGACTGGCTTACGATGCTCGCACCACGCTGTCGTCCAATCAGAAGTAATCTAAGATCAAAACCAATCGCAACTCGCTCGTACACAGCTTTCGCACACCTTTTCCCGCGCTTCTCCTTAGCTACATGTATTTGGTTCTGGCTTGATTGGTTCACATGATAAGTCCTCGTGTAACTTGTTTTTCAGCATAATCGCTACAATTTCTTTAGGACACCTGCCTCTGTCAGTACAATCAATTGCAATATACTTCATAGTTGTGGGAGGCGCGGTGGCCTCATGGTTAGTGCGCTCGTCTCCGGATTGAGCGGTTCGGGTTCGAGCCCTGGCCGGGGACACTGTGTTGTGTTCTTGGGCAAGACACTTTACTCTCACAGTGCCTTTCTCCACCCAGGTGTACAAATGGGTACCGGCGAACTTAATGTTGGGGGTAACCCTGCGATGGACTAGCATCCCATCCAGGGGGGAGTAGAAATATTTCTAGTCACTTCATGCTACAGAAACTGGGATAAGCTCCGGCCTGATGGGCCATTTGGCTCGTATGCAGACTTTACCTTACATTATAGAGTGAAGCCGTAGATGTTCGACTATGTTGCAAAGATTTTTGACTAC
Source organism: Orbicella franksi (assembly GCF_964199315.1). Lineage (NCBI taxonomy): Eukaryota > Metazoa > Cnidaria > Anthozoa > Scleractinia > Merulinidae > Orbicella > Orbicella franksi. The sequence goes on from NC_138159.1 coordinate 16,216,461, forward strand.
TTTCGTAAGACTTTTAAAACTTTCAAATATTATCCCAAGGCCTTTTTATCATTTCGGAACATTTTCTGAGCATGTCTTCCTTAGTTTTCGAAAGACGTGAGGATGTTTCCAGGAAAGATGCAAAGTTTTTTTCAATCATATCGTAAACACATCTTATTTGAAACTCATTTTACCGAATCAATATATCAAATTTCATTAAAAGACATTAAATGACCATTTACCCTAAAATTCCGCAAATATCGGTCAGAATGTAAATGGTAAGACAATTTTGGCTCAACCGAACGGGAAGTTTTATAATTTTCAACAGAAATTTCCGACTGGAAAATGTGCTTATTACCATTTGCAATTCTTCGCCGCCATCTTGAAATATGATCAAATTGAACTTGTCCTAGTCTCTTTTGGTAAATTGGTTTTTTTTTTTTTTTGAGTAAATGCTAAATCGTCAATCGGAACGGACCTTACCATCAGGCATTTTTGCTTATCATTTGCGCAAACCGTTAACGAACCAGTTTCGCCGTTTAAATAGTAAACAGCCGAGAGCTATGAACTCATTTGCTTTTATCTTACTTCAAACCACAAATTTTGTTTCATTCTACAGGGGACCTTGGTACATCGGCCATTATTGGAAGCCTCGATTTCGGCAAATACTTGGGGAAGCTTATTTCTTTTTTAGACCCAGTCGTCCCGGATGCATTCCGCAGTGAGTTTGTACGGTGCTGGCATGCTAAGACTGACGGCTCGGCTGCATCTACATTCCACAACAACTGTGACGGAAGAGGACCTACAGTGACGATCATTAAGTCCGGTAGCTACATATTTGGTGGATATACGGATCTGTCTTGGCAAAGTGAGTAGTTATGAGAAAGTTTTCAGTATGAACTGTCTTCGTTTCTTAGGCCTTCTGGACAAATGTGAAACCTTGTCATTGTTATCAGCTTTCCTCCACAGGTAGAACATGTCGATGTTATTCATGCAATGACAAGTTATTGCTTAACACCAATATAATCTTATAACGCTTTCAAGCATTACGGGTTAGATCATGCGAAACACCTTTGAAATCCTCTCGACTTACGACTGTGTTGCGCTATAACTGCATTTTTCTGTTCTACCTTACTTATTACATGAAATTTTCGCGACACGTTTATTTCGCGAGTTTGAGGTGCGCACATTTCGCGACACTTTTGCGACTTTGCAAGAATTTTGTCTTTTGAAGCACTTTAACTTTAACTTCCTTGGTAATGTTACTTTAACATGTCTTTGTTTGTCAGAATGTTTATACGCTTGTTTTCATCTTAGATTCTGGCGGTTATACTTCAGCTAGTAAAGCTTTCATCTTCTCGCTCTACAATGTCAAAGAATATAATCCTGTGAAGCTGACTCAGTATCAAAATCAGCAGTATGCAATGTACACTGAGCCCAATTACGGCCCCAGCTTCGGTTACGGGCCTGATATCTACATATCGGACAACGCTACGGCCAACCAAAATTCTTCTACCCAGTGTGGCGGAACCTACTCCTTCCCCTCCGGATATTCAAATGCTGGCTGTGAATTTTTCACTGGAACCAGTCATTTCACGCCAACTGACATTGAAGTGTTTTACGAAATAGGTAATAAATTCGTTTTTCTTTGTTGGGTTGATGTAATACTTGCGACAGTTATTGGTTTTAGATAGGAGTTTGACATTTGCATTCAGTCTTGTGAAGCTACATGTGGCTATTACAACGGATGAACAGAAGACCTCAAAATCTGACTGTTTTGCTACTGCGAAACGGTTGTATTACAAGGATTGTGCCCAGCTGAGTTTGGTGTATTTTATTTAGTTTTGTCAAATACTCGCTGTAAAACTAAATGTTAGCGAAGACATTACTTCTATGGATCTAAATAACAAAGCCATAGCTTTATTACAAACAAATGCTTCTCCCAGGCGTTATAATTAAAGATGACAATGCAAGCAGACGATACAAACTTTGAAAACTGTTCAGCCTATAAAATGTTTCAAAAACTCTTTTCGCCATCCGTTTAAATCTTCTTCAATTTCTGTCCATCCGTACCTTGTTTTGTATAAGTTGTGTTACTGAAATATTCCCTCACTGTTTTCAGTGATTAGTTTTTATATTTCCCCCAATTCAGCGGTCATTTCGTTTGCCTAAATTTGGCTAAAATCAATGTCACAGCTAACCTCTTGTTTCTCGTACCCAGGCGGCCTCGGTGCATCTGTTATTCTTGGCGATCTCGATCACAGCAAATACTTAGGGAAGCTGATAACTTACTTAGACCCAGCTCCCCCGAGTGCATCCCGTACTTACTTTGAGCGATGTTGGCATGCTAAGACAGACGGCTGGGATGCGTCAACATTCCACAGCAACTGTGATGGAAAGGGACCCACTGTGACCATTATTAAAGTTGGCCAATACATATTTGGTGGATATACCGATACGTCTTGGCTAAGTACGTATATACTTATCATTATCATTCGATGTATTTGCTTCCTTTTCATTGGCCGAGAGCCCACCACATGACCTTCAAATAACTGCCTGCAAATAATAGTCTGCTCATGCGTAATACCGTGTAAATGCAAATAATAGTTCTACTCATGTGTAATTGTAACCACACTCTTAAGTGGGAAACGGCAGGTCGCTTTCCTGAGCGATCAGACGGAGAGTGATTTAAAAATGAAAACAAACTTGGTGAGCGAATAAAAAAGCAATTATTGATCTCCGATATCGCAAAATATCGTGATTCGTGTCTCGAAGATCAATTATTGATCTGCTCGCCACTGACAAATCACCATATTTTGCTCAATCTCGTCCAATAATTTTTCATTATTTTGCTGGGCCTTATGAATAAGTATTCTTGCTTCCGTTGGTGTTGCTGTGGAGAAACATTATGCTTTTAATTTGATCGATATTAGTTCGTTCCCTTGTGGTTGTTGTTGTGTTAAATGAACGTTGTTTTCGCATGATTTGTCGATTTACCCCTGTAGTCAGTAAGGACCTCAGGATAAAGTTTTCACATAACGTCTTTGCCAGCCACTTCAGTGGTCAGACACTTTTTCCTTGTTGTTGCAGTTGTTTCTCTGTTCTGAAGCATTTTTATTTTATCAGCTTCTTTTTGTTTTTATTTCTAAATGCCACAATCCGCTTTTCTTCATCATTTTCAGGTTCTTGCAGTTACTCCTCAGCCAGTAAAGCTTTCCTGTTCTCGCTTTACAACAAAGATGGATATAATCCTGTCAAGCTGACTCAGTATCAAAAAAAGACCGAAGCAATCTACAGGTGTTCCTCTTATGGACCCACTTTTGGTTATGGTGGAGGACATGTACATGATATCTACATATCAAACAACCCTACCATCAACCAACCTACCAATTCTTATACCAGGTGTGGCTCTACATATTCTGTACCCCACGGATATTTAGCTGGCGACTGTGGGTTTTTCACTGGAGCTTTATATTTCACTCCTTCTGATATTGAAGTGTTCTACGATATAGGTAATTGAAAATATGACATCATTCTTTAGTCAATATCACCGAGTAACCCATTCAACCATAACTGCTGTAAATATTTCTGAATTATTTTCGGTGTTTCAGCCTTGTTTCTTATCACAGGCAAGGTGAATTGTCTAATATAAATATAGATGTGGCCTGCCTAGATGAGCCCAGGCTACTTGCGGGTTCGCGCTGTTGCTATTGTCAAGCTTTTTTTTTAACTCAATGTGTATATATTTCTGTAAAATTGTAAATATGCGAGTCATAATAAATAATAAAGTTGTTGTTGAATTTTCAATCGGAGTCCGTTAAAATGACAAAACAACGTTTGCGATTGTTTCATGGAGAAATAATTTTCATGAGAAGTGATGGAAATCATTCGTTGTGAAACAACTTGAAACAATGACTGCTTTTAATAAATCCAGAAACGGAACAAAGAGCAGTTTCAGACATTACGAGCATCCCAGACCCTTCCACATGAGAGTCCGCCTTGGACCTCAACGACTGTGAAGTTCGATTGGCTTGGCGTAGGCTGAAACGTGCTTTGAATCAGTTTTTTTTTTATGACCATTACTTTCCTTGGTCAAATGGATGAAAAATTTACATCATGTAGTGGTTTGGGGTGATAGTTTGCCGTGATGTATTTTAAGTAAAATCGATATTATCATGAAAACGATTAACAGATAAACTCGATTGACAGTTGAAGAGATTGCCGATTTTTATGAGACGTTGTCATACTTAGAAATAAAAATTGATGGTTACTTTATTGGCGACACCAACACGGCGCCTCCATACAAAGCTCTATCTACAAATTTGAGAGAAGCATTTCTCGAATAACACAGGTATGAAGAAACAGGCAGACCTAAGTCTTTGCGAAGTTGTATATAAATCAATAATCTGTTATATCTCACATTCTTGACTCAATTTATTGAATGATTAAAATCTTGATTGTTGATGGCATGACAGTGAAAACCAGCAGTACGACTGCAGTTGCTTTGAACTTTTGTCTCTCGTACCCAGGCGGCCTTGCAACATCTGCAATTCTTGGCAACCTCGATCACAACAAATACTTGGGGAAGCTGATAACTTACTTAGACCCAGCTCTCCCGAGCGTATCGCAGAGTTACTTTGTGCGGTGCTGGCATGCAAGGACAGACGGCTCAGCTGCGTCCACATTCCACAGCAACTGTGATGGAAAGGGACCCACAGTGACCATCATTAGAGTTGGCCAATACATATTTGGTGGATACACTGACGTGTCTTGGCGCAGTAAGTATCATAAGATCTAACTATCACCAAGAGCTTGATAAAAACGTGCTTTATTATCTCACTAAAAGAACAAAAAAACTCCATTTTTGTTCTTTTGTTTAACCATTGGTCTTACTCTTTTCTTGTTTAAGAAATACAAGTACTTATTTCAGGTTTAAAACCGATATTAATACGCTTTTTGATGTTGCGCGGCCTTGCAGTTTCGCATAATCGACCTCAAATCGCATCCGATGGCGGGCTTAACTCATAAGAAAAATCCTCGATTTCTATAAAGATCTTTCGTAGCTACCCTGAGAGCAGATTCGCTTCGATCTCATTCGCAGCTCAAAGTATTGTAGCCTGTGAACACAGACGTATTTCCGGCTGTCACTTGGTTCTGCCGAAAAATAACGTCTGCGAACCCGAGCCAGAAAACGATTTCTGTGACGTAAGAATTCTAAGCCAATCACAATTTAGCTCAAATAACCCCAGAACCACTGCGCGAGGTATTCGCTGCGAGGAGCACTCGAGTTTCATTCTATCATGGAATCTGATTAGCCAAGAAGAAACAAAAGTCATTACGTCACAGAAATCGTTTCCTGGCTCGGGTTCGAAGACGTTATTTTTCGGCGGAACCAAGCGACAGCCGGAAATACGTCTGCGTTCGCAGGCTAAAAATATTGTGACTGGTTGTCCAAACACCCGCGTAGGACTGCGAGAACTTAATCTAGCGGCGCCGACTCGCATTAAGCAGACTAGCTTTCGTCTTGAGCAAACTTTTTTAAAAAAAAACTTAACTTAATCGGTTTCAATCAGGCTACGAGGAGTTCACAAGCTAGAGGGCTCAATTCAGAGGGTGGCAAAGGGTTCTTGCGTGACGCATGATGGCCCCAAAATTAGCAGCGTGACGCGTGAATTGGACCAAATTAGCCTCGTGACGCTGGACAAGACATCATAACGTCATGCATGATTTGTTATTTTACAAGCAAGTGATGCGTGATTTGCCAATTAGATTTCCGTGATAAGTGAACGTTCTTTCAACTACAACCGATACCATTCATTCAAAGTAAACAGTAAATAGAATCTTAAAAGAGATCAATAAATCGTGGGCTTCTGATGTCTTTGATCTTCGTGGATCTTCACGGTACTATAGGTCCAAACAATTGTGACAGAATAGGAATAAGTCAATTGAAAACAGTCAAGCTTTGCACCAGGACTATGAGCTTCAGAGTTATTTTTGTCCATTTTGTCGACCGATCATTTTTGGCAGTGCATCAGACCATATCCGAAACCGGCTATCAATCAATCAGTCAGTCAATCAATCAATCAATCAATCAAGCAATCACTCACTCAATCAATCAATCAATCATCGTATTTAAGGTCTGAAAGAATGTCGTCTCAAAACCGGAGGGTTCCAAACGGCTGAAAAGATAAGAGACGTTAGAGTTAAGTGTCATTTTATGCCGCTCCAGAAGACAGAGAGAGGCTACACAAGGAAAAAGTTTGTGAACCACTTAATGAAGGTCGTCATAAAGACCTAACTGAATTCAAAAGCCACGTTATGTCATCCACAGACATAAAAGCGTTGCCGAACAGAAGAGGATTTAAATGAAGAATGATCATCGTAGTTAATTTTCCAATTTAAGCAATTGGAAAGAAGAAGCCTGAAAAAAATCAGGGCTTCAACGGAATTCGAACCCGTGACCTCCGCGATACCGGTGCGATGCTCTACCAACTGAGCTATGAAGCCACACATTGGGAGCGAGGCCAGTTACTTGAGTTCATATCTTCCCGTGAAGAGTGAAATGATGTGAAGTTTATATGAAATAATTCATATATGAACTGCGGTTGTAGATGAAAGTGCAGAATGATAATCGCAGTTAATTTTCCAATTTAAGCAATTGGAAAGAAGAAGCCTGAAAAAATCAGGGCTTCAACGGGATTCGAACCCGTGACTTCCGTGATACCGGTGCGATGCTCTACCAACTGAGCTATGAAGTCACACATTGGGAGCGAGGCCAGTTAATTGAGTTCATATCTTCCCGTGAGGAGTGAAATGATGTGAAGTTTATATTCTTCACTTTCATCTACAACCGCAGTTCATATATGAATTATTTTATATAAACTTCACATCAGAAAAGGATTTACAGGGGTAAAGCTTTGACACAAATATTGCCTGTACATCAAAGCTTGGCAAAGGTAGCGTAGACGTCTTCTCAATTCGTATAAGATCTCTGTCAACTTAGCCTGTGAACAGGCTCCCGATTGTGTCATAGAGGAAGGAAAGAAACAGGCGGGCGGAGTTAGACCGCCTGTCTGGAGAGGGGAAAATCCCACACCACAAAATTGGCGATGTACTTACTCTTTTTACGTGACGCGTGATTGTTGAAAAAAAAATCTCCGTGATGCGTGATTTAATAGAAAAATTCATCGTGATGCGTGATTGGTAACCCCCCCCCCCCCCCACCCACTTTGCCACCCGCATTTCAGAATAAGTAAATCGCTCGCAGCAATGCACTTCATGTACTGCCGACAAAGAGACTTCCTTGTAGTGCGGAAGGTCATTTGAGAATGAGATACAAAAGAAGTGAAAATAAGGAACTATCTTACCAGTCCACTTTGGTCGTACGCATCCGGAGGACTGACTGAGCGAACGAACTGTACGAACATAGGAAGGTATGAACGAACGAACGAACGAACAAAAGGACAGACGAATAGACGAACGGATGGACAGACGGACGAAGGGACAAAGGGACGAACGGACGAAGGCACGAAGAGACGAAAGGACGAACGGGCGAACGGACGTACGAACGTGCGCACAAATTAAACGAATGACCAATAGAACAAACGAACGAACGAAAAAACTTTATTTAAGTGTCTGAAAGCATTTGGCAGATGGAGAACGCTCTACTAACAAGGAAAACCTAATTTATTTGGACTTACGTTATGAAAGTGCTGACGACTTATATTACCATTGCATATCCATTCTGGTTTGGCAACCACAACAGTACGGCCTCGAACGTCGATTGAAAAATGAAGTTTCTGGTTAATCCAGTTTCATGTATGTCTGTCTCGTACTGTCAATAATTATGCTAGCCAGCGTTAAGTTCGAAAATCATGTGGCTGTGCGGTTCGTTTTCCAGAATACGCTGAACTTGGTCATTAAGCATTTAATGACTGACCCCAAGAGAAACAGTGAGTTTTGTATCCCTGAGACCCTCAATGTTCCCTCAGGCGAAGCCGCAACCTCGTTCCCAGGGTCTGTCATCTTACCGCCTCCTGGAGCGAATCGTTCGCTCTAGGGGGTGGTAAGATGAGAGACCCTGGGAACGAGGTTGGCGAAGTCGAGGAGAACGTTGAGGTCGAGGGGAAACAGAACTCACTATTTCCCGCTGGGCCAGTCATGAAGTGTTTTGTATACCTCCCAACTCAAAAAAGAAAAAAGAAACAGCAAAAAAAATGTTTGCCTGACGTCGGCTGGCACATAAATTTGGTGGGGTTAAAAGGAGCACAACCTGATCATGTGCGAGTCGAAAGTTTAAGTTGTTGTTTCCCTAGGGAGTTAGTGAGTTTTGCTCGCCCTTGGGAGTTAGTAAGTTTTGTTCGCCCCAGGAGAGTTAGTGAGTTTTGACCCACCGCACGTGACACCTTTTCCTCCAATCGGAAAACGTATTCCGGTTGGGAGGTATAGCATTTTACGTTGTTGTTTCAATCTTCCAATAACATGCTTATCAATGACGCTGACAGAACAAAACTTAGTTGCATCATATTCTACTAAGTATGAGTCGTGAATCTGAATTAGGTGTATTTTCCATAAGAAGTCCTGTTGTAAACCACCGAAAGCTTCCAGAAAGACGATCTCTCTCTGTCAGTCTCCAGACTTCTTCCTTGCTTATCTTCTTGCTCCAACTAAAACACTTTTTCGACTATAGAAAGAGTTTCCACCTAGAACGTCGCGATCTCATTTCACTCATTTGAAAATTCAGTCGCTACCAAGGCATATCACGCTTAACGCCCTTGCCAACAGATCCGATCCTCTCGTTGCCTATTTATTTTGTTTTTTTGTTGTTGTTTCTTTTCTTCTAAAGATTACTTTACAATATATGGTAGCTTTATTTCTGTTTTTCTTTTCAACCGAAATGCTTAGAAAGTGTACAACTTTTGTTTCCAATTCAGGTTCTAGTTGCAGTTATACTTATGCCAGTAAAGCTTTCCTGTTCTCGCTTTACAACAATGATGGATATAATCCTGTCAAACTGACTCAGTATCAAAATCAACAATACGCAATGTATCACTGCTCCAACTACGGACCCACTTTTGGTGCTGGTGGGTATCATGACATCTACATATCGGACAACTCTACGAGCAACTCGGGATCGTATACCACTTGCGGCTATACATACTCCGTTCCTTAAGGATATTCAGCTGGGCATTGTAGCTTTTTCACTGGGGGCATTTTTCGTTTCACTCCTACTGACATTGAAGTGTTCTACGAAATAGGTGATTAAAAACAGAACATGATAACTCTCTTTTAATGCCGTAATCAGGATTCGATTTAGCGCTCTCTTTCAATAAGCGCCGCCTTACAACCCCCGGGGGGTACTCCCAGAAAAATTGGGTGGAGGTGTGCGCGGTCCGCTTCCCAAAACCCTTACCCTATTTATGACCAAAATCCGCGATCTTCCCATCCTATTTATGACTTGAAAAAGTAGCTTCTTCTAAAAAGCATACCTAGTTCAAGTGCAAACACCATACCCTATTTATGACCAAAACGGCTGAAAACGCTATCTTTCGGTCCGCGCGTACCTATATAGCCCATATAAGGGAGTCTCCTCGCACTCAGATCCCCCGGGCTTACATAAGTGCCCTCATTGCGAAAGTGACAGTGAAGACTTTGACATCGAAGAGATGATAGTAAAGACTGATTAGACAAGTAAACAATGTATCAGTTAATTCCATGTGTGCCCATGCCCCGCAATAGTGGGGCATTTTTCCACAATGTCAATCCCGGGGGTCGGATATCAGCCTTGCACAACTGATTACCCTCGGGCATTTGACCATCTCGCTTTTTTATCTTACGTGCAGCCATAGTTAATGGAGGGAAAATGGTAAGGAAACCCGGCAAAGTTCTTTGGGGGCTGACCCAGCACAAAACCTGCCAAAATATAAAAGGTGGTTATGTGTGCTCATACAATTAACCAATAGCAGCATTGCGATTATATAATTCAAGCATAGTCAATGAGCATAAAACAACACATGTCCTGGGTCAAGGACCTTCAAACATAAATCTTAGCCTGTTGTTTTGTTTTGTTTTGTTTGTTTGTTTGTTTGTTTGTTTGTTTTTTTCGCTTTTTCGATGTTTACCGGCCTTCGTGACCATTTCCTCCTATTGGCTGTGATGCAGCATTGTCGCTTCTTTTAATGACCAGTTTATCGGCAAATACGGTAAGTTTCGTAATGAATGCGTCTAAATAGGACATAAATAAGACTCTAGATCCTACGGAATAAGCTATATTAGGTTTTTTCTTCGCTATTAAAGTTAAAAAAAAAGACCTTGCTAGGACTTTTAATTTGGCCTGAATTGGCTTTGATTGTACTGAAAGTAACATGAGAAACGAAAACAACCCCGGGGCATTTGATCAACTGGTTTGTTCCAGCCGTACGGCATTTCCAGGTTGTTTTCAAAATAACCTAATTCCCGGGGGAAGGCCTGTTGGGGGGGGGGGGGCAGCATGGGCACAGCTGGAATTGACTAATGCATTTCTTTCTTGAGTGTATGATTTAACGCATCGACTTGGTCTAAACAGGCAAATGGTGTTATGGTTATGCGAACCTCTATTGTTAAAATTCTCAAGTGAAAAGTAATTGTTATTGTCCATTCAAATGCCTTATCACATTTCCATGTTTATGTTGAAGAGAAAAAGAAAGAAATAAGCGCGCCGTCCCTAATAAGCTCCCGCTCTCCAATTAGCACCCTCCCTTGAGTTACCAAAAGTATAAAATAAGTGCCCGGGTCACTAAATCGAACCATGAGATATTTGCTGATATGCAGGTAACCAATCGTTTAATTCATGAACGAAATGAAAAAGAACATATCACTGTTAGCCTTTTCAGTGCAAACTGTTAATTCCTGTTACTGAGAGCCATACAGTTTTGAGAATTTGCTGGTAAATCAAGACGGCTCCACTTAGCAGATGATTTCAACTATTTTCATTACCTGTATGCTTGATAATGTATTGGTATTGTGATGAGAAATTAGATCTTGATCACTCTGGCGATTTAATGAATTGAGCAAACCTCAAAAAGACGACTTTGATACTTAAACATACCGGTTTTATGCTCTTTCCTCTATCCAGGCCTAAGTGTGTCCGTCATTCTCGACGGTCTCGATTACAACCAATACTTGGGGAAGTTGTTGTCCTTCTTAGACCCAGTCCTCCTGAGTCCAGGGCGTGATCGATTTGTGCGTTGCTGGCATGCCAAGACAGACGGCTCGGCTGCATCGATATTCCACAGCAACTGTGATGGAAAGGGACCCACTGTGACCATCATTAAATACGGCAGCTACATATTTGGTGGATATACCGACGTGTCCTGGCACAGTAAGTATCATTCTACTACTAGTATACTAATGCAAATGCTGTAATCTGATTCGCTGAGCCATTGTACACTATCCGAAGTTTTGAAAGAACATCTAGAAACAAATGGATAATCCAATTTTTGAGAAGACTAAAAGGATGGCAGTTACAGTTTCTTAAATTGAAAATGCTCGAAATTTGTAATTGTTAAGTACGCGTGGACACAACTGCAAATGTCAAATTGACAATTCAGTCCGCACGAATTCTCTAAAGGGTGAAGTTTAATGCTTAGACCGAAAATAATTGGAATCATTATTTGAAGGAAATTTCAGTCAGAATTCTAGTAAAGCAATTGGATCATAACCTCAACTATCACCTCAAAGAAATCTTGAGCTCATAATCTAATTGTCAATTAGAGCTATCGTCTCCTTAAGACTCAAAGACTTGAGACTTAAAGGGGCAGTGTCTCGGCTGTTATATCCTGTTTTAATAAGTATGACGCAGAGCTTGTTATAAAGGTGCTTATTTGGGAAGCAGGGATGACGCATTGGTGAGAGCGCTCGCCTCCCACCTATGTGGCCTGGGTTCGATTCCGGCACGGTGCCATACGTGGGTTGAGTTTGTTGTTGGTTCTCGCCTTGCTCCGAGGATTTTCTCCGGGTTCTTCGGTTTTCCTCCCTCCACAAAAACCAACATCTCCAAATTCCAATTCGACCAGGATAGAGGACCCGCATGAAAACCAGCTAAGGCTGACGTGGCTTCCTCTCTAAATACTGTAATTTAATATCTTGCACTGAGAAGACGAAAAAAAAAGTAGAAATTGGTTCGAGCCAGTACCCAATGTTTGTTCTCTGTCCTTTGTATAGAACCGCCGGGGTTCCAAACTACGGCGGTTGGCTGTAGTTAGATACGACCGTTTGGTTTCCTAGGCTTCCGAAAAGATAATGCTGACGGAATAAGACCCAGTTGCATGATATTTCACAAAATCAGAGTAGTGAAGCTGAGCTCGGAGAATTTTCTATAGTATGTCCTGTTGTAAACCATCAAAAGCTTCCAGAAAATCGACCTCTCTCTGTCAGTCTCCGGGCTTCTCACTTGCTTATCAGTCTTGTTTCAACTAAAACTCTTCTTCGGCTTCAAAAACAGTTATCTCACCGGCTGTAAACCAGAACGTCGCGATCTCATTTCACGCATTTGAAAATTCAGACGTCAAGAAGGTATATAAACCGGGTATATAAATCCACTAACTTCTTTCGTGTTAGAGCTGTTTTCAATTGAGTGTCGTAAAACTAAACCAATTGCTTACCAATTGGACTACTCAGCCAATCTCAAACCGTAGGGAAAAAGAACTAATTTTCTGATTATCGGCCGACTCACAATTGAAAACTGCTCTATCACGCGTAACGCAAATTAAACGCTTTTGCCAACAGATCTGATCCCCACGCTGAATACTTATTTTTGTTGCTGTAGTTGTTCTGTTCCAAAGAACTCTTTATACAATATGGTTTCTGTATATATCTGTTTCTTTTTTCAACCGAAATGCTCAGAATTGTTAAACTTTTGTTTCTAATTTAGGTTCTAGTTGCGGTTATACTCCTGCCAGTAAAGCTTTCCTGTTCTCGCTTTACAACAATGATGGATATAACCCTGTCAAGCTGACTCAGTATCAAAATGAACAATACGCAATGTATCGCTGCTCCAGCTACGGACCCACTTTTGGTAATCATGACATCTACATATCGGACAACGCTTTGAGCAAGTCAAATTCGTATACCAATTGCGGCTATACATACTCCGTTCCTTCAGGATATTCAACTGGTAACTGTGGGTTTTTCACTGGAGTCTTTTATTTCACTCCTACTGACATTGAAGTGTTTTACGAAATAGGTGATTAAAAACAGAACATGCTAACTCTGTTTTAATGCCGCAATAATTTGATTTAGCGCACTCTCTCCAATAAGCGCCGCCTTACAACCGCCTTACATGTGTTTTACAAAATAGGTGATTGAGAACAGAACATGCTAACTCTCTTTTAATACCGTAATGATTCGATTCAGCCTTCTCCTTCCAAAAAGCGTCCCCTTTCTAACAAGTCCTCCCTATTCATTGTCCTTTTCTAATACACGTCCCCTATTCTAACAAGAGGCACCATTGTGAAATTGGAATTAAAGACATTGACATAGTAAACACTGATTAGACGATTGAATGATGTAGTCCGCTTTCTAATCTGAGCGTAATATTACCAAAGACATTGAATTGGACTTATCAAGGCCCGCTTGTTACAGTTGTCAAGTGATTTTACCCGTCACTGTTCAATCCCATTCCTAAAGAGCGCCCGCCATCCAATAAGCCCAAATCACCCCTCCCCCTCCCCCCCCCCCCCCACCTTTGAGCTACCAAAATTAAACAGGCGTCCGGGGCCCTAAATCGAATTATTATGGTATTTGTAAATATTATGGTATTGTGTAAATTGTAATTACGACAAGCGATTGGCGTACGAAACTCATGCCACATTGTCATCCATGATACAAGAACGGTCTCGGTTTAAACTTTTCCAAATCCCTTGATATTATTTGGAGTTAGTCGTGCCGGTCACACTGTTGGGTTACATGTTAGAGTTAGAACCACATAAAAATCACGGCTCAGTAGCTTTCATCTGAATGGTCACGCACTAGTATTTGATCCAAACTTAAAAGTTAGAACCACCTTGTACAACATAGTAAACAGTGCCACATGAAAATACTGCTCAATAGCTTTCACCGGAATCATCGCACACTAGTATTTCATCTACAGACGTAAAACTAAGAACCACCTTCTACAACATATTAAACAGCACCACATGAAAGTACTGCTTAACAGCTTTCATTTGAATGGTCACACACTAGGGTTTCATCCACAGACTTAAAAGTTAGAACCACCTTGTATAGTATGATGAACGTACCACATGAGAGTGCAACTTGCCTATGCTACACTTTCATCGATACATTAATTTTAATGTTAAACTTTGCAGAGTCAATTTTGTGTAAGCCCTTAGCCTTCAAGTAAGACTTCTTGAGTTACTATGGCTACTTAACGTAACATTAGAGCAGAGTAGAAGAAATCTAGCAAAGTAGATAAGTTTTCATACAAATTGAGTGGTCTTTTAGAAAAAGTATCAAAACTATCAAATTTGTAAATGGTTTTTGGTATGATCACGGATAATAATACTAATTCCATGCAAAAAAATATTTCCTGCAGAAAACGAAAAAAACCTGTCATAATTTTAATAACAAAAGGTGCAAGTTGTAGAATGCGTGTACCTTAGTGACAGCCGTTTTCCCAAGACAGGGGAAAACGGAATTCGAAATTCCAGTTTCGTTTTTCGTTTTACTCACGAGATCGGAAAAAGGAATTCGAGATTCCATTTTCGTTTTCCGTTTTCCTACTACATTGAAAATGGATTCCAACTTCTGTTTTCGTTTTTCGTTTTACCACAACTTTGGACAACAGAATTCTAATTGTTATTTCCTTTTTTCGTCTTTCGTTTTTTAAGATATTGAAAAACGGAATTTGAACATCGATTGTCGTTTTTCGTTTATGTGTTTTTGTCACTTTTGTATACATGAACCCACAGAAGAATGTTGGTTCTTCCTGTCGCTAACAACAGTAGACCTGGAAACCACATCCTTGATGAAGTCTTTGTTCGCCGTTTTCTCATTGACGAAAATAATAGTTATGAAGACCTTCTCGAGGGAATCAAGACCCGATATGGGGCTGCACAGTAAGTGTAAAAAGGTTTCACAGTCGCCATGATATCAAGAAGAGAGGGTCAGTTGCAGATGGAAGAGTCGATATCCGGTCAGTGTAAAATAAGGACTGCGGACTGCAGACTGCAGACTGCGGACTGCAACTGCGGTAAAATGGAGACTGAGGGTCAAATGCAGACTGCAGACCATGAGTAAAATACAGACTGTAGACTTTTTAACTGAGTAGTTTCCATCATTGAGAGCTAACCGTAACTGGCAGGCAAACCGGAGCGTTATTTAGGCTAACCGGAGCATTGCAAACTTTCACTACTAGCCTGAATAACCCTGTTTCCGGTTAGAAATCAATAATGGAAATAACACCGTCGATATATACTTAAAAAGTCTGTAGTCTGCAGTCTGCGTTTTACCGTCAGTCTGCATTTTATGCCCGGTCAGTCCGCAGTCTTCGTTTTACACTGACCGGTCGATAAGTAGAGGGTGCCATATCGGAGGTTCAACTGTATATGTTCCAAATCGATCATGACAAGCCTTTGTAGCGAAACTTTTTGACTTAATAGTCGTACCTGAATAGCTATTTAATTCCGTGATTTGTGATAGTACAAGCACAATTTCATTTCCTTGCCGATATCGATATCGTGGTAGTCGAAACAGAAGGCTTTTATTAACAGTCAGCTCGATGCGGTTTGTAGCGGGCTGAAAAATTCTTAATATTAGTTTTCTAAAAATATAGCTGCACAGTTTTTTTTACGCTAATTGTTGTAATCACAACTCCGTATGTATGTACATTCAGCTACATATAGTTAGCTATGACGTCCATTTTGAGGATCGTAAGGGAGGAAAGAATATATACCAGCCCAAAGGGGGCTAGCGCCTGCTTAATAGGCTACGTCTTGAGATAATATAACAGAACACAAAAACGAAAAACGAAAATCGAAGTTCAAATTCTGTTTTCAATGTCTTACGAAAATAGAAGATGAAAAACGGAAATGACAATTGCAATTCTGTTGTACGAAGTCGTGGGAAAACGACAAACGAAAATAGAAGTTCCAGTTTCGTTTTCAATATAGTTGGAAAACGAAAAACCGAAAATAAAAGTTCGAATTCCCTTTTCCGATGACGTGGGTAAACGAAAAACGAAACTGGAAGTTTGAATTCCGTTTTCCCATGTCGTAGGAAAACGGTTGGCACTAAGGTACACGTATATTTTGTAGTATCTTGGTCAAGGATAACGAAGTCGACTGTAAAAGCCGATCATTCTTTCGTGAGAATTCATATTCGGCCAAAACTTCCGCTTTTAATTTCTGGAAATCCCAGTTGCGAATGGAACAACATTTTGCGGAATTTCCGGGGAAAAGAAAAACCTCGCTCGCCAGGTATTCCCTACTTTTCAAAAATATCTACGTTCCATTAAATTTTGCTCCCGGAATTCAGTTGGTATTTCGCAAATGCAGCTTTCATTTAATATAACTTGTATTATCTGGAAACTTTTGGCCAAGTTTCCAAAGTTCTGTAATTTATGGTTGATTAGAAAACGATAAATCCCAGACAAAAAAGTTGGGACACGAAGCAAGTTCTCCCCTTCCCAACCTACAATGTTCATAATCAGGTGATTTTTTCCCTTTTTGTTGAAAAAACGTAACATTTTCCAACATTGATTAGAGGGGGTAGGAGATACGTGATCCAGCTCAAGTGTCCCCACTACTTTTGTCCAGGATTGTAGCTCTGAGTAGTAATTATGAAAAGTGCTATGAAAGCACTATTTGTTACATTTATTTTTTTTTATTTACAAAGGTTCTGCATTTAACCACTTAGTTGAGGGACCCAACATAGGTTTCGCGAGATGCGAGATGAGAGCAAAAATGAAGGCGGAATACGGGATGACAGAACTTTTAATGGCGGGATGCGGGATAAAAATATTTCGGTGGGAACGGGATTTGCTCTTTTTGACAGACGGGATGCGAGATAGTCCTAAGAGCGACGGCGGGATGCGAGATCGACGGCGGGATGCGGAATGTAAAAAGGTAAATTACACATTACAGTCGTTACATGGAGGAACTACGACTCTTTATCAGGCGGAATCGAGATAAACATTCCGACCCGGGCGGGATGGTGCGATTGAGCCAAAAATACTAGCGGGATGCGGGATTGAAAAAACCTATGTTGGACCCTCTTAGTTAGCGAACGGAAGTTTTGCGAGCTGGCTTCATGAGGTTTAAACTTCCGCCGGAGTTTTAAGTTTGCAGTATACAGCTATTTCAATTAACGCGGTCGGAGCAAAGCTTTAAGCTTTCTTTCTCTTCAGACGTCTGGAAACAATGTTCTTTTCGCCACACTTAATTTCAGAATTTTTAACCAAAGTTCGTCTTATAATAGTGAAAGAAAAGCTACAGAAAAATGGTCTAATGAGTGGAAAATCTATTGTATCCTTGCTAATACTTCACGAGCAAAGATACAAATTCGTAGATTTCCTCTACACCAACATGCAAACTTTCGACAAATACCCTGACTACTGTTCGGTCTTGTCGCGAAGACTTGACGCTTTCATCTGACAACGTCGACTGAAATAGCTGTAAACGTAAAACTCCAAGAGGCATCGCAGTCATCAGCATTTATTCAATACCTTTTTGTAGTGTTTAGCTTTATCAAGCTTAACACATTGACATTAAAATAAAATTAGTATCATTTATTCATTATTTATTTAGTGGAATCTCTCTTTAAGCCCGGGCCAAATGACAACGACAGAAACGACAGTCGCCTTCTGATCACGAGAGATACACGAGGGTATTTTTTCAACTCTCAGCGAGTGTGGGCAAAACGGGAGAAAACTCTTCGTGACTGGCTAGAAAAATTAGAGCAGGTTCAAATTCGATAGGAATATACGAGGGTGAACGTGAGTCCCCGATAACGCACGAAGGTTGACGAGAGCCACCGATAACGCACGAAGGTTGACGAGAGTCACCGATAACGCACGAGAGTGGCCATGCAAGAGTTTAAGAGAGTCACTGAGACCCCGTCCACACTGCGCCAGAGGAATTTGAAAACGCAGCTTTATTTCTACGTTTAGCCCTGCCGTCTACACTAATCCGTCACGAAAACGAAGCTTTTCGAAAACTCTTTTCAAATCGGACGAGTTGGAAAACGCCGGCTCTTCGTTTCCGCGTGAACGGAAAAACATTTTGAAAACAGAGCTTTTCGAAAACGATTGCGTCACAATAATCATGTGATTTTCCTGGATGAGTTTTCTTCAAACGCAAATCCAAAATGACCGGTGACTGTTACGTTTTTAAATTCCTCCGGCGTATTTTCGCCGTAACCATTTGATGCGTTTTCAGAGTGAAACTTCCGTTTTCAAATTTCTACGGCATAGTGTGGACGGGGCATGAGGCGTATATGACTTTCAAGCCAGGCGAGACTCAATGCTTGTTGTCCTTTGGCGCGGGCCCCCTGAGGACCAAAAAAAAAAAAAAGGAAATTGGTGTTGTTGAAAGGTGGCCTCGATTGTGTGGAGGCCATTAGATAAGATTCGCCGTGCTTTTGTTTAAAGTGTTGTAAGCTTTGTAAGGTCAATGTAAATCAGCTGTAAAACTTTAAAGTAAATAAACTGAATTAAACGGTTACTCATTCTCTTCAGTTGATTTAGTATCACGCGAGGTCGCGCTCTTCATGTCAAATATGGTAAATTTATTGTTATTTTTTTAATACGGTTTATGTGTACTAAAAATTTCCCACTGTTAAACCAAGAGAGTTAAGACCCACAGTCTTAGCGTTTGACAGAACGTCTGGTCTTTTGTGCGTCGCGGACGTGTTGCAGAGAAATAAATAAAAAGGTAAAAAACTAAAAGCCCACTGATTTGTTTCATTTAAACGATTTCCTCTTTTACATATATTCAAAATATATTCCCAAGAAAATCTTTTTCCCCTGTGCTAACAACAGGTTCTTTGTACAGCCATTTGTCTGTTACTTCAGTAAAAACCATATACTTTTCCATTTAGAAAGACTCCAGCCTCACCTAAGCTGTTTCGTTCCGTCAATTTATTCTTTTTACAGATTGTTTTTTACTTCTTCAGTTTCAATACATTTTCGCTAATTGTTCCGTGGACATCGCCAAAACAATTTTAAAGCCAAAGCCTGAATTAGAGACCTACACAGGAAATCCTTTGTGTTCATGGGGTACTACTGTTATGGGAACGGAATGACACTCTAATTAACCACAATATAGTCCAAGAATCTTCTGGAAATTATACCATTCTCATATCTCAAGAATGCTTGCGAACCTACACCCTCCAAAAAAATTTTAGACACTTTTCTCGGGCAAAAATTTCGGACACTTTCCTGAAACATAAAAAACACGTGTTAGACTGAAACAATATCTGTTAGAATGATAGTTTTGGCTTTGCAGATATACCGAAGGGAAATAAGAAAATTTCTATCAATCCGTTACGTATCTTCGGGCCCCTAAACTGTGTCTCAACTAGTTCAGATAAATAGCTCTAAAGCCGCTAGTTTCTTTTATGGAGCGAAATCTGATCGCTCCATAAAAGAAACTGGTGGCTATAGAG
Source organism: Orbicella franksi (assembly GCF_964199315.1). Taxonomy (NCBI): domain Eukaryota; kingdom Metazoa; phylum Cnidaria; class Anthozoa; order Scleractinia; family Merulinidae; genus Orbicella; species Orbicella franksi. The sequence continues at coordinate 16,236,081 of NC_138159.1, forward strand.
CTATTTAAAAGTGTTATACTGTACCTTAAACATTTCGGACGATTTTATTTTGGGACAGTTTTTTGTCCGAAATTAAAATCGTCCGAGTTATTTGCAAGTAATTTATGTTGGGTTACATGTACGGGGCCAGGGTCTCCCAAAGGGTTTATTTTTCTCTTTCAACTTGTATTTTTCTTTTGTTTATTTACTTGAAGCAGGAGCCCGTTGATCCTGGTTGAAGATTCGGGTTGGAAAACTAAGCAGAGGCGCGTTATATCTCAGCTAAACTCGATTCTGAGAAGTCTTACAAGACCCTTTGAAGTTTTTGTCTTTGGAGTGTTGAGAAATTCCAGTAAGACGTTTTGTCACCGTTGAATTTTGAAATTAAGCTTCTATGAAACCGAATAATATAATTAGTTCGCTTGTAAAACGATACAACTGAAACATTTAATTGCGTTGTTTTACCCCATTTAATTATCAAGTGCTCTCTCTCGAAATAAGCTTTCTGTCATTACTGAAATCTTTTATAGGTGAAAAAGATTAATTTTTAGACTTCTGTGTAAAAACCGTTGATGTTAAAGAAAAACGTTTCCGGGTCGAAGCCGGCAAGAAACCTGTTAATTTAAAATCCAGACATTTTACAAGCATATGGTATATTAGCTATTGTTATTGAAATTTCAATAGATGAGCGTCTTAATCATGCGACAATTCATTATCCATCAGACATGGTGTCTGTAAAGTAGGTAAACATGAGCATTATATTGCAGTCACCTGCCATTTAGTAGGAGGAATTGTCCACTGAAAATTCAAAAGCTTTTCTCTCCATTTGGCTGTGTTTGACTTTTGACAAGAGCTCACGACCAAAAGGAACAACTGAAGAGAAGGTGGGCAAAACAGCTTTTTACTGAGTATGCCTCTCCTAGCATTAACCAAAATGGATTTAGTAGCTAGTGATTTGCAGTTACTCGTCCTAAAAACCATTAGCTTTTCGTTTATAGCATGCTGTAGTTAGTACTCACGGAAAATGCCCCTAATTTATATACGACAACAAAATTTTCATATTTTTCAGAGATACACAACGTTCACTGTCTATAACATAGCACAAGCGAAAAGAAAAGGAACAAGCTTTATACGGTTCATAAGTCTCGTAAGTGTTAAACTAGAATTGTTATGTATTTAGACTCTATAGTTGCAGCAACAAAAGAGACAGCATAAACTTTCCAGCTGTATTTCCATCAAGGACACATACAGCTACGGAACAATCCTATATGAAAAGGTCGGGGATGTTCGTCGTCTCGCTTTGGGGTGTAAATCAAGGATTTTGGTCTCACTTGGAGTGTTCAGGACGAAATTCCACTAGTTTTAGCTGTCAATGTATCTTTTAGGGTGCACTCGAAGAAATGATAGTTAAAAAACGCTCTCATTTCCGTTTTTAGGCTCGATTTGTGTAGCTCTCTAGCTAGCTGTGGAGTCCGGTCTACAAGCCTGGGCTCCTTTGCCTAACAGTAAATGCCAAAATTTCCAGTACCTCCATGAAATCCCTCGTTCCTACAATTTGATATATTCAACCCTTCTTCGTTTTAAGTATTTAGAGGTCAAATAAAGCCCGAGACACGCACATATTGGTCTGCTTCAGTTAAATTCAATTTTTTTTGACGAGTATTCCCGACGTTTTCATATGGGAGCCACCCCTCTCCGCGATACACCCTCTGTTTAAGAATAAAACGTTAACAGCGAGACTTTATTTTGCTCTTGACCAAATTATGACAGAAAACATTCACGTTGGGGCAGCTGTTTTTAAGCATGTTCATCGCCCATTTTAGCCAATACATTGAAATATCTCGAATTGTCAAAACGAGTCTGTGGCATAGTTTTTGACACGCTAAAAAAGGTGGTAGTGACGAGACACGATAAACAAGCAATTCTTCAAAACTGCACAAAGGTGTTGAAAAAAAGTATATTTTTTCCCCTCCAGTTTGAACCCAGAACTGCGGACAGAAGTGCACTCTTTTCCATTTCTGTAAGTCAATGGATTATATTTATTCCTCGAAATAAGAATTAAAATTTATAAATGCGGACACTGGACCACATACGGCTTCCCATTTCTCCACAGCCCGGAAATAGAATTGTGAATCAATTTACCCAAAGCGAGTTGGAACTGTGCGTGCGCAAGCTTCTTCTTTCTTAATCAATGATGTTCAATCTGCGATTTTAATTCTTCGTTGCGTTGAAGATTAGCGGAGAATTTCAGGCTTGCTTCAACTTATTTCTACTTATTTATAACAACTACGTTACACGACTGACTCCTTTTGTTGTCACGTTTGTGAAAAGCAATTAAGTGCTATTGACAGGTGGTTTTCCATAAAAGAAAGCATTGAATACACTTCCCTTTTTAACTATGTTTTGCAAAAGAAAGCTAGAGCAATGTTATCGGACCTCAGATGAACGAAGCAAACAAGTATATAACAATATTTCCCATGCAATACAAAATCAACGGTCATTACATAATAAAAATATTATTTACCTATTCACGCGGGTAAATAATACATTAGAGACTTTTAGATTCACGTTTCCCGCGAACGGCTAACCGCTAGGAAACACGTGACCAGAGCCAGACGTCACGTTTGAGGTTTTCGACTCGCGTTTTGAACGTCAAGAAGTAGGTTTTCACGTAAGTCATTTACCACAAGCTTTATTGCCTTGAATTGTATTTTATGCCACGTACAAATGCCGAACTCGAATAAAGTGACCCTTTTTCTACAAATCGGATGAGTGTTTCAGGCAAATAAGCAATTACCTAGCCTTTTGTTGTTATTTGAAGAAAGGCACTTATCCTAAGTGGAAATCCAATATGGGGGCGGCTTAAGTCGAATGTGTGTTTTATGATGCTTTAGTTCTTTAGCAAACTACACATACTAGAAAACTTTTTTTTTTCAAATTCGGCGTTATTTTGACAATTTCTACTGTATTGACAGGATGATTTCTATTTGCTCCAGTTGACTTCAATCTAAATCTGTTTACGTCCGAATGGCGAACGACAAACGTCTAACCTCAAACCACAGTTTGACATTTGCGGTAAACGTGGATCTAAAGGTCTCTGTTGAGTTCATTATACATCCGCAAAACTTCACAAATGAAACCGAAAAGCCACAAATATTTTAATTCATCAGTTATATTGAAAAACAACATTTCATCGTGTTCTTTGGATTCGTAAATTAGATCAATATCTTGTCGCAGGAAAAAGAAAACTAAGCTTTTTAGGTCATTGAAACTGGGAAATGACAAACAGTGTTTTTGTAATTTACCGAAAAATAGTTCCAAACGAAGTAGAGGTTCGATATATAAATGAGTTAAAACCACAAAATGACACATCCCTGATGAATTTTAATTTTACTCAACTTACAAAGTTTTCCTTTTTTATTTTTAATAATTCAAAAGAAAAACTTACTACAAACCTTTAGTGAAAGCAACTGCATGAAAAACACGTCCTGAGTCACAATTTAGAACTTCACTAAATATGATTTTTAGCAACGTAAGTTTAGTTCGCGAATTAACTAGAAACAGTATATTTTCGCTTTTCCACGCTAAAGCCATTAACGGAAAAGGTGCCGTTTAATTATTAACATTTGTTGACACAACGAAAGATTCTTTCCTCTTTTTAAATTTTGTTCAAGAGTATGCCTCTTTTTGTTGTAAATATCACTTGCAGGACCTAATCCAGTGCAAATGAATTTTGCCAGCTATGAGGAAGAGTAGTTGAAGTTTGGTTGAAGAATTTATCAGCCCGAGGTGAATTTGACGAAAAAAACGCTGAGTTATCAATTTAATCTTTTCACACATATTATTATGATAAAAGCTGAACAAGAGTCCAGGATACGCATTTCTCAGGCCGGATAAATTTGAAAACGCAGCTTTATTTCTACGGTTAGGCCTACAGTGCATACTAATCCGTCACGAAAATGGAGCTTTTCGAAAACGCTCTTCAAGCCAGGAATTTGAAAACGCCGGCTTTTCGTTTTCGTGTGGACGGAAAACATTTTGAAAACGGAGCTTTTCGAAAACGATGGCCTCACGATAATCATGTGATTTCCCTGACTGACATTTCTTCAAATGCAAATCCAAAATGGAAAAATGAACGTTAATTTAATTTATATATTGTAATAGGTGATGGAAGCAATAGAGTTGAAAGTTGAAAGTTGAAACAAACAAGTATATAACAATATTTCCCATGCAATACAAAATCAACGGTCACTACATAATAAAAATATTATTTACTTTTTCACGCGGGTAAGTAAGTAAGTTATACATCCGCAAAACTTCACAAATGAAACCGAAAAGCCACAAATATTTTAATTCATCAGTTATATTGAAAAACAACATTTGATCGTGTTCTTTGGATTCGTAAATTAGATCAATATCTTGTCGCAGGAAAAAGAAAACTAAGCTTTTTAGGTCATTGAAACTGGGAAATGACAAACAGTGTTTTTGTAATTTACAGAAAAATAGTTCAAACGAAGTAGAGGGTCGATATATAAATGAGTTAAAACCACAAAATGACATATCCCTGATGAATTCTAATTTTACTCAACTTACAAAGTTTTCCTTTTTTATTTTTAATAATTCAAAAGAAAAACTTATTGCAAACCTTTACTGAAAGCAATTGCATGAAAAACACGTCCTGAGTCACAATTTAGAACTTTACTAAGTATGATTTTTAGCAACGTAAGTTTAGTTCGCGAATTAAGTAGAAACAATATATTTTCGCTTTTCCACGCTAAAGCCATTAACGGAAAAGGTGCCGTTTAATTATTAACATTTGTTGACACAGCGAAAGATTCTTTCCTCTTTTTAAATTTTGTTCAAGAGTATGCCTCTTTTTGTTGTAAATAGCACTTTCAGGACCTAATTCAGTACTAATGAATTTTTTCAGCGGTGCGGAAGAGTAGTTGAAGTTTGGTTGAAGAATTTATCAGCCCGAGGTGAATTTGCCGAAAAAAATGCTGAGTTATCAATTTAATCTTTTCACACATATTATTATGATAAAAGCTGAACAAGAGTCCAGGATACGCATTTCTCAGGCCGGATAAATTTGAAAACGAAGCTTTATTTCTGCGGTTAGGCCTACAGTGCACATTAATCCGTCACGAAAATGGAGCTTTTCGAAAACGCTCTTCAAGCCAGGAATTTGAAAACGCCGGCTTTTCGTTTTCGTGTGGACGGAAAACATTTTGAAAACGGAGCTTTTCGAAAACGATGGCCTCACGATAATCATGTGATTTCCCTGACTGACATTTCTTCAAATGCAAATCCAAAATGGAAAAATGAACGTTAATTGTTGCGTTTTTAATTGGGGCCAGTCATATCCCTTTGTGTCGTTGCGTTTTCAATGTGTTCTCCTTAGTCAAGAATGACTCTCCATCATATATTCTGTTATCAAGGCGAATCTAGGTGGTTTAGTCCAAGCGCACTTATAGCACTTAGAAATCTGCTTTTTAAACTTTGTTTTACAAAACAACCTTCCTTTATGGGTGAAGAAGTGAATACGACTATTAATTTCACAGGCAAAACGAAATTAACGGACATGACTTAATGAACCAATAATATTTACAAACCTTTTAGCCCGGGCGTATGGTGTATTCAATTTTTAATATAGATCGAACTTTCACAAATGGAAAAAGCCACAAATATGCAGAACTGTAAATAGCTTCATTTCACTGATAAACAACGGGTTTATAATTAAGCAGTTTTATTAGCAGATTTTGTGCTTCATCCATTTTGTGTCAGAACAAAACTAAACTTTTAAGTCTTTTAACATTGTCAAAACGTGTTGAGTAGAGAAAGTATTCAAACTGAAATAATTAACTGTATTGTTTTTATTCAGTATAACTAATTTTAAATAAACGAAACGTCAGTAAAATAAAATAAGACCACAAATTGGCGACTTTCTTGAACTTAAAATCAGTCTCCGTTTTCCTGGATGTAGGGGAATTTCGCCGAAACGTCGATAAATATATTTGTGGTCATGTTTCTTTTCATGTTTTTGACATCAATTTAACTGAACAGGTCCATTAATTTAATTTGTTCTTTTTTTCTAGTTCAGAACCAGTTTTTATTGAAGTTATATAGCCCAGGGCGAAAATTTTTTCCCGAGAGTCACTTCCATCAAAGTTTTCTATGAAATTTTCCTCAATTCGTTCAGGAAGTAAAGAAGTTAAGTTTCGTGGGGAAAATATATTTTATTTAACAAATAAAGAAGCCTAAGCCGTGTATTATACTGTGATAAAACTGACACGACGGGCATTTGAGAATACGAGGGAAATCTAGAAAACACGAGCCGCAGGCGAGTGCTCTCTACATTTCTCGAGTGTTCTCAAATGTCCGGAGTGTTTTACGAACAAGTTCTCGAAGGTGATTAATCTTGATGACAAGGCACCGTTTCCACATACTAAGTTTGTTGGGTAAAATTAAAATTTCAAAAAATAAATTTGTTATAGAATATTATTTAAGTTTTTTAAAAAAAAATGTCATGCGCTAAATTGCCAAATGATTTCAAACTATCAAAGCACACACAATTATTTTACATTGTGTTGATTTTAAGGACTGTCTTGCCAAGGAGTCGAGCGTAATGGCTTTTGTCAAAAAGCTTTTTTACCTAGCAGCTGTGCTTGGAGTATCGCAACTGTTTTGTAACGTGGAGGCACAGCAATGTAGCAGACAAAGTCGAAAAGAAGCTTCCCAGTTTGGCATGATGTTACAGAGACACATCTTCAAACGGATGACGGATCCTTCGTATGTTTGTGTTAAGGAGTGTCGCCTTGACTTACGGTGCCAAAGTTTCAACTACGTTATTTCCAAAGAGATGTGTGAATTGAACAATCGCACCAAGGAAGCGAGACCTGAAGATTTTGTTCCAGACCCTGACAGATATTACTTTAGACGAGACTTTGGTAGAGGTAACTAATCATAGTTTTATCAAGTTCCTTTCTTACCCGGTTTAGTGAATTTCTCGTTTCTCGATTTAAGAAAAGAGGCACATCATGCATACGTTGGTAATACGAATTGCAAAATTATCATGATGAAAAAATATATGCAATAACGATTGAAATTGTCGGACACTTCGGATGAATGTTGGAAATTCTCTACATCTTGACGAGTCTTTACATCACCTTGGGAAATCGTCGGAATTCGTCGGGTCATCTTCGGAAATTTTGTAGGTCTTCGGTTAAACTTTGGAATCTTTGTAGGTTGTCAAAAAATCTCTGGGAATCCTTCGAATAAACCGATCAAAATGCATTAATTATTCTGCTCTCTACGCTTTAAACGTATATGAAATGATGTCGATATATAGATAACATCCTCAGTATGATTCAAGAATCACACGGGAACTGTAACACACCTGGTTAATATCACGGATTATTATACGGTTGTACATGTGTTTCACAAGGACTGGGAACTACCGAATTCACGAATTTGATCGGCTAAAATCGATATTGACCGCGGTCTAGATTTTCCCATTTAGACCGGCACCTAAATCGGTTACATTTTGCGGTGAAAAAGCTGTAAACTAAAATACAAAAATGTTGACTATTTCCTTAAAAAACTATTAGTGGAAGTGCCAAAACGCCTGATGAGAAAAAAAATATTAAAGAGGACGAGCAAACTTTGGCCGATTTAAGTTCAGCTCATCGCGGTTCGCAAGGAAAATGCCAGCTAGTACAAACCAGTTACATTAGAAGAATCAAATTTTTCTTTTGTGCCATATAATAAACATCTTATTAACCGAGCTTAGTCGGTCTGTATGGGAGAATCTTGATCTCGGTCTTGCATACAGACCGAACGCAGTGAGGTCTGTACTCACGACCTTGGTCAAGATTCTCCCATACAGACCGACTAAGCTCGGTTAAACAAAAATGTATGAATTCCTTCATCGAGCCAAATTTTGCTCGTTAAAGACTAAGAATGGTCAATTGGACCGATTTATGGCGAAAAAGAAAGTTTTGGAGAAAATTTGTGCTTTTCTTTAATAAGAGCTAATGAATAATATTCGCTTTCCAGTCCCCCTCGGTTCCATTCCTGAACTGCCTGCTGAATCGTGCCATGAAATCAAGGCGAGTGAAGGAGGACAAGCCGTCAGTGGAACATACTGGTTTTATTCTATTGTACCAGACAACGTTGCACTTGCATACTGTGACATGAAAACCGAAGGTAACTTTACCCAGTTTTCTTTTTTTGTCGCTGTTTTGAGGTGTCCAGTTGCACACAGCTTTTGCAGCAAAATGAGGAAAAAAGTTACGAAACATTATACATGGTTTTTACACGTAACAATAAAAAATGTATTTTTGATTATGACAAGGTCTTTTTCTAACCCTGACGTCTTATACAGATATCTAGATTTTTTTGCAGTATTTAACAAGAGGAAATCGTCTATTTGTAGCGCTAGAGTCAAGGAAATTCAAGGTCGGGGTTCTTTTAGACTTAAAATAGTAATTACCATTTACAACAACCTCTCTGGGAAACTTTGGGCAAAATACATTAATTTGATTCCAAGGTGGGCTACTTTCAAATTTCAATATTTAGACTTCAGACCTCTTATTATGCACATTCACTACTGGTAAAGACTACAAAATTAACTTCAAATTGAAGGAAACCCGAAAGTAACAGTTTTCTAAGATAGAGATATTAAATAAACCATAAAGAAACAAGGATGGTCTAGAATGGAGAAGACTGACACGGTTTACAAAAGAAGAACTTCAAAAAAATAGGCTAAACTTTTCAATATGAGCAAACCGTGAAGTAGGTCCTTTAACTAGGAACATTTGTAGTCTTTACCCTTAAAATGGTAGCTTGACTTGATAATATGGATCTCTATGAGACTCCAAAATCAGAGGTGTTGTTAACGAATTCTATCCATTTCAAAACCTTAAAAAAGATGAGTGTATTTTGCTATCCTTCCCTCAGACCTGGACGAATGCAATTCCTCAGTTCCTGTTTGTCACGAGAGTGCCACGTGTCAGAATACCATTGGTTCTTATCGCTGCTTATGTAACAGGACCGGGTTTATTTATCAGGATGGAAAAGGTTGCGTTGGTAAGTATAACATGACTTGGTCAGCCTAGTGCTGCCTGAACTCCACCTTTTCAAATAAAGTAGGTGTGTAGGTATGAATTCTTGTCCACGGTTTTGGCAAACTCTAAACAGCAGTCTCAGAATCTCATATCTTGTGTTATAGTTTTTTACTTCGCTCGAATTTAAAGGAGCTCAGTTACGTTATTTTGAGTCATTTTGGCCACGTACAAAATTGAATCTAAATTGAAGGAAACCTGGAAATATAAATTTACTAAGATAGAAAAACACAATAGAGATAATAATCAACCATAAAGGAGCAAGGATGGTTAAGGATGGAGGAGATTGACACGGATTACAAACGACGAACTTGAAAAATTTAGGCTAAACTTTTCAAGATACGCAAACCGTGACGTAGCTCACTTAAGTGCTAGCTGACAATCCCTCGATTACCACTCGTTTATTGATCTTTGCACCTGCTGTACAAAGCAAACTAACAAGTGCTATAGCAAAGTTGAACAGGAAAACGAGTTTAATCATTTCGATAAGAAAATGAGTGCTTGAAAAGAGCGGAAATAAAGTTATCAACAGTCGTTATATCTGATAATCTTCGGCAAACTTCGGAAGACAATCGTAAAGATTCGTTTAATCCCTTCGGATCATCGTGGAAAATCTTCGTCCACAAGTCACCTTTGGCGCTTCTTTTCCTTTGCTTTACAGATGTTGATGAATGTGCCGACGGGTCACATGATTGTGACGTCAATGCCGACTGTAACAATACTGCGGGATCCTACACATGCTCGTGCAAACCAACATATTTCGGAAACGGAAAATACTGTACAAGCTTCCGTGAGTTTTTCGTCTGTCATATTTGCAATGATATTATAAATTAATAAACGAACCCTTCTGTCCTAGCTTTGTAATCTTGGGATAACTTTTGTTCGCTACGTGCACCGTGTGGGGGTGAGCAAAATTTCAAGATATATTTTTGTCTCATACAAAAACTAGGCTTTTGTGGGTGGGCCATGTTCGCGGGGGCCTCATGGTTAGTGCGCTCGACTCCGGATCGACCGGTCTTGGTTCAAGTCCTAGCCGAGGACATTGTGTTGTGTTCTTGGGCAAGACACTTTACTCTCACAGTGCCTCACTCCATCCAGGTGTATAAATGGTTACCGGCGAACTTAATGCTGGGAGTAACCCTGCGATGGACCAGCATTCCATCCAGGGGGGAGTAGAAATACTACTAGTTGCTTCATACCACAAAAACCGAGATAAGCTCTGGCCTGATGGGCCAATTGGCCCGTATTCCCACTTAACCTTTTTACCATAATTTGCTAATTTATTTAAGATGGCTCCTGCTTTTTCTTTTGACCCAAAGTACTTAAGCCTCACTTTGCTATTCTCTCTTACCCAGGCGGCCTCGGTTCATCCGTTATTCTTGCTGGTCTCGATCGCAAAAACTACACCGAGAAGCTGATTTCCTTTTTGGACCCAGTCCTCCTGAGCTCACAGCGTAGTGGGTTTGTGCGGTGCTGGCATGCCAAGACTGACGGCTCGGCTGCATCGATATTCCACGACAACTGTGATGGAAAGGGACCCACCTTGACCATCATTAAGTCCGGCAACTACACATTTGGTGCATATACCGACGTGTCCTGGCATAGCAGTAAGTAGCAATTAGACAGTTGTTTTCTTTTTTTAAATTTGGTGGGGGTGTGCGACCCGCTTCACAAAACCCATACCCTATTTATGACCAAAGTCTGCGATTTTCCCTACCCTATTTACGACATGACCAAAAGTCCGATACCTCATTTAAGACCAGACCCTTGAATCAATACCTTGTTTCAGACCTGCCTTATAATTAGTTCCCTAGTTCACACCAAGGTTAAAGGCAATGTTTATATGCTTTTAGTGGAAGGATAGCTTTTTCTATAAGACATACCCGATCCAAGACTAGAGTTCAAAAACCATACCCTATTTGGGACCTAAATGGCCAAAATCTATACTCTATTTACGACAAAAACTGCTAAAAAGCCATACCCTGTGGAGCCGCACATACCTGTATAGCCCATATAAGGACATGACCCCCCTCCCCGTCCGGGCAATACAATTTCCTTTCATCAGTGTCTGTTTACAGCCGAGGTATTTAGAATGTTTCAAACGTTTCTCTTCATTTCAGCTCCTTGCGACTACTCTACAGCCAGTAAAGCTTTCATCTTCTCGCTTTACAACAGCAAAGGATATAATCCTGTCAAGCTGACCCAGTATCAAAGTCAGGAAAAAGCAATGTATGGTTGTTCCAATTACGGACCCACTTTTGGTTCTAATAGCGGAGATCACGACATCTACATATCGGACAACGCTTTGAGCAACCAACATTCTTATACCCGATGTGGCTCTACGTACTCCGTTCCCCCCGGATATTCAACTGGTTACTGTGGATTTTTCACTGGAGGCCGATATTTCTCTCCTACTGACATTGAAGTGTTCTACGAAATAGGTAATAAATATTCGCAAATAAAGCGGCTTCAACCAAAGTAATCACTACAATAAGCGACTGGCTGACGATGCTCGCACCACGCTGTCGTCCAATCAGAAGTAGTCTAAGATCAGAACCAATCGCAACTCGCTCGTACACAGCTTTCGCACACCTTTTCCCGCGCTTCTCCTCAGCTACATGTATTTGGTTCTGGTTTGATTGGTTCACTTGGTAATTCCTCCTGTAACCTGTTTTTCAGCATAAACACTACAATTTCTTTTAGATGCCTGCCTCTGTCAGTACAATCAATTGCAGTATACTTTATAGTTGTGGGAGGCGCGGTGGCCTCATGGTTAGTGCGCTCGTCTCCGGATTGAGCGGTTCGGGTTCGATTCCTGGCTGGGGGTATTGTGTTGTATTCTTGGGCAAGACACTTTACTCCCACAGTGCCTCTCTCCACCCAGGTGTACAAATGGGTACCGGCGAACTTAAAGCAGGGGGTAACCCTTCTATGGACTAGCATCCAATCCAGGGGGGAGTAGAAATACTCCTAGTCGTTTCATACTACAGAAACTGGCATTAGCTCCGGCCTGATGGGCCACTTGGCTCGTATGCAGACTTTACCTTATCTTATAGAGTGAAGCCGTAGATTTTCGACTATGTTGCAAACATTTTTGACTACTTTCGTAAGACTTTCAAATAAACAGACTTTCAAACATTATCCTAAGGTCTTTTTATCATTTCGGAACATTTTCTGAGCATGTCTTTCGTAGTTTGGAAAAGACGTGAGAATGTTTCCAGGAAAGACGCGTGTTTTTCATCATGTCGTAAACACATCTTATTTGAAACTCATTTTGCCGAATCAATATATCAAAATTCATTAAAAGACATTAAATGACCATTCACCCAAAAATTCCGGAAATTTCGGTCAGAATGTAAATGGTAAGACAATTTTGGCTCAACCGAACGGGAAATTTCATAATTTTCAACGGAAATTTCCGACTGGAAAATGTGGTTATTGCCATTGGCAATCTTTCACCGCTTGGAATATGATCAAGTTGAACTTGTCCTAGTCTCTTTTGGTAAATTGGTTTTTCTTGAGTAAATGGTAAATCGTCAATCGGAACGGAACTTACCAGCGGGCATTTTTGGTAAACAGCTAAGAATTACGAATTCATTTGCCTTTATCTCACTTCAAAATACCACAAATTTTGTTTTATTCCACAGGGGACCTTGGTGCATCGGCCATTCTTGGAAGCCTCGATTTCGGCAAATACTTGGGAAAGCTTATTTCTTATTTAGACCCAGTCGTCCCGGATGCATTCCGCAGTGAGTTTGTGCGGTGCTGGCATGCAAAGACTGACGGCTCGGCTGCATCTACATTCCACAACAACTGTGACGGAAAGGGACCGACTGTGACGATCATTAAGTCCGGCAGCTACATATTTGGCGGGTATACGGATCTGTCTTGGCAAAGTGAGTATTTATGAGAACGTTTTCAGTGTGAACTGTCTTCGTTTCTTAGGCCTTCTGAACAAATGTGAAACCTTGTCATTATTATCAGGTTGACTCTCACTGGCAGAACTATCTCAAAACTGAATAATTTTGCGAGGCAGCGTTAATCTCGAATAAGAAATTTGAAAAATTATGTGGCTGTGTGGTTGACGTACGCGTTCTCCAGACTACCCTGAATTTGGTCTTTTCACGTTCTTATTTTGCAGAGAATGGCAAAGAAATGTTCCAAGATTTATAACAATTGCATTGCTGAACTTAGGCTACGTTTACACGAACACGGTCTCAAATCGACACGGTTATATCCTTTCAAAACCATATCCAAAAGTATACGGTTTCCAAGCCTTTACACGAAAACGATTTGTCCGCCTTTTTGGCTGTTACGTCGTGGCCGCGACATGTTTTGTTACCAGAGATTTAGAGACGATTATACCTTGAAGCATCGCAAATTTGTTTCGGAAGTGGCGAAGCGTAAAGATGTCAGTAATTTCGTTTGGACTGACGAAGAGGTAAAGCTTCTTTTGAGAATAACGAACGAATAAAAAGTCGCTAAAGTGCAAAAACTATCGATTGGGAGTCCGTACATCAAACGATTCAATGCGCCAAACGGAAGCAGTTTTCAAAAAGACACGTACGGTTATCCCCGTTTACACGGCACATGAAACTGTATCGTTTTGAAATCGCTCCACTTTCGACAGCGTTTTAGAAAGATGTGGTTTCATTTATTATTCCATCGTCGCCGTGTAAACGGAAGGCGTAACCGCATGGAAAAAGCACTTTTGTTTTTTTTTTAGGCTGCCAATAAGACACTGTTTAATCGGCAATGATGCTGACAGAACAAAACTTCAATACATCATATTCTACAAAATCTGAGTCGTGCATCTGAGTTAGGAGTATTCTCCGTAAGATGTCCTGTTGTAAACACCAAAAGCTACCAGAGAGACGATCTCTCTCTGTCAGTCCCCAGACTTCTCTCTTGCTTATCCGTCTTGCTCCAACTAAAACACTTTTTCGACTATAGAAAGAGTTTCCACCTAGAACGTCGCGATCCCATTTCACGCATTTGAAAATTCAGGCGTCACCAAGGTATTCCAAGCTTAAAGTCGTTGCCAACAGATCCGATCCTCTCGCTGCCTATTTATTTGTTTTTCTTTTTGTTGTTGTTTCTTCTGTTCCAAAGATTACTTTATAATATATGGTAGCTTTATTTCTGTTTTTCTTTTCAACCGAAATGCTTAGAATGTGTAAAACTTTTGTTTCCAATTCAGGTTCTAGTTGCAGTTATACTTCTGCCAGTAAAGCTTTCCTGTTCTCCCTTTACAACAATGATGGATATAATCCTGTCAAGCTGACTCAGTATCAAAATCAGCATCTCGCAATGTATCACTGCTCCAGCTACGGACCCACTTTTGGTAATCATGACATCAAAATATCGGACAACGCTTTGAGCAACTCAAATTCGTATACACGGTGCGGCTATACATACTCCGTTCCTTCAGGATATTCAACTGGTAACTGTGAATTTTTCACTGGAGGCAATGGGTTCACTCCTACTGACATTGAGGTGTTCTACGAAATAGGTGATTAAAAACAGAACATGCTAACTCTCTTTAATGCCGTAATGGTTCGATTTAGTGTACTCTTTCTGTAAGCGATGCCTTACAACTCAGAAAAATTGGGTGGGGGTGTGCGGCCCGCTTTCCAAACTTCTTACCCTATTTATGACCAAAATCCGCGATTTTCCCATCCTATTTATGACCTGAAAAAGTAGTTTCTTCTAAAAAGACTACCCAGTTCAAGACTAGAGCGCAAACACCATACCCTATTTATGACTAGAACGGCTGAAAACCCTACCCTTTCAGGCCGCACATACCTATATAGCCCATGTAAGGAAGTCTCCCCCCCCCCCCTCCCCGGGCTTACAACATACGCCCTCATTGCAAAAGTGACATTGAAGACATTGACATCGAAGAGATGATAGTAAAGACTGATTAGACAAGTAAATAATGTATCAGTCAATTCCATGTGTGGCCAACCCCATGGGCAATAGTGGGGCATTTTGCCACAATGTTAATCCCGGGGGTCGGGCATCAGCCTTGCTCAATTACTCCGGAGCATTTGACCATCTCCCTTTTTCATCTTACAAAAAAAACATTGCTAGGACTTTTAATTTGGCCTGAATTGGCTTAGATTCTATTGAAAGTAACATGAGAAACGAAAAAAAGAAAAATTGAGCCACAACCCCGAGGCATTTGAGCAACTGGTTTGTTCCAGCCGTAAGGCATTTCCAGGTTGTTTTCAAAAAAAACCTTATTCCCGGGGGTAGGCCTGCTGGGAGAGGGAGCATGGATACAGCTGGAATTGACTAATGCATTTCTCTCTTGAGCGTAAGATTTAACGCATCGACTTGGTCTAAACAGGCAAATGAAATGAAATTGAAATGCCTTATCACATTTCCAAGTTTACGTTGAAGAGAAAAAGAAAGAAATAAGCGCGCCGTCCCTAATAAGAGCCCGCTCTTCAATTATCACCCTCCCTTGAGTTACCAAAAGTATGAAATAAGCGCCCGGGTCACTAAAATCGAAGCATGAATTATTTGCTTCGTAGAAGAAGAGATTATATTATATATATTTCAGCACTTTTTAGAATTTTTGTATCATGTTTTCTTTGCATTCGTGTCTCTTAGGAATTCTCAGTTTATATTTACATTTGTACCCATTTTATTCACTCATTTGACTTGATAATGACGTTAAGCGAACGTCGAAACGTCGTCGTTGGTTTTAAACCAAAATGGTTTTAAGTTTTCCTTATTGTCGCAGTTTTTTATAGTCAAATATTTGCTTTTATGCAAATAATCAATCGTTTAATTGATGAACGATATGATATGAAAAAGAACATATCATTGTTAACCTTTTCAGTTCAAAATGTTAATTCTTCTTACTCAGAGCCACACAGTTCTTTTAATGCCAATTCTGAGAGTTTTAAGGCAGATCAGGACACTTTCACTCGGATGATGATTTTCATTTCTCATAACCTGTTTGCTTGATAATGTACTGGCATTGTGATGAGAAATTAGATCTTGATCACTCTCAGGATATAAAGGAGATTTTACGTAAACCAAAAAAGACGACTTTAATACTCTTTATTGTATGGCTAGCTCCTTGAGGGGCAAGATGAACAACATCCTGCGCTCTGATTGGTTACCCGAGCGGGCAAGATGGTGCTATCTTCCTCAAGGACTGTGAAGGTCAATTGGCTTAACTATGACGAGCTTTCAATCAGTTTTGTGCCGGCCATTACTTTTCTTGGTCAAATGGATAATAAATTTACATCATTTGGTGGTTTAGGGTAATAGTTTGCCATGATGTATTTTTAGTAAAATCGATATTATCATGAAAACGTTTAACAGATAAGCTCGATTTCATAGGGAAACTTAAACAGACAGTTAAAAAGATTGCCGATTTTTATGTGACGTTGTCATACTCAGAAATAAAAATTGATAGTTATTTTATTAGCGACACCAACATGGCGCCTCCGTACAAAGCTCTATCTACAAATTTGAGAGAAGCATTTCTCGAATAACACAGGTATGAAGAAACATACAGACCTAAATCTTAGCGAGGTTGAATATAAATCAATAATCTATGATATCTCAGATGCTTGACTTAATTTATTGAATGATTAAAATCTTGATTGTTGATGGCATGACAGTGAAAACCAGCAGTACGACTGCAGCTACTTTGACCTTTTGTCTCTTTTACCCAGGTGGCCTCGCAACATCTGCAATTCTTGGCAACCTCGATCACAACAAATACTTGGGGAAGCTGATAACTTACTTAGACCCAGCTCTCCCGAGCGTATCGCGGAGTTACTTTGTACGGTGCTGGCATGCAAGGACAGACGGCTCAGCTGCGTCCACATTCCACAGCAACTGTGATGGAAAAGGACCCACAGTGACCATCATTAGAGTTGGCCAATACATATTTGGTGGATACACTGACGTGCCTTGGCGCAGTAAGTATGATAAGATCTAACTATCACCAGGAGCTTGATAAAAACTTGCTTTATTATCTCAGTAAAAGAACAAAAAAACAACTCAATTATCGTTCTTTTGTTTAACCATTGGTCTTACTCTTTTCTTGTTTAAGAAATACAAGTACTTATTTCAGGTTTGGAATCAATATTAACGCGGTTTTTTGATGTTACGCGACCTTGCTGTTTCGCATAATTATAATAATAATCACTTTATTTAAGTGTCGATGTATTTAGCACTAATGTGCTAATTGGGGACACTGTAAATAAATAAACAAATATCTCAAATATAACATAAACTATTAAGAATCCCAACTGGTGGGAGGTTGACCAGTTGGCTATATATTTACACAACGCGGCCGAGGAGTTGAACCCGGGGCCACCGAGAACAAATCCAGATAGCGGTAGGGCGGAGGATTTTAACCAGGGACCTCCAGATTTCAAATCCAGCGTCCTAAACCACTCGGCCACGCCACCTCCATAATTGACCTCAAATCGCATCCGATGGCTTAATTCATAAGAAAATCCTCGATTTCTCTGAAGATCTTTCGCAGCTACCCTGCGAGCAGAGCCGCTTCGATCTTATTCGCAGTCAAAAGTAGGGCTGCGAGAACTTAATCTAGCGGCGCGACGCGCGTAAAGCAGACTAGCTTTCGTCTTGGGCAAACTTTATCGGTTTCAATTAGGCGACGAGGAGTTCAGAAGCTAGAGTGGCTCAATTCAGAGGGTTGCTAAGGGTTTTTACGTGACGCATGATCGCCCCAAAATTAGCAGCGTGACGCGTGAATTAGCCTCGTGATGCGGGACAGGACATCATATAACGTGATGCGTGATTTGCTATTTTACAAGCACGTGATGCGTGATTTGCCAATAAGATTTCCGTCGTAAGTGAACGTTCTTTGAACTACAACTGAAACCATTCATACAAAGTAAACAGTAAATACAATCTTAAAAGAATCCGTAAAATCGTGGCAGATGTGACACCATTTTCTGGTCTTTTCGTCCTTTTTCTTGACCTCTGATATCTTTGATCTTTGTGGATCCTCGTGGTACTATAGGTCCAAACAATTGTGACACAATAGGAATAAGTCCACTGAAAACAGTTAAACTTTGCACTAGGACTATGAACTTCAGTGTTATTTTTGTCCATTTTGTCGACCGATCATTTTTGGCAGTTCATCAGACCATATCCGAATCCGGCTATCTATCAATCAATCAATCAATCATCGTATGAAAGGTCTGAAAAAATGTCGTCCCAAACCCGGGGGGTCCTAAACGGCTGGAAAGATAAGAGACGTTAGTCAGAGTTTGGTGTCATTTTATGCCGCTCGAGAAGACAGTGAGAGGCTGCACAAGGAAAAAGTTTGTGAACCACTTAATGGAGGTCGTCATAAAGACCTAACTGAATTCAAAAGCCACGTTATGTCATCCACAGACATAAAAACGTTGTCATGCAGAAGAGGATTTGCTAGCCTGCAGTGCAGGCGTCTTATTGGGGCGAGTTAGCGTTACAACCTTGCGACCGCCTTTTTAGACCGCCATGTTAGACGGTGGGGGATGCCTATCATTCACCCCCTTAGTAAAACTTTCTTTCTCTCCCCAGTCTTCCACTGCATGAAAAATTCAAGATGGCGGCTAAACTTTTTACGATGTGAGCGCTCGCTCGAAAAAATCTCGCCTGCTCTGCAGGCTAAGGATTTGCAGGGGTAATGCTTTGACACAAATATTGCCTGTACATCAAAGCATGGCAAAGGGGGCGTAGACTTCTTCTCATTTCGTATACAAGATCTCTGCCAACATGGCCTATAAACAGGCTCCCGATTGTGTCATAGAGGAAGGAAAGAAGAATTAGCCCGCCTTTTCGGAGAGGAAAAAATCCCATCCCGGTAGGCTCGCTTCGCTCGCCCTATTTTATCGCCTGTTCACAGACGGTGCCAACTCTCCCAGATTATCCAGGCCTAGCCTCCTGGATACAGACCGAATCTCCCTGTCTCCTGTACGTGTCAATCCACTTTTGTGGCCTATAATTGTCATTTTCGGGGGAAATTACGTTTGGAATATTTTCCGACGCATTTCTGTGGTTGATGTATTTTTTTAACGATGCTTTTAGGGTCGAGAAAGTAAAGTTGGCGATGTAGTTACTTTTCTTTGCGTGACGCGTGATTGGTGAAAAAAATTCTCCGTGATGCGTTGTTTAATAGAAAAATTCATCGTGATGCGTGATTGGTACCTCCCCTCCGCCCTTTGCTACCTTCAATTCAGAAGGAATAAATTGATCGGCACTTCGTGTATTGCCGACAAAGAGACTTCCTTGTTTTTGTAACCCATGTAGTGCCAAAAATCATTCGAGATTGAGATGCAAAAGAAGTGAAAATAAGGAACTATCTTACCAGTCTACTCTGGCCGTACGCAGCATCCAGAACACTGACTGAGCGAACGAATGTACGAACATAGGAACGTATGAACGAACGAACGAACGAGCTAACGAACGGCCGAGCGAACGAACGGAAAGACGGATGGACAGACGGTACGGACGAAGGGACAAAGGGACGAACGGACGAACGGACGAAGGCAGGAAGAGACGAAGGGACGAACGGGCGAACGGACGGACGAACGTACGAAGGTACCTGACGTACGAACGTAGGTCAACGTAGGCACGAATTAAACGAAAGAGCGAAAGATTATGTATGTTATGTATATCTATGTATCTACTAACAAGGGAAACCTAATTTATTTGGACTTACGTTATGGAAGTGCTAACGACTTATATTACCATTGCATATCCATTCTGGTTTGGCAACCACAACAGTACGGACTCGAACGTCGATTGAAAAATGAATTTTCTGGTTAATCCAGTTTCATGTATGTTTGTCTCGCACTGTCAGAACTATCTCAAAACTGAATAATTATGCTAGACAGCGTTAAGTTCGAAAATCATGTGGCTGTGCGGTTCGTTTTCCAGAATACGCTGAATTTGGTCATTAAGCATTTAATGACTGGCCCCAAAGGAAGCAGTGAGTTTTGTATCCCTGAGACCCTCTATGTTCTCTGAGGCGAAGCCCAGGAGAACATTGAGGTCGAGTGGAAACAGAGCTCATTGTTTCCCACGTGGCCAGTCATGAAGTGTTTTGTTATTCCTCGCAACTCAAAAACAAAAACAAAAAACGCGAAAAAAATCGTTTGCTTGACGTCGGCTGCAACATAAATTTGACGGGGTTACAAGAAGACCAACCTGATCATGTGCCAGTCGAAAGTTCAAGTTGTTGTTTCCCTAGGGAGTTAGTAAGTTTTGTTCGCCCCAGGAAAGTTAGTGAGTTTTGACCCACTGCACGTGACACATTGTCTTCCAATCGGAGAAGGTATTTCGGTTGGGAGATATAGCAGTTCATGTTGTTTAACAGCACGGCAAAGAAATGTACCAAGATTTCTCACGCACGCACACAAGCATCGCACTGCTCAACTTACACGCACTTTTTTTTTCAATCTTCCAATAAGATGTTTATCAATGACGCTGATAGAACAAAACTTTGTTGCATCCAATTCTACTAAATCTGAGTCGTGAATCTGAGTCAGGAGTTTTTTCCATAAGATCCTGTTGTTTCCGTAAGGTCCTGTTGTAAACCACCAAAAGCTTCCGGAAAGATGATCTCTCTCTGTCAGTCCCCAGACTTCTCCCTTGCTCATCCGTCTTGCTCGAACTAAAACACTTTTTCGACTATAGAAAGAGTTTCCACCTCGAAAGTCACGATCCCATTTCATGCGTTTGAAAATTCAGGCGTCACCAAGGTATATCACTCTTAACGCCTTTGCCAACAGATCCGATCCTCTCGCTGAATACTTATTTTTGTTGCTGTAGTTGTTCTGTTCCAAAGAACTCCTTATACAATATGGTTTCTGTATATGTCTGTTTCTTTTTTCAACCGAAATGCTTAGAATTGTTAAACTCTGGTTTTGTTTCAGGTTCTTGCAGTTGGTCCACAGCCAGTAAAGCTTTCGTGTTCTCGCTTTACAACAATGATGGATATAATCCTGTCAAGCTGACTCAGTATCAAAATCAACATCTCGCAATGTATCACTGCTCCAACTACGGACCCACTTTTGGTAATCATGTTATCTACATATCGGACAACGCTTTGAGCAACTCAAATTCGTATACCCATTGCGGCTATACATACTCCATTCCTTCAGGATATTCAACTGGTAACTGTGGGTTTTTCACTGGAGGCCAGCACTTCACTCCTACTGACATTGAAGTGTTCTACGAAATAGGTGATTAAAAACAGAACATACTGACTCTTTTAATGTCGTAATGATTCGATTTAGCGCACTCTTTCTATAAGCGCCGCCTTGCAACCCCTGAGGGGGGTACTCCCAGAAAAATTGGGTGGGGGTGTGTGGCCCCCTTCCCAAAACCCTTACCCTAATTATGACCAAAATCTGCGATTTTTCCTACCCTATTTAAGACTTGAAAAAGTAGCTTCTTCTAAAAAGCGTACCCAGTTCAAGACTAGAGTGAAACACCATACCCTATTTATGACCAAAACGGCTGAAAACCCTACCCTTTCAGGCCGCACATACCTATCTAGCCCATATAAGGGAGTCTCCTCCCCTCCCCCGGCTTACAACAAAAGTTCTCATTGCGAAAGTAGCATTGAAGACATTGACTTCAAAGAGATCATATTACAGACTGATTAGACAAGTAAATAATGTATCAGTTAACTCCATGTGTGCCTGTCCCCCGGAGAAATACTGGGGCATTTTGCCACAACGTCAATCCCGGGGATCGGGCATCAGCCTTGCACAGTTACCCTGGGGCATTTGACCATCTCCCTTTTTCACCTTACATGCAGCCATAGTTAATGGATGGAAAATGGTTAGGAAATCTGGCAAAGTTCTTTGGGGGTTGACCCTGCACAAACCCTGCCAAAATACAAAAGGTGGTTATGTGTGTTCATACAACTAACCAATAGAAGCATTGTGATTATATAATTCATGCATAGTCAATGAGCATATAACAACAGATGTCTAGGGTCAAGAACTCTACCCTCTTTTGGTGTTTACCGGCCTTCATAACCATTTTCTTCTATTGGCTATGATGCAGCATTGTCGATTCTTTTAATGACCAGTTTATCGGCAAATACGATAAGTTTCGTATTGAATGCGTCTAGATAGGACATAAATAAGACTCTTGATCCTACGGAATAACCTATATTGTGCTTTTTCTTCACTATTAAAGTTAAAAAAGACCCTGCTAGGACTTTTAATTTGGCCCGAATTGGCTTAGATTGTATTGAAAGTAACATGAGAAACGAAAAAAAAAATAATTGAGCCACAACCTCGGGACATTTGAACAACTGGTTTGTTCCAGCCGTACGGCATTTCCAGGTTGTTTTCCAAAAAACTTATTGTCCGGGGGTAGGCCCTTGGGGGTGGGGGCATGGGCACAGCTGAAATTTACTAATGCATTTCTCTTATGAGCGTAAGATTGAACGCATCGACTTGGTCTAAACAGGCAATGGTGTTACGATTATGCGAACCTCTATTGTTATAATTCTTAAGTGAAAAAGTAACTGTTATTGCCCATTGAAATACCTTATCACATTTCCATGTTTATGTTGAAGAGGAAAAGAAAAAAATAACCGCACCTTCCCTAATAAGCGCCCGCTCTTCAATTAGCACCCTCCCTAGAGTTACCAAAAATATGAAATAAGCGCCCGGGTCACTAAAATCGAAGCATGAATTATTTGCTTCGTAGAAGAAGAGATTATATTATATCTTAGGAATTCTTAGTTTATATTTACATTTGTACCCATTTTATCCACTCAGTTGACTTGATAATGACGTTAAGCGAACGTCGAAACGTCGTCGTTGTTTTTAAACCAAAATGGTTTTAAGTTTTCCATATTGTCGCAGTGTTTTATAGTCAAATATTTGCTGTTATGTAAATAATCAATCGTTTAATTGATGAACGATATGATATGAAAAAGAACATATCATTGTTAACCTTTTCAGTTCAAAATGTTAATTCTTCTGACTCAAAGCCACACAGTTCTTTTAATGCCAATTCTGAGAGTTTTAAGGTAGATCAGGACAATTTCACTTGGATGATGATTTTCTCTTTTCTCATAACCTGTTTGCTTGATAATGTACTGGCATTGTGATGAGAAATTAGATCTTGATCACTCTCAGGATATAAAGGAGATTTTACGTAAACCAAAAAAGACGACTTCAATAATCTTTATTTAGTAAAATCGAAATTATCATGAAAACGATTAACAGATAAGCTCGATTGACAGTTGAGAGATTGCCGATTTTTATGTAACGTTGTCAAACTCAGAAATAAAAATTGATGGTTACTTTATTGGCGACACCAACATGGCGTCTCCATACAAAGCTCTATCTACAAATTTGAGAGAAGCATTTCTCGAATAACACAGGTATGAAGAAACATACAGACCTAAATCTTTGCGAAGTTGTATATAAATCAATAATCTATTATATCTCAGATTCTTGACTCAATTTACTGAATGATTAAAATCTTGATTGTTGATGGCATGACAGTGAAAACCAGCAGTACGACTGCAGTTGCTTTGACCTTTTGTCTCTCGTACCCAGGCGGCCTCGCAACATCTGCAATTCTTGGCAACCTCGATCACAACAAATACTTGGGGAAGCTGATAACTTACTTAGACCCAGCTCTCCCGAGCGTATCCCGGAGTTACTTTGTGCGGTGCTGGCATGCAAGGACAGAGGGCTCAGCTGCGTCCACATTCCACAGCAACTGTGATGGAAAAGGACCCACAGTGACCATCATTAGAGTTGGCCAATACATATTTGGTGGATACACCGACGCGTCTTGGCACAGTAAGTATCTTAAGAACTAACTATCACCAGGAACAGAGCTTGATAAAAACTTGTTTTATTATCTCAGTAAAAGGACAAAAAAAAATCAATTTTTGTTCTTTTATTTAACCATTGGTCTTAGTCTTTTCTTGTTTAAGAAATCCAAGTACTTATTTCAGGTTTGGAACCGATATTAACACGGTTTTTGATGTTACGCGAACTTGCTGTTTCGCATAATCGACCTCAAATCGCATCCGATGGCGGGCTTAATTGATAAGAAAAATCCTCGATTTCTTTGAAGATCTTTCGCAGCTACCCTGCGAGCAGATTCGCTTCGACCTTATTCGCAGCTCAAAGTATTGTGACTGGTTGTCCAAACACCCGCGTAGGACTGCGAGAACGTAATCTAGCGGCGCCGACTCGCATAAAGCAGACTAGCTTTCGTCTTGAGCAAACTTTTTAAAAAAAAAAAAACCTAAACTTTATTGGTTTCAATTAGGCGACTAGGAGTTCACAAGCTAGAATGGCTCAATTCAGAGGGTGACAAAGGGTTCTTGATCGCCCCAAAATTATCAGCGTGACCCGTAAATTGGAGCAAATTGGCCTCGTGACCCTGGAGAGGACATCATAACGTGATGCGTGATTTGCTATTTTACAAGCAAGTGATGCGTAATTTGCCAATTAGATTTCCGTGATAAGTGAACGTTCTTTGAACTACAACTGATACCATTCATTCAAAGTAAACAGTAAATAGAACCTTAAAGAGATCAATAAATCGTGGGCCTCTGATGTCTTTGATCTTCGTGGATCTTCATGGTGCTATAGGTCCAAACAATTGTGACAGAATAAGAATAAGTCAATTGAAAACAGTTAAACTTTGTACCAAGACTATGAGCTTAAGAGTTATTTTTGTCCATTTTGTCGACCGATCATTTTTGGCAGTGCATCAGACCATATCGGAAAACGGCTATCAATCAATCAATCAATCAATCAATCAATCACTCACTCAATCAAGAAATCTCTCACTCACTCGATCAATCAATCATCGTATGAAAGGTCTGAAAGAATGTCGTCTCAAACCCGGGAGGTCCCAAACGGCTGAAAAGATAAGAGGCGTTAGAGTTTGGTGTCATTTTATGCCGCTCGAGAAGACAGTGATAGGCTACACAAGGAAAAAGTTTGTGAACCACTTAATGAAGGTCGTCGTAAAGACCTAACTGAATTCAAAAGCCACGTTATGTCATCCACAGACATAAAAACGTTGACGTACG
Organism: Orbicella franksi; assembly: GCF_964199315.1. Taxonomy (NCBI): domain Eukaryota; kingdom Metazoa; phylum Cnidaria; class Anthozoa; order Scleractinia; family Merulinidae; genus Orbicella; species Orbicella franksi. The sequence continues at coordinate 16,261,260 of NC_138159.1, forward strand.
GAAGAGGATTTACAGCGGTAAAGCTTTGACGCAAATATTGCCTGTAAATCAAAGAATGGCAAAGGTGGCGTAGACGTCTTCTCAATTCGTATACAAGGTCTCTGTCTCTGTGGACACGCTCCCGATTGTGTTATAGAGGAAGGAATGAAACAGGTGGGCGCAATTAGCCAGCCTGTTTGGAGAGGGAAAAATCCCACACCGCAAAATTGGCGATGTACTTACTTTTTTTTACGTGACGCGTGATTGGTGAAAATAAAAACTCCGTAATGCGTGATTTAAAAGAAAAATTCATCGTGATGCGTGATTGGTACCCCCCCCCCCCCCTCTTTACCACCCTTAATTCAGAATGAGTAAATCGATCGGAGCAATGCCCTTCGTGTACTGCCGACAAAGATACTTCCTTGTAGTGCGCAACGTCATTTGAGATTGAGATACAAAAGAAGTGAAAATAAGGAACTTTCTTACCAGTCCACTTGGTCGTACGCATCCGGAGGACTGACTGAGCGAACGAACTCTACGAACATAGAAACGTATGAAAGTACGAACGAACGAACGAAAGAACGGGGGAGCGAACAAACGAACGAAGAAACGGACAGACGGATGGACGAACGGATGGACAGACGGACGAAGGGACAAAGGGACGGACGGACGAAGGCAGGAAGAGACGAAAGGACGAACGGGCGAACGGACGTACGAAAGTGCGCACGAATTAAACGAATGAGCAATAGAACAAACGAACGAACGAAAAAACTTTATCTATGTGTCTGAAAGCATTAAGCAGAGGGAGAACACTCTACTAACAAGGGAAACGTAATTTATTTGGACTTACGTTATGGAACTGCTGGCGACTTATATTACCATTGCATATCCATTCTGGTTTGGCAACCACAACAGTACGGCCTCGAACGTCGATTGAAAAATGAATTTTCCAGTTTCATGTATGCTTGTCTCATACTGTCAACAATTATGCTAGAAAGCGTTAAGTTCGAAAATCATGTGGCTGTGCGGTTCGTTTCCCAAACCACGCTGAACTTGGTCATTAAGCATTTAATGACTGGCCCCGCGGGAAACAGTGAGTTTTGTATCCCCAAGACCCTCAATGTTCCCGGAGGCGAAGCCGAGGAGAACATTGCGGTCGAGGGGAAACAGAACTCACCGTTTCCCGCGAGACTAGTCATGAAGTGTCTTGTATACCTCCCAAGTCAAAATAAGAAAAAAAAACAACGAAAAAAATTGTTTGCCTGACGTCGGCTGGCACATAAATTTGGCGGAGTTACAAGGAGCACAGCCTGATCATGCGCGAGTCGAAAGTTCAAGTTGTTGTTTCCCTAGGGAGTTAGTGAGTTTTGTTCGCCCTAGGGAGTTACAAAGTTTTGTTCGCCCCAGGGGAGTTAGTGAGTTTTGATCCACCGCACGTGACACGTTTTCCTCCAATCGGAAAACGTATTTCGGTTGGGAGGTATAGCATTTCACGTTGCTGTTTCAATCTTCCAATAACATGCTTATCCATGACGCTGACAGAACAAAACTTAGTTGCATCATATTCTACTAAGTCTGTGTCGTGAATCTGAGTTACGAGTATTTTCCAGAAGAAATCCTGTTGTAAACCACCGAAAGCTTCCAGAGAGACGATCTCTCTCTGTCAGTCTCCAGACTTCTCCCTTGCTTATCTTCTTGCTCCAACTAAAACACTTTTTCGACTATAGAAAGAGTTTCCACCTAGAACGTCGCGATCTCATTTCACCCATTTGAAAATTCAGTCGTCACCAAGGCATATCACGCTTAACGCCCTTGCCAACAGATCCTATCCTCTCGCTGCCTATTTATTTTGTTTTTTTTTTTATTGTTGTTTCTTCTCTTCTAAAGATTACTTTATTGGTAGCTTCACTTCTGTTTTTCTTTTCAGCCGAAATGTTTAGAATTGTTAAACTTTTGTTTTCATTTCAGGTTCTTGCCGTTGGTCCACAGCCAGTAAAGCTTTCTTGTTCTCGCTTTACAACAATGATGGATATAATCCTGTCAAGCTGACTCAGTATCAAAATCAGCATCTCGCAATGTATCACTGCTCCAGCTACGGACCCACTTTTGGTAGTGGCCATGGCATTTACATATCGGACAACGCTTCGAGCAACTCAAATTCGTATACCCGTTGTGACTATACATACTCCGTTCCTTCAGGATATTCAGCTGGTAACTGTGGGTTTTTCACTGGAGGCTATCATTTCACTCCTACTGACATTGAAGTGTTCTACGAAATAGGTGATTAAAAACAGAACATGCTAACTCTCTTTTAATGCCGTAATGATTCTATTTAGCGGACTCTTTCTATAAGCGCTGCGTTACAACCCCTGGAGGGGGGTACTCCCAGAAAAATTGGGTGGGGTTGTGCGGCCCGCTTTCCAAACCTCTTACCCTATTTATGACCAAACTCTGCGATTTTCTCTACCTTATTTATGACCTGAAAAAGTAGCTTCTTCTAAAAAGAATACCCAGTTCAAGACTAGAGTGCAAACGCCATACCCTATTTATGACCAAAATGGCTGAAGACCCTACCCTTTCAGGCCGCACATACCTATCTAGCCCATGTAAGGGAATCTCCTCCCCTCCCCCGGGCTTACAACAAGTGCCCTCATTGCGTCAAAGTGACATTGAATACATTGACATCGAAGAGATGATAGTAAAGACTCATTAGACAAGTAAATAATGTATCAGTCAATTCCATCTGTGGCCATCCCCCCCGGCAATAGTGGGGCATTTTGCCACAATGTTAATCCCGGAGGTCGGGCATCGGTCTTGTTCAATTACCCTGAGGCATTTGACCATCTCGCTTTTTCATCTTACATGCAGCCATAGTTATGGAGGGAAAATGGTTAGGAAACCTGGCAAACCTGTTTTTTCGATGTTTACTAGCCTTCATAACCATTTCCTTCCATTGGCTGTGATGCAGCATTGTCGCTTCTTTTAATGACCAGTTTATCGGCAAATACGGTAAGTTTCGTAATGAATGCGTCTAGACACGACTTAAATGAGACTCTAGATCCTACGGAATAACCTATATTGTGTTTTTTCTTCACTATTAAGGTAAAAAAAGACCTTGCTAGGACTTTTAATTTGGCCTGAATTGGCTTAGATTGTATTGAAAGTAACATGAGAAACCAAGAAAAAAAATTGAGCCACAACCCCGGGGCATTTAAACAATTGGTTTGTTCCGGTCGTACAGCATTCCCAGGTTGTTTTCCAAACAACTTATTTCCCGGGGGTAGGCCTGTGGGGAGGAGGCGTGGGCACAGCTGAAATCGACTAATACATTTCTCTTCTGAACATAAGATTGAACGCATCGGCTTGGTCTAAACAGGCAATGGTGTTATGATTATGCGAACTTCTATTGTTACAATTCTCAAGTGAAAAAGTGACGGTCATTGTCCATTGAAATGCCTTATGACATTTCCATGTTTATGTTGAAGAGAAAACGAAAGAAATAAGCGCGCCGTCCCTAATAAGCGCCCGCTCTCCAATTTGCACCCTCCCTTGAGTTACCGAAAGTATGAAATAAATGCCCGGGTCACTAAATCGAAGCATGAATTATTTGCTTCGTAGAAGAAGAGATTATATTATATATATTTTAGCACTTTTTAGAATTTTTTATCAATTTTTTTTATCATGTTTTCTTAGCATTCGTGTCACTTAGGAATTCTTAGTTTATATTAACATTTGTACCCATTTTATTCACTCAGTTGACTTGATAATGACGTTAAGCAAACGTCGAAACGTCGTCGTTGTGCATCAGTCAATTCCAGCAGTACTCATCCCCCCCCCCCCCGGGCTAACCCCCGGGCATTAGCATTTTTTTAAAAAAATTGGCAAATTCCCCGGGGTGGGGAAACATAAGCTGTCTAAATGCCCCGGGGTGGGGACGAAGAAAGAGGGCAAATGCCCCGCCCCTGGGATCGTCGCCTTCCAACACCTCCGCAGTTTTTTAATTAATCAGTGAATAAAACGGTCAACTGTTCAGTATTTTAATGCAACGGTAAGACTTCAAGGACAACAGTACGTGTTAGTTGATTCTGATTATATTTAATTCTTTATATTTGTTTTTAACAGTTTGCTAGAGGATAGCTGGGATTGCGGCGGACGTGCCCCCAGCCGCGAGCGATGATAGGCGCCTGTATTCGCAGGCTACTTTTTCTGTGAAGAATCAAGACATTTTAAATGATGATGCATTGCATTTTAAGCTCGCAAGATCTGTCTTGAAGATCGCATCATTTGAATTCGCAAACCTCAAGTATTTTAACTCCACTTTCATGAACTTAAAAACTGCTAGGCTAGTTTTGAATGCGAAATGCGAAATAGTCGTGTTCACGTCAGTTTACGTTATTGTTTTGTGATAAACAAAATATAGTTCACCTTGTCGCTTATATTTATATGCTTACAAGAAAACATAACTTTAAAAACAAGTTTCTCTAGTCCATGACGGACAAGCCATTGTTCGACAAACGCCTCGTCTTTCCCGATGAACTCATCCATGGCACTTTCCAAAACACGTGTGTCGAATGCCCGGGGGTCGCCCCGGGGTACGCAAATGCCCAGCCCCCGGGCCGCGATAAAATTGCGGATGCCCCACCCCCGGGACTGACAACTTGAGCAAATGCCCCGAAGTTGCCCGGGGGGGGGGGGGATGGGCACTGCTGGAACTGACTGATGCATTGGTTTTAAACCAAAATGGTTTTAAGTTTTTCTTATTGTCGCAGTGTTTTATAGTTAAAAATTTGCTGTTATGCAAATAATCAATGGCTTAATTCATGAACGATATCAAAAAGAACATATCACAGTTAACCTTTTCAGTTCAATATGTTAATTCTTCTGACTGAGAACCACACAATTCCTTCATGCCAATTCTGAGAGTTTGAAGGTAGATTAGGACAGTTTCACTTGGCTGATGATTTTCTCTTTTCTCATAACCCGTTTGCTTGATAATGTACTGGCATTGCGATGAGAAATTAGATCTTGATCACTCTCGGGATATAAAGGAGTTTTCAAGCAAACCAAAAAAGACGACTTTAATACTTTTTATTATATGGCTAGCTCCTTGAGCGGGCAAGATGAACAACATCCTGCGCTGATTGGTTAGCCGAGCGGGCAAGATGGTGCTATCTTCCTCAAGGACTGTGAAGGTCGATTGGCTTGGCTTTAATGAGCTTTGAATCAGTTTTTTGCCGACCATTACTTTCCTTGGTCAAATGGATAATAAATTTATATCATTTAGTGGTTTAGGGTAATAGTTTGCCATGATGTATTTTTAGTAAAATCGATATTATCATGAAAACGTTTAACAGATAAGCTCGATTTCAGAGGGAAACTTAAACAGACAGTTAAAGAGATTGCCGATTTTTATGTGACGTTGTCATACTCAGAAATAAAAATTAATAGTTACTTTATTGGCGACACCAACATGGCGCCTCCGTACAAAGCTCTATCTACAAATTTGAGAGAAATATTTCTCGCATAGCACAGGTATGAAGAAACATACAGACCTAAATCTTAGCGAGGTTGTATATAAATCAATAATCTATCATATCTCAGATTCTTGACTTAATTTATTGAATGATTAAAATCTTGATTGTTGATGGCATGATAGTGAAAACCAACAGTACGGCTGCAGTTACTTTGACCTTTTCTCTCTTTTACCCAGGCGGCCTCGCAACATCTGCAATTCTTGGCAACCTCGATCACAACAAATACTTGGGGAAGCTGATAACTTACTTAGACCCAGCTCTCCCGAGCGTATCGCGGAGTTACTTTGTACGGTGCTGGCATGCAAGGACAGACGGCTCAGCTGCGTCCACATTTCACACCAACTGTGATGGAAAAGGACCCACAGTGACCATCATTAGAGTTGGCCAAAACATATTTGGTGGATACACTGACGTGTCTTGGCGCAGTAAGTATCATCAGGAGCCATAATCGGGGACGGAGACCGTAAGCGCGCGCCATTTCTAGTATTGGGGTTGTCCCCATGATATGGGACAATAATTCTATTTTTAGAACAAATTGCGCCATCGCCTGCGGCACACGCGCGTACATGCTGCGAGGATTTTTGCGGATGTCGCGCGAGGGAAGTGGCGTCCGAAATTCCGAAATTTTTCATGGTTTTGGCCCACAACTCAACGCGATTACGTCTGTTGGAATTTTTCTCCACTATTTTCGTCGTAAGCTGCTCCAGTTTGAGTGAAGTAAGACAGTGTCGAATTTAGGTATGTTCCGCTTCAAGCTTATATATATCGCTGACCAAGTTGTGTTCCGACGGATGCTTCTTTTACATGAGCTGTACATTACTCCACTTTAAATTTCACATATGTTGAAGATTAACAGCTTTTCCATTACACAGCAAAAAACTAGCTGGATATATTTAGATATAGCAGAGCTTTAGGACTTCATAGTTTCCTAGCTCCTCTTGCCACACGCTTGCGAGCAATTTGCCAGTCTATCGCGACTGAAAAGTGAAACAAAATAATTGCTAGTTTGGTCAGTTTGAGTTTCGCCTGAATTGTAAGCAACGCTTGCTGTTTCATCAAGGCCCAACAACTTTACGTTCGTAGATACTGCTCGGTTTTACTCGTGTAAAAATCCACCAAATTCTTTGTTGTCGATGAATGAGAGCGCCCGCCGATGCGTGTTTTGTACAGTCAGTAAACATGACAAATTGTACTTACGCCGCACTAGCTTTCGTGTGAAAACGTACATCGATCTCAAACAATAATTCTATAGTTTTAAAATATGTTTAAGATTGATAAATGTTTGAGAACATATTAAAAGCTTAGCTGAAAATATGTGAATAAAGCAGAAATAATCAGCAAAGTTACGTTGACGCTTTCTTTAATCAACTTCGAATAACGATTTCGATTTTGTTGATCGAGTTATCAAAACTCCTTGTTTATTTTCATTTTCGCAGTGTAAAACTTCACTATGCTCATGTTGAAGAAACACACATGATATTAGTAGCATTTTTTGCGTTCGTGAAATTTGTTGCAGCATCTCAGCACAAAAGATAACGAAAGAAATCTCTGTCAAGATTTGTTGACAATTGAAAACACCGACTCGGACTTGAAAGTGCACGAGCTGCACTATGCAAATGAGCTAATTGTACGCGTCAGACTTTCCTTTCAAAAACTTTTGCAAACTCACCAAACAAGCAGAAACAATAAGAAACCATCAAAACAGGTTTTGGTTATGATTAACCATTGTCTGAGAAACTCACAAATTAACTCGATACCAGAGTAGAGAGTTTTCTTGTCAGAACAAACGCAAAAACATACGCGTAAGCTTACAACTAGCGCGACCAGATCTTATTATTCATTCCCAGCGCGAGATTGAAGACCTGAAAAACCCACCTTTTCCGTTAGCTCAGAGCATAAAACTACATATAGGCGCCCTGGTTCGTATTCCCTGCCTTATTCCCTGCCATCGCTGTGAAAAATACGCAAGATAATCCCTCAAGATCTCTCAACTCTCGCCATTTGATCACGCAACGTGACAACATCCACGCGAGAGCCCCCGACATGTGCGTGGATCCGCGCGGATATATGACGTCAGGATGGCGCAATTTGTTCTAAAAATAGAAAAATTGTCCCATATCATAGGTGCGCGCGGATCCCAAGACTTACGGTCTCCGTCCCCGATTATGGCTCCTGGTATCACAAGACCTAACTATCACCAGGAGCAGAGCTTGATAAAAACTTGCTTTATTATCTCAGTAAAAGAACAGAAAAACTCAATTATTGCTCTTTTGCTTAACCATTGGTCTTACTCTTTTCTTGTTTAAGAAATACATATGGGTTATTGACCAAGTGTGAGGTCAAGATGGCTGGATATTGGCCAAGTCCTTTTTTTTTGCGAGTTTATGGACCGAGACGGAGTCGAGGTCCATAAACCCGCAAAAAAAGAACGAGGCCAATATCCAGCCATCTTGACCAAACAAGCTTGGTCAATAAAGGATTTATTATATGGCTTTCGGGGAAATTTTTCTTGCGGGACACGGCGGGTAGTCCCGAGCGGGCAAGATAGCTCCATCTTGCCCGCTCGGGTAGCCAATCACAGCGCAGGATTTGATTCATCTTGCCCGCTCGCGGAGCTAGCCATATAATAAAAGTACTTATTTCAGGTTTGGAACCGATGTTAACACGGTTTTTGATGTTAAGCGAACTTGCTGTTTCGCATAATCGACCTCAAATCGCATCCTATGGCTTAATTCATAAGAAAATCCTCGATTTCTCTGAAGATCTTTCGCAGCTACCCGGCGAGCAGATTCGCTTCGATCTTAATTGCAGCTAAAAGTACTGTGACTGGTTGTCCAAACATCCGCGTAAGGCTGCGAGAACTTAATCTAGCGGCGCGCGCGCGTAAAGCAGACTAGCTTTCGTCTTGAGCAAACTTTATCGGTTTCAATTAGGGGACAAGGGGTTCACAAGCTTGAGTGGCTCAATTCAGAGGGTGACAAAGGCTTTTTACGTGAAGCATGATCGCCCCAAAATTAGCAGCGTGATGCGTGATTAAGACCAAATTAGGCTGGTGACGCGGGACAGGACATCATAACGTGATGCGTGATTTGCTATTTTACAAGCACGTGATTTGTCAATTGGATTTCCGTCATAATTAAGTGAACGTTCTTTCAACTACAACTGATGCCATTCATTCAAAAAGTAAACAGTAAATAGAATCTTAAAAGAGATCAATAAATCGTGGCAGATGTGACACCATTTTCTGGTCCTTTTCGTCATTTTTCTTGATCTCTGATGTCTTTGATGTTGGTCGATCATCATGGTACTATAGGTCCAAACAATTGTGACACAATAGGAATAAGTCAATTGAAAACAGTTAAACTTTGTACTAGGACTATGACCTTCACAGTTATTTTGTCTATTTTGTCGACCAATCACTTTTGGCAGTGCATCAGACCATATCCGAATCTGGCTATCAATCAATTAATCAGCCAATCAATCAATCAATCATCGTATGAAAAGTCTGAAAGAATGTCGTCCCATATCCGGGGGATCCCAAACGGCTAAAAAGATAAGAGACGTTAGAGTTTGGTGTCATTTTATGCCGCTCGAGAAGACAGTGAGAGGCTGCACAAGGAAAACGTTTGTGAACCACTTGTGAAGGTCGTCATAAAGACCTAACTGGATTCAAAAGCCACGTTATGTCATCCACAGACACAAAAACGTTGCAGTACAGAAGAGAATTTGCAGGGGTAAAGCTTTGACACAAATATTGCCTGTATATCAAAGCATGGCAAAGGTGGCGTAGACGTCTCCTCGATTCGTATACAAGATTTCTGCCAACTTAGCCTGTGAACAGGCTCCCGATTGTGTTATAGAGGAAGAAAACAAAGAGGCGGGCGGAATTAGCCCGCCTGTCTGGAGAGGGAAAAATCCCACCCTGCTACGCTTGCTTCGCTCGCCCTATTTTAATTTTTCCGGGCTCGTCAGGAGCCTGCTCACAGACGGTGCCAACTCTCCCATTATCCAGGCCGAGAATCCTGGATACAGACCGAATCTACCAGTCTCCTGTAGTGTCACTTTTTTGGCATTTCGGGGGAAATTATGTTGGAATATTTTCTGATGCATTTCTGTGGTTGAATCGGCAGATGTCTCCTTTTAACAACGCTTTTAGGGTCGAGAAAGCAAAATTGGCAACGTGGTTAATTTTTTTTTTTTTTTACGTGACGCGTGATTGGTGAAAACAATTTATCCGTGATGCGTGATTTAATAGGGAAAAATCATCGTGATGCGTGATTCATTCCCCCCTCCTCCCTTTGCCACCCTCAATTCAGAATGAGTAAATCGATTAGAGCAATGCACTTCATGTACTGCCGACAAAGAGACTTCCTTGTTTTTGTAACCCATGTAGTGCAACCAGTCATTCGAGGTTGAGATGCCAAAGAAGTGAAAATAAGGAACTATCTTACCAATCTACTCTGGTCGTACGCATCCAGAGGACTGACTAAGCGAACGAATCTACGAATAAGGAACGAATGAACGAACGAACGAGCTAACAAACGGGCGATGGAACAAACGAACGAACGAACGAACGAACGGACGAACGAACGAACGAGCGAGCGAGCGAACGAACGGAAAGACGGATAGACAGACGGAACGGACAAAGGGACAAAGGGACGAACGGACGAAGGCAGGAAGAGACGAAGGGACGAACGAGCGAACGGACGTACGAACGTACGAAGGTACTGACATACGAACGTACGCACGAATTAAACGAATGAGCAAAAGAGTATGTATGTTATGTTTATATATATCTACTAACAAGGAAAACCTAATTTATTTGGACTTACGTTATGGAAGTGCTGACGACTTATATTACCATTACATATCCATTCTGGTTTGGCAACCACAACAGTACGGCCTCGAACGTCGATTGAAAAGTGAATTTTCTGGTTAATCCAGTTTCGTGTATGTTTGTCTCGCACTGTCAGAACTATCTCAAAACTGAATTATAGCTAATAATTATGCTGGACAGCGTTAAGTTCGAAAATCATGTGGCTGTGCGGTTCGTTTTCCAGAATACGCTGAATTTGGTCATTAAGCATTTAATGACTGGCCCCGCGGGAAACAGTGAGTTTTGTATCCCCGAGACCCTCTATGTTCCCAGAGGCGAAGCCGCAACCTCGTTCCCAGGGTCTCTCAACTTATCGCCCTCTGGAGCGAGTCGCTCGCTCCAGGGGGCGGTAAGATGAGAGACCCTGGGAACGAGGTTGGCGAGGCCGAGGAGAACATTGAGGTCGAGGGGAAACAGAACTCACTGTTTCCCGCAGGGTTAGTCATAAAGTGTTGTTTTGTTTGTTTGTTTTTTTTTTCAATCTTCCAATAAGATGTTTATCAATGACGCTGACAGAACAAAACTTAGTCGCATCATATTCTACTAAATCTGGGTCGTCCATCTGAGTTAGCTTAGGAGTATTTTCCATAAGATGTCCTGTTGTAAACCACCAAAAGCTTCCAGAAAGAGGATATCTCTCTGTCAGTCTCCAGACTTCTCCCTTGCTTATCCGTCTTGCTCCAACTAAAACACTTTTTCGACTATAGAGAGAGTTTCCACCTAGAAAGTCACGATCCCATTTCACGCATTTGAAAATTCAGGCGTCACCAAGGTATATCACTCTTAACGCCCTTGCCAACAGATCCGGTCCTCTCGCTGCCTATTTATTTGTTTTTCTTTCTGTTGTTGTTTCTTCTGTTCTAAAGATTACTTTATAATATATGGTAGCTTTATTTCTGTTTTTCTTTTCAACCGAAATTCTTAGAATGCGAAAAACGTTTGTTTCCAATTCAGGTTCTAGTTGCAGTTATACTTCTGCCAGTAAAGCTTTCCTGTTCTCGCTTTACAACAAAGATGGATATAATCCTGTCAAGCTGACTCAGTATCAAAATCATCAATACGCAATGTACCACTGCTCCAGCTAAGGACCCACTTTTGGTAGTGGCCATGCCATCTACATATCGGACAACGCTTTGAGCAACTCAGGATCGTATACTGATTTCAACTGAGTGTCGTAAAACCAAACCAATCACTTACCAGTTGGACTACTCAGCCAATCTCAAACCGTAGTAAACCGAAGTAATTGCCTGATTACCAGTCGATTACTTTCGACTCACAATTGAAAACTGCTCTATCACGCATAACGCAAATTAAACGTTTTCGCCAACAGATCTGATCCTCTCGCTGAATACTTATTTTTGTTGCTGTAGTTGTTCTATTCCAAAGAACTCTTTACACGATATTGTTTCTGTATATATGTTTCTTTTTTCAACCGAAATGCTTAGAATTGTTAAACTTTTGTTTCCAATTCAGGTTCTAGTTGCGGTTATACTTCTGCCAGTAAAGCTTTCCTGTTCTCTCTTTACAACAATGATGGATATAATCCTGTCAAACTGCCTCAGTATCAACATCAGCATCTCGCAATGTATCGCTGCTCCAGCTACGGACCCACTTTTGGTGGTAGTCATGATATCTACATATCGAACAACGCTTTGAGCAACTCAGCATCGTACACTTATTGCGGCCATACATACTCCGTTCCTTCAGGATATTCAACTGGTAACTGTGGATTTTTCACTGGAGGCCGATATTTCACTCCTACTGACATTGAAGTGTTCTACGAAATAGGTGATTAAAAACAGAACATGCTAACTCTCTTTTAATGTGGTAATGATTCGTTTCCAATAAACCTTACCTTACAACCCCTGGGGGAGAAAAATTGGGTGGGGATGTGTGGCGCGCTTCTTTAAACCCTTACCCTATTTATGACCAAAATCCGCGATTTTTCCTACCCTATTTATGACCTGAAAAAGTAGCTTCTTCTAAAAAGCTTACGCAGTTAGAGACTAGAGTGCAAACACCATCCCATATTTATGACCAAAACGGCTGAAAACCCTACCCTTTCAGGCCGCACATACCTATATGCCCATATAAAGGAGTCTCCTCCCCTCCCTCCCCGGACCTACAACAAGTGCCCTCATTGCGAAAGTGACATTGAAGACATTGGCATCGAAGAGATGATAGTAAAGACTGATTAGACAAGTAAATAATGCATCAGTTAATTCCATATGTACCCATTCCCCCGGGAAAGAGTGGAGCATTTTCCCCCTGTGTCAATTCCGGGTGTCGGGCATCAGCCTTACACAATTACCCCAGGGCATTTGACCATCGCGCTTTTTCACCTTACATGCGGCATTGTCGATACGGTAAGTTTCGTACTGAATACTGCTAGACATTAAAATAATACTTTTTCTAAGACATGAACTGTTCAGATAGCCAAGCTAAGTTCCACGAAATAAGTCACTTTTTTAACCATCATGACAGCTCTCTAGGCCGTCATATAAATGCCGCGTGACGCAAAAGCTTAGAAATTCAAGCGTAGTGTATCACAAAACCAAGAACCCATTCGGAGCGAAAATTTGTATGAATACTAGTCTTCAGCTGGTCTTATACATCATTTAAGTAAAATCTCAGGAAGATCAATAGTTTTGTAGTTCGAATTTTAGTGACGTCATGTGAAAACCAGCTATTGTCCATTGAAATGCCTTATCACATTTCCATGTTTATGTTGAAGAGAAAAAGAAAGAAATAAGCGCGCCGTCCCTAATAAGCGCCCGCTCTTAAATTAGCACCCTCCCTTGAGTTACCAAAAGTATGAAATAAGCGCCCGGGTCACTAAAATCGAAGCATGAATTATTTGCTTCGTAGAAGAAGAGATTATATTATATATATTTTAGCACTTTTTAGAAGTTTTCTATCATGTTTTCTTTGCATTCGTGTCTCTTAGGAATTCTCAGTTTATATTTACATTTGTACCCATTTTATTCACTCAGTTGACTTGATAATGACGTTAAGCGAACGTCGAAACGTCGTTGTTGTTTTTAAACCAAAATGGTTTTACGTTTTCCATATTGTCGCAGTGTTTTATAATTAAATATTTCCTGTTATGCAAATAATCAATCGTTTACTTGATGAACGACATATGAAAAAGAACATATCACTGTTAACCTTTTCAGTTCAAAATGTTAATTCTTCTTACTGAGAGCCACACAGTTCTTTTAACGCCAATTCAAAGAGTTTGAAGGTAGATCAGGACAGTTTCACTTGGATGATAATTTTCTGTTTTGTCATAACCTGTTTACTTGATAATGTACTGGCATTGTGATGAGAAATTAGATCTTGATCACTCTCAAGATATAAAGAAGATTTTAAGCAAACCAAAAAAGACGACTTTAATAACTACTTAATAACCGAGAGTGAGGTCGTTACGGGAAAATCTCAAACTGAGGCCTTACCGTATTGACCGAGCGATAGCGAGGTCAATACGGTAGGCCGAGGTTTGAGATTTTCCCGTAACGACCGAACGGTCGAGGTTATTAAGTTGTTTGTTATATGGCTCATGAATTAAAGAAAAGAAAAAATTATTCGAGCGGAAGTCGTCAATTTACATCCGGCGATGCGCGCGTTTACCGATTCATTCATCGTCTCAAACCCAGGGCAAAACTACACAGTCAGTGAACTTCACCACTGTCACGTCTTCCGTTGAAAGTACACATTTCCTTACGGGAAAAATGATTGTCCCAGCCTCAAAAAGGTATTTTAGTATTGTGGTGCCACAACTTGATGGGAGAGTTTTTCCAACTTTTGTGGCGAAACGTCAACGCACATGGAAAAGACAGAAAGTGCTTCAAAATAGTCCAAACCAACGGCCTTTCGGTGAAACAAAATACTAATGCTTCAGAATGCACTGCTTAAAATAACTCGATCTTCGCATTCGCTTTCGACGACATATCTTCGCCTTCTTCATTGTGGGATTTATGGATTAACTTTTCAAGCCTTGTGAACGTCTAAAACTTCCTGCAGTTATCAGAAACACTGCTACCGACAGAAACCGCCCGATTGTTGACATCTGATGATCCTGGAAGTTGATTTACACTTGGTTGTGTTAAAGAGAGGGAATCTATTTGATGAGAACTGTGACGGAGTTCAATATTTCGGTAATTGTTGTGACTAAGATGATAACTTATAAGTTTCTTCGTGGTGTTCTGCTCAGGATGCATGACAGATCAGCCGATGGTGTTTTTCACTTAGCGATTTTAGCTTTACTTAAGACTCGGCAAACTTTGATTTGTTTTCACTAGCGCCCGCCAAGGTTACCGGCTGGTAAGTCAAAAACGACTTCTATATAAATTTTATTAAGGAAAAATCCCTAAACTTCTAGCTACTCGGAATTAAATTTACTTCTCTTACTGTTTTTAATCGGCTTTCATCCTTTCAATGCGCTTGAATTTTCCGAGCCGGGCTCTTCCTAATTTGCATAATCCGTAATCGGCCCGTGGCCATTACGGCTGCATAATGACCGCTCAGATTTCGCTCTTAGCCAATCAGAGTGCGCGTTATATCGGCCACAAGCCAAAGCTAACAGATAAGCTCGATTTCATAGGGAAACTGAAAAAGACAGTTGAAGAGATTGCCGATTTTTGTGTGACGTTGTCGTAATCAGAAATTATAAAAACTGATAGCTACTTTATTGGCGACACCAACATGGCGTCTCCACACAAAGCTCTATCTGCAAATTTGAGAGAAATATTTCTCGAATAACACAGGGATGAAGAAACAAACAGATCTAAATCTTTGCGAGGTTGTATATTTAAGCAATAGACCACAAGTTTTTGTGGTTTATAAATCAATAATCTATCATATCTCAGATTCTTGACTTAATTTATTGAATGGTTAAAATCTTTATTATTGATGGCATGACAGTGAAAACCAGCAGTGCGACTGTAGTTGCTTTGACCTTTTGTCTCTCGTACCCAGGCGGCCTCGCAACATCTGCAATTCTTGGCGGCCTCGATCACAACAAATACTTGGGGAAGCTGATAACTTACTTAGATCCAGCTCTTCCGAGCGTATCGCGGAGTTACTTTGTACGGTGCTGGCATGCAAGGACAGAGGGCTCAGCTGCGTCCACATTCCACAGCAACTGTGATGGAAAGGGACCCACAGTGACCATCATTAGAGTTGGCCAATACATATTTGGTGGATACACTGACGTGTCCTGGCACAGTAAGTATCATAAGACCTAACTATCACCAGGAGCTTGACAAAACCTTGCTCCATTATCTTGTAATAGGGCCAAAAAAAAACCCTCAATTTTAACTTTTGTTTAACCATTGGTCTTACTCTTTTCTTGTTTAAGAAATACCTGTACATGTACGTATTTCAGCTTTGGAACCGATATTAACACGATTTTTGATGTTGCGCGACTTTGCTGTTTCGCATAATCGACCTCAAATCGCATCCGGTTGCTTAATTCATAGGGAAAATCCTCGATTTCTCTGAAGATCTTTCGCAGCTACCCTGCGAGCACAGTCGCTTCGATCTCATTTGCAGCTAAAAGTATCGTGATTGTTCGTCTACACACCCGCGTAGGGCTGCGAGAACCCGATCTAGTGGCCCTGAGTCGTGTAAAGCAGACTAGCTCTCGTCTTGGGCAAACTTTTTCGGTTTCAATTAGGCGACGAAAAGTTCCCAAGCTAGAGTGGCTCAATTCAGAATGAGTAAATCGATCAGAGCAATGCACTTCATGTAGCGTCAACAAAGAGACTTCTTTGCTTTTGTAACTACCAAGTATTTCGAAAAGTCATTCGAGATTGAGGTACAAAAGAAGTAAAAATTAAGAACGATTCTCTTGGTTTTTCTCAATTTTCTGGAATTTTGCTTTATGGATATGAGACGGCATTTGGAAATTAAGAAATTTAGCGAAACTTAGGGAAAGGTCAAGTCAAGTAACATTCTAATTACTATCTTACCAGTCTGCTCTGGTCGGCGCGTCCAGAGGACTGACTGAGCGGAGAAACGAACGAACTTTACTAACGTGTCTAAAAGCATCTAGACAACTAACTTAATTGAACTTACCTTACCTTAAGGAAATGGCGAGGACTTATGGTAGCACTCTTCAGAAAGCTAGCGTAGCGAGTTCAAATAGAGTAAATAGCGAGTTTTAGCAACCATAGCAGCACGGCCTCGAACTGTCGATTGAAAAACAAATTTACATTTTACCTACGAAACTCGGGTTAAATCAGTTATACTTAAGGTTGTCTCTTACTGGCAGAACTATCTCAAAACTGAATAATACTGCGAGGCAGCGTTAATTTCGAATAAGAAATTTGAAAAATCATGTGGCTGTGTGGTTCACGTTCTCCAGACTAACCTGAATTTGATCATTTCACGTTCTTATTTTGCAAAGAATGGCAAAGAAATGTACCAAGATTTATAACGTACGTGCACAGCAATTGCATTGCTAAACTTAGGCTAAGTTTACACGAACGCGGTTTCAAATCGACACGGCTATTTCCTTTCAAAACCATATCAAAAAGTATACGGTTTCGAAGCCTTCACACGAAAACGATTTGTCCGCCTTTTTGGCTGTTACGTCATGGCCGCGACATGTTTTGTTGCCAGAGATCTGGAGACGATTATACCTTGAAGCGTCGCCATTTTGTTTCAGAGGTGGCGAAGTGTAAAGATGTCAGTAATTTGGTTTGGACTGACGACGAGGTGGAGCTTCTTTTGAGAATAACGAACGAATAAAAAGTCGCTAAAAGTGCAAAAAATGTCGATTGGGAGTCCGTACATCAAGCGATACAGTGTGATATTTTCGCGCCAAACGGAAGCAGTTTTCAAAAAGACACGGTTACCCCCGTTTACACGGCACATGAAACCGTATCGTTTTCAAAACGCTCCACTTTCGACAGCGTTTTAGAAAGATGCGGTTTCATTTATTATTCCATCGTCGCCTTTTAAACGGAAGGCGTAACCGTATCGAAAAAGATGCGGTTACAAATGAAACCGGACGGGGCTTTAAAGGCACTTTTGTTTTTTTCAGGCTTACAATAAGACAATGTTTAACCGACAATGATGCTGACAGAACAAAACTTAGTTGCATCCTATTCTACCTAACCTGAGTCGTGAATCTGAGTTAGAAATATTTTCCATAAGATGTCCTGTTGTATACCACCAAAAGCTTCCAGAAAGATGATCTCTCTGTCAGTCTCCAGACGTCTCCCTTGCTTATCAGTCTTGCTCAAACTAAAACACTTTTTCGACTATAGAAAGAGTTTCCACCTAGAACGTCGCGATCCCATTTCACGCATTTGAAAATTCAGGCGTCACCACGGTATATCACGCTTAAAGCCGTTGCCAGCAGATTCGATCCTCTCGCTGCCTATTTATTTGATTGATTTATTTCTTTATTTCTTTATTTTTGTTGTTTCTCTTCTTCTAAAGATTACTTTATAGTATATGATAGCTTTATTTCTGTTTTTTTTTTTCCAACCGAAATACTTAGAATTTGTAAAACTTTTGCTTTCTTTTCAGGTTCTTGCAGTTACTCCACAGCCAGTAAAGCTTTCCTGTTCTCGCTTTACAACAAAGATGGATATAATCCTGTCAAGTTGACTCAGTATCAAAATCAACAATACGCAATGTATCGCTGCTCCAACCGCGGACCCAGTTTTGGTAATGGCCATGACATATACATATCGGACAACGCTTTGAGCAACTCGAATTCGCATACACGGTGCGGCTATACATACTCCGTTCCTTCGGGATATTCAACTGGTAACTGTGGGTTTTTCACCGGAGGCTATGGGTTCACTCCTACTGACATTGAGGTGTTCTACGAAATAGGTGATTAAAAACAGAACATGCTAACTCTCTTTTAATGCGGTAATGATTCGTTTCCAATAAACCTTACCTTACAACCCCCGGGGGAGAAAAATTGGGTGGGGGTGTGTGGCGCGCTTCCCTAAACCCTTACCCTATTTATGACCAAAATCCGCGATTTTTCCTACCCTATTTATGACCTGAAAAAGTAGCTTCTTCTAAAAAGAATACCTAGTTCAAGACTAGAGTGCAAACACCATACCCTATTTATGATCAGAAAGGCTAAAAACCCTACCCTTTCAGGCCGCACATACCTATATAACCCATAAAAGGGAGTCTCCCCCTCCTCCCCGGACTTACAAGAAGTGCCCTCATTGCGAAAGTCACATTGAAGACATTGGCATCGAAGAGATGATAGTAAAGACTGATTAGACAAGTAAATAATGCATCAGTTAATTCCATATGTACCCATTCCCCCGGGAAAGAGTGGAGCATTTTCCCCCTGTGTCAATTCCGGGTGTCGGGCATCAGCCTTACACAATTACCCCAGGGCATTTGACCATCGCGCTTTTTCACCTTACATGCGGCATTGTCGATACGGTAAGTTTCGTACTGAATACTGCTAGACATTAAAATAATACTTTTTCTAAGACATGAACTGTTCAGATAGCCAAGCTAAGTTCCACGAAATAAGTCACTTTTTTAACCATTATGACAGCTCTCTAGGCCGTCATATAAATGCCGCGTGACGCAAAAGCTTAGAAATTCAAGCGTAGTGTATCACAAAACCAAGAACCCATTCGGAGCGAAAATTTGTATGAATATTAGTCTTCAGCTGGTCTTATACATCATTTAAGTAAAATCTCAGGAAGATCAATAGTTTTGTAGTTCGAATTTTAGTGACGTCATGTGAAAACCAGCTATTGTCCATTGAAATGCCTTATCACATTTCCATGTTTATGTTGAAGAGAAAAAGAAAGAAATAAGCGCGCCGTCACTAATAAGCGCCCGCTCTTAAATTAGCACCCTCCCTTGAGTTACCAAAAGTATGAAATAAGCGCCCGGGTCACTAAAATCGAAGCATGAATTATTTGCTTCGTAGAAGAACAGATTATATTATATATATTTTAGCACTTTTTAGAATTTTTGTATCATGTTTTCTTTGCATTCGTGTCTCTAAGGAATTCTCAGTTTATATTTACATTTGTACCCCTTTTATTCACTCAGTTGACTTGATAATGACGTCAAGCGAACGTCGAAACGTCGTTGTTGTTTTTAAACCAAAATGGTTTTACGTTTTCCATATTGTCGCAGTGTTTTATAGTTACATATTTCCTGTTATGCAAATAATCAATCGTTTAATTGATGAACGATATATGAAAAAGAACATATCACTGTTAACCTTTTCAGTTCAAAATGTTAATTCTTCTTACTGAGAGCCACACAGTTCTTTTAATGCCAATTCAAAGAGTTTGAAGGTAGATCAGGACAGTTTCACTTGGATGATAATTTTCTGTTTTGTCATAACCTGTTTACTTGATAATGTACTGGCATTGTGATGAGAAATTAGATCTTGATCACTCTCAAGATATAAAGAAGAGTTTGAGCAAACCAAATAAAACGACTTTAATACTTTTTATTATATGGCTAACTCCTTGAGCGAGCAAGATTAACAACATCCTGCGCTGATTGGTTACCCGAGCGGGCAAGATGGTGCTATCTTCCTCAAGGACTGTGAAGGTCAATTGGCTTGGCTTAAACGGACTTTGAATCAGTTTTTTGCCGACCATTACTTTCCTTGGTCAAATGGATGAAAAATTTGCATCATTTTGTGGTTTGGGGTAATAGTTTGGCATGATGTATTTTTAGTAAAATCGATATTATCATAAAAACGCGGATTAACAGATAAGCTCGATTTCATAGGGAAACTGAAAAAGACAGTTGAAGAGATTGCCGATTTTTGTGTGACGTTGTCGTAATCAGAAATTATAAAAACTGATAGTTACTTTATTGGCGACACCAACATGGCGTCTCCACACAAAGCTCTATCTGCAAATTTGAGAGAAATATTTCTCGAATAACACAGGGATGAAGAAACAAACAGATCTAAATCTTTGCGAGGTTGTATATTTAAGCAATAGACCACAAGTTTTTGTGGTTTATAAATCAATAATCTATCATATCTCAGATTCTTGACTTAATTTATTGAATGGTTAAAATCTTTATTATTGATGGCATGACAATGAAAACCAGCAGTGCGACTGTAGTTACTTTGACCTTTTGTCTCTCGTACCCAGGCGGCCTCGCAACATCTGCAATTCTTGGCGGCCTCGATCACAACAAATACTTGGGGAAGCTGATAACTTACTTAGATCCAGCTCTTCCGAGCGTATCGCGGAGTTACTTTGTTCGGTGCTGGCATGCAAGGACAGACGGCTCAGCTGCGTCCACATTCCACAGCAACTGTGATGGAAAGGGACCCACAGTGACCATCATTAGAGTTGGCCAATACATATTTGGTGGATACACTGACGTGTCTTGGCGCAGTAAGTATCTTAAGACCTAACTATCACCAGGAGCAGAGCTTGATAAAAACGTCCTTTATTATCTCAGTAAAAGAGCGCAAAAACTCAATTTTTGTTATTTTGTTTAACCATTGGTCTTATTCTTTTCTTGTTTAAGAAATGCAAGAACCGATATTAACACGGTTTTTGATGTTACGCGAACTTGCTGTTTCGCATAATTGACCTCAAATCGCATCCGTTGGCATAATTCATAAGAAAGATCTTCCATTTCTCCGAAGATATTTCGCAGCTACCCTGCGAGCAGAGTCTCTTCGATCTTATTTGCAACTAGGCAGCTAAAAGTATTGTGACTGGTTGTCCAAACACCCGCGTAGGGCTGCGAGAACTTAATCTAGCGGCGCGACTCGCGTAAAGCAGACTAGCTTTCGTCTTGAGCAAACTTATCGGTTTCAATTAGGCGACAAGGGGTTCACAAGCTAGAGTGGCTCAATTCAGAGGGTGGCAAAGGGTTTTTGCGTGACCTATGATCGCCCCAAAATTAGCAGCGTGACGTGTGAATTGGACCAAATTAGCCGCGTGACGCGGGACAGGACGTCATAACGTGATGCGTGATTTGCTATTTTACAAGCACGTGATGCGTGATTTACCAATTAGATTTCCGTCATAAGTGAACGTTCTTTGAACTACAACTGATACCATTCATTCAAAGTAAACAGTAAATAGAATCTTAAAAGAGATCAATAAATCGTGGCAGATGTGACACCATTTTCTGGTCCTTTTCGTCATTTTTCTTGATCTCTAATGTCTTTGATCTTCGTGAATCTTCATGGCACTATAGGCCCAAACAATTGTGACACAATAGGAATAAGTCAATTGAAAACAGTTAAACTTTGCACTAGGACTATGAGCTTCACTGTTATTTCGTCTATTTTGTCGATGGGTCATTTTTGGCAGTGCATCAGACCATATCCGAATCCGGCTATCAATCAATCAATCAATCAATCAATCAATCAGCCAATCAATCATCATATGAAAGGTCTGAAAGAATGTCGTCCCAAATCTGGGGGATCCCAAACGGCTGAAAAGATAAGACACGTTAGAGGTTGGTGTCATTTTATGCCGCTCGAGATGACAGTGAGAGGCTACGCAAAGAAAAAGTTTGTGAACCACTTAATGAAGGTCGTCATACAGACCTAACTGAATTCAAAAGCCACGTTATGTCATTTACAAACAAAAACGTTGCCGTACAGAAGAGGATTTGCAGGGGTAATGACACAAATATTGCCTGTATATCAAAGCATGACAAAGGTGGCGTAGACGTCTTCTCAATTCGTATACAAAATCTCTGCCAACTTAGCCTGTGAGCAGGCTCCCGATTGTGTCATAGACAAAGGAAAGAAGAATTAGCCCGCCTGTCTGGTGAGGGAAAAATCCCACCCCGCTAGGCTCGCTTCGCTCGCCCTATTTTATCGCCTGTTCACAGACGGTGCCAACTCTCCCAGATTATCCAGGCCGAGCCTCCTGGATACAGACCGAATCTACCAGTCTCTTGTACGTGTCACTCCACTTCTTTTGGCCTATAATTGTCATTTTCGGGGAAAATTATGTTTGGAATATTTTCTGATGCATTTCTGTGGTTGAATCTGCAGATGTCTCCTTTTAACGACGCTTTTAGGGTCGAGAAAGCAAAATTGGCGATGTACTTACTTTTTTTACGTGATGCGTGATTGGTGAAAAAAATTATCTGTGATGTGTGATTTAATAGGAAAAATTCATCGTGATGCGTGATTCATTCCCCCGCTCCCCCCTTTGCCCCCTTTCGATTAGAGCAATGCACTTCATGTACTGCCGACAAAGGGACTTCCTTGTTTTTGTAACCCATATAGTGCGAAAAAGTCATTCGAGATTGAGATACAAAAGAAGTGAAAATAAGGAACTATCTTACCAGTCTACTCTGGTCGTACGCATCCAGAGGACTGACTGAGCGAACGAATGTACGAACATAGGAACGTATGAAGGAACGAACGAACGAACGAACTAACGAACCGAGGAGCAAACAAACGAACGAACGAACAAACAAACGAACGAACGAACGAACGAACGAACGAACGAACGGAAAGACGGTTGGACAGACGGAACGGACGAACGGACGAAGGCACGAAGAGACGGACGGACGAACGGACGTACGAACGTACGAAGGTACCTGACGTTCGAACGTACGCACCAATTAAACGAATGAGCAAAAGAGTATGTATGTTATGTATCTATGTATCTACTAACAAGGGAAACCTAATTTATTTGGACTTACGTTATGGAAGTGCTGACGACTTATATTACCATTACATATCCATTCTGGTTTGGCAACCACAACAGTACGGCCTCGAACGTCGATTGAAAATGAATTTTCTGGTTAATCCAGTTTCATGAATGCTTGTCTCGCACTGTCAGAACTATCTCAAAACTGAATAATAGCTAATAATTATGCTAGACAGCGTTAAGTTCGAAAATCATGTGGCTGTGCGGTTCGTTTTCCAGAATACGCTGAATTTGGTCATTAAGCATTTAATGACTGGCCCCCAAGGGAAAAAGGGACTTTTGTATCTCCGAGACCCTCTCTGTTCCCTGACGCGAAGCCGAGGAGAACATTGAGGTCGAGGGGAAACAGAACTCACTGTTCCCCGCAGGGTTAGTCATAAAGTGTTGTTTTGTTTGTTTGTTTTTTTTTTCAATCTTCCAATAAGATGTTTATCAATGACGCTGACAGAACAAAACTTAGTCGCATCATATTCTACTAAATCTGGGTCGTGCATCTGAGTTAGGAGTATTTTCCATAAGATGTCTTGTTGTAGACCACCAAAAGCTTACAGAAAGAGGATATCTCTCTGTCAGTCTCCAGACTTCTCCCTTGCTTAACCGTCTTGCTCCAACTATAACACTTTTTCGACTATAGAAAGAGTTTCCACCTAAAAGGTAGCGATCCCATTTCACGCATTTGAAAATTCAGATCCGGATTTCCCAACAGATCCGGTCCTCTCGCTGCCTATTAATTTGTTTTTCTTTTTGTTGTTGTTTCTTCTGTTCTACAGATTACTTTATAATATGTGGTAGCTTTATTTCTGTTTTTCTTCTCAACCGAAATGCTTAGAAAGTGTAAAACGTTTGTTTCCAATTCAGGTTCTAGTTGCAGTTATACTTCCGCCAGTAAAGCTTTCCTGTTCTCGCTTTACAACAAAGATGGATATAATCCTGTCAAGCTGACTCAGTATCAAAATCATCAATACGCAATGTATCACTGCTCCAGCTACGGACCCACTTTTGGTTCTCATGCCATCTACGTATCGGACAACGCTTTGAGCAACTCAAATTCGTATACACGGTGCGGCTATACATACTCCGTTCCTTCGGGATATTCAACTGGTAACTGTGGGTTTTTCACTGGAGGCTATCATTTCACTCCTACTGACATTGAAGTGTTCTACGAAATAGGTGATTAAAAACAGAACATGCTAACTCTTTTAATGCCGTAATGATTCGATTTAGCGCACTCTTTCAATAGGCGCCACCTTACAACCCCGGGGGGTACCCCCAGAAAAATTGGGTGGGGGTGTGCGGCCCGCTTCCCCAAACCCTTACCCCATTTATGACCAAAATCCACGATTTTCCCTACCCTATTTATGACCTGAAAAAGTAGCTTCTCCTAAAAAACATACCCAGTTCAAGACTAGAGTGCAAACACCATACCCTATTTATGACCAAAACGGCTGAAAACCCTACCCTTTCAGGCCGCACATACAGAGCACATACATATATAGCCCATATAAGGGAGTCTTCCCCCCCTCCCTCCCCGGGCTTACAACAAGAGCTCTCATTGCGAAAGTGATATTGAAGACATTGACATCGAAGAGATGATAGTAAAGACTGATTAGACAAGTAAACAATGTATCAGTTAATTCCATGTGTGCCCATCCCCCCGGCCAACAGTGAAGCATTTTTCCACAATGTCAATCCCGGGGGTCGGGTATCAGCCTTGCACAATTACCCTGGGGCATTTGACCATCTCGCTTTTTCATCTTACATGCAGCCATAGTTAATGAAGGGAAAATGGTTAGGAAACCTGGCAAAGTTCTTTGGGGGCTGACCCAGCACAAAACCTGCCAAAATGCAAAAGTTGGTTATGTGTGCTCATACAATTAACCAATAGCAGCATTGCGATTATATAATTCAAGCATAGTCAATGAGCATAAAACAACAGATGTCCTGGGTCAAGGACCTTGAAACATAAATCTTAGCCTGTTGTTTTGTTTTCTTTTGTTTATTTGTTTGTTTGTTTTTTTTTCGCTTTCTCGATGTTTACCGGCCTTCATGACCATTTCCTCCTATTGGCTGTGATGCAGCATTGTCGCTTCTTTTAATGACCAGTTTATCGGCAAATACAGTAAGTTTCGTAATGAAAGCGTCTAATTAGGACATAAATAAGACTCCTGATCCTACGGAATAACCTATATTGTGTTTTTTCTTCACTATTAAAGTTTAAAAAAAAGACCTTGCTAAGACTTCTAATTTGGCCTGAATTGGCTTTGATTGTATTGAAAGTAACATGAGAAACGAAAAAAAAATTGAGCCATAACCCCGGGGCATTTGATCAACTGGTTTGTTCCAGCCGTACGGCATTTCCAGGTTGTTTTCAAAATAACCTAATTCCCGGGGGAAGACCTGTTGGGGGGGCAGCATGGACACAGCTGGAATTGACTAATGCATTTCTTTCTTGAGCGTATGAGTTAACGCATCGACTTGGTCTAAACAGGCAAATGGTGTTATGGTTATGCGAACCTCTATTGTTACAATTCTCAAGTGAAAAAGTAACTGTTATTGTCCATTGAAATGCCTTATCACATTTCCATGTTTATGTTGAAGAGAAAAAGAAAGAAATAAGCGCGCCGTCCCTAATAAGCGCCCGCTCTCCAATTAGCACCCTCCCTTGAGTTACCAAAAGTATAAAATAAGTGCCCGGGTCACTAAATCGAACCATGAGATATTTGCTGATATGCAGGTAACCAATCCTTTAATTCATGAACGAAATGAAAAAGAACATATCACTGTTAACCTTTTCAGTTCAAACTGTTAATTCCTGTTACTGAGAGCCATACAGTTTTGAGAATTTGCTGGTAAATCAAGACGGCTCCACTTAGCAGATGATTTCAACTATTTTCATTACCTGTATGCTTGATAATGTATTGGTATTGTGATGAGAAATTAGATCTTGATCACTCTGGCGATTTAATGAATTAAGCAAACCTCAAAAAGACGACTTTGATACTTAAACATACCGGTTTTATACTCTTTCCTCTACCCAGGCCTAAGTGTGTCCGTCATTCTCGACGGTCTCGATTACAACCAATACTTGGGGAAGTTGTTGTCCTTCTTAGACCCAGTCCTCCTGAGTCCAGGGCGTGATCGATTTGTGCGTTGCTGGCATGCCAAGACTGACGGCTCGGCTGCATCGATATTCCACAGCAACTGTGATGGAAAGGGACCCACTGTGACCATCATTAAATACGGCAGTTACATATTTGGTGGATATACCGACGTGTCCTGGCACAGTAAGTATCATTCTACTACTAGTATACTAATGCAAATGCTGTAATCTGATTGGCTGAGCCATTGTACACTATCCGAAGTTTTGAAAGAACACCTAGAAACAAATGGATAATCCAATTTTTGAGAAGACTAAAAGGATGGCAGTTACAGTTTCTTAAATTGAAAATGCTCGAAATTTGTAATTGTTAAGTACGCGTGGACACAACTGCAAATGTCAAATTGACAATTCAGTCCGCACGAATTCTCTAAAGGGTGAAGTTTAATGCTTAGACCGGAAATAATTGGAATCATTATTTGAAGGAAATTTCAGTAGGAATTCTAGTAAAGCAACTGGATCATGACCTCAACTATCACCTCAAAGAAATCTTGAGCTCATAATCTAATTGTCAATTAGAACTATTGTCTCCTTAAGACTTAAAGACTTGAGACTTAAAGGGGCAGTGTCTCGGCTGTTATATCCTGTTTTAATAAGTATGACGCGGAGCTTGTTATAAAGGTGCTTATTTGGGAAGCAGGGATGGCACATTGGTGAGAGCGCTCGCCTCCCACCTATGTGCCTCGGGTTCGATTCCGGTCCGGTGCCATATGTGGGTTGAGTTTGTTGTTTGTGTTCTCCGGTTTTCCTCCCTCCACAAAAACCAACATCTCCAAATTCCAATTCCACCAGGATAGAGGACCCGCATGAAAACCAGCTAAGGCTGATGTGGCTTCCTCTCTAAATACTGTAATTTAATATCCTGCACTGATAAGACGAAAAAAAAAAGTAGAAATTGGTTCAAGCCAGTACCCAATGTTTGTTCTCTGTCCTTTGTATAGAACCGCCGAGGATCCAAACTACGGCAGTTGGCTGTAGTTAGATACGCCCGTTTGGTTTCCTAGGCTTCCAAAAAGATAATGCTGACGGAATAAGACCCAGTTGCATCCTATTTCACAAAATCGGGGTAGTGAAGCTGAGTTCGGAGAATTTTCTATACTACGTCCTGTTGTAAAGCATCAACAGCTTCCAGAAAATCGACCTCTCTCTGTCAGACTCCGGGTGTCTCACTTGCTTATCAGTCTTGTTTCAACTAAAACACCTCTTCGGCTTCAAAAACGGTTATCTCACCGGCTGTAACCCAGAACGTCGCGATCTCATTTCATGCATTTGAAAATTCAGACGTCAAGAAGGTATATAAACCGGGTATATAAATCCACTAACTTCTTTCGTGTTAGAGCTGTTTTCAATTGAGTGTCGTAAAACTAAACCAATTGCTTACCAATTGGACTACTCAGCCAATCTCAAACCGTAGGGAAAAAGAACTAATTTCCTGATTACCAGTCGACTCACAATTGAAAACTGCTCTATCACGCGTAACGCAAATTAAACGCTTTTGCCAACAGATCTGATCCTCTCGCTGAATACTGTTTTTTTGTTGCTGTGGATGTTCTCTCCGAAAGAACTCTTTATACAATATTGTTTCTGTATATATCTGTTTCTTTTTTCAACCGAAATGCTCAGAATTGTTAAACTTTTGTTTCCAATTCAGGTTCTAGTTGCGGTTATACTTCTGCCAGTAAAGCTTTCCTGTTCTCGCTTTACAACAAAGATGGATATAATCCTGTCAAGCTGACTCAAAATCAAAATCGGAATGACGCAATGTATCGCTGCTCCAGCTACGGACCCACTTTTGGTAGTGGTCATGAGATCCACATATCGAACAACGCTTTGGGCAACTCAAATTCGTATAATTATTGCGGCCATACATACTCCATTCCATCAGGATATTCAACTGGTTATTGTGGGTTTTTCACTGGAGGCTATCATTTCACTCCTACTGACATTGAAGTGTTCTACGAAATAGGTGATTAAAAACAGAACATGCTAACTCTCTTTTAATACCGTAATGATTCGATTTAGCCCACTCTTTCCAACAAGCGCCGCCTTACAACTGCCTTATAAGAGTTTTACGAAATAGGTGATTGAGAACAGAACATGCCCACTCTCTTTTAATACCGTAACGATTCGATTTAGCGATCTCCTTCCAAAAAGCGTCCCCTTCCTAACAAGCCCTCCCTATTGATTGTCCTTTTCTAATAAGCGCCCCTATTCCAACAAAAGGCACCATTGAAAAAGTGACATGAAAGACATTGATATCGTAAACACTGATTAGACGAGTGAATGATGTAGTCCGCTTTCTAATCTGAGCGTAATATTACCAAAGACATTGAACTGGACTTATCAAGCCCCGCTTGTTACAGTTGTCAAGTCATTTTACTCGTTATTCTTCAACCGTATTCCACTGATTATTTCATAAACAGAAATACATAAGCGCCCCGTTCCTAAAGAGCGCGCGCCTTCCAATAAGCGCAATTCAATTCAATCGATCTTAATCCACGGATTGAGTTCGATTGGGCTCGATTGAGTTCGATTTCCGAACGTTCGATTGACTATGCCGTGTATATTAGTTGGGAGGTAATCGCGCCGGCCACACTATTAGCTACTATTGGGTCACAGGTATGAAAGCATGGCTCAACAGCTTTCATGTGAATGGTCATACACTAGTATTTGATCCAAACGCAAAAGTGAGAACCACCTTGTACAGCATATACATGTAGTGAACAGTACCATATGAAAGTACCGCTCAATAGCTTACATTTGAATGGTCACACACTAGGGTTTCATCCCCAGACTTAAAAGTTAGAACCACCTTGTACAGCATATAAACAGTACCACATGAAAGTACGCTAAATAGCTTACATTTGAGTGATCACACACTAGGGTTTCTCTCTAGACTTGTTAGAACCACCTTGCACAGTATAATAAACAGTACCACATGAAAGTACTGCTCAATAGCTTTCATTTGAATGGTCACACACTAGGGTTTAATCCACAGACTTAAACGTTAGAACCACCTTGTACAGCATAATAAACAGTACCACATGAAAGTACTGCTCAATAGCTTTCATTTGAATGGTCACACACTAAGGTTTCATCCACAGACTTAGACGTTAGAACCATCTTGTATAGTATGGTGAACGTACCACATAAAATTACTGCTCAACAGCTTGCCTACGCTAGACTTTCATCCATAGATTAATTCTAATGTTAAACTTTGCAGAGTTAATTTTGAGTCAGCCCTTAACCCTGAAGTAAGACTCCTTAAGTTACTGTGGCTACTTAACCTAACATAACAGCAGAGTGAAAGAAATCAAACAAAGTAGATACGTTTTCATACATATAAAATGAGTTACGTCTTTTAGAAATAGTATCAAAACTATCAAATTCGTTAATGGTTTTTGGTATGATCTCCGATAAATGTAACGACGGTATTTTCGTTTTCTATTTTCTTTTTTTTTTTCGTTTTCTACAGGGAATCTTCTTTGCATGGAATTAATTCCATGCAAAGAATATTCCCTGTAGAAAGCGAAAAAAAAAAACCTTTATAATTTTAACGAAAAGAAAGTGCAAGTTGTAATATCTTGGTCGAGGATAAGGAAGTCGAGTGTAAAAGCCGATCATTCTTTCGTGGGAGTTCAAATTCGACCAAACCTTCCGCTTTTACTTTCTGGAAATTCCAGTTGCTAATGGAACAACGTTTTGCGGAATTTCCGGAGAGAAAGACCTCGGTCGTCAGATATACTCTATATTTTCCAAAATGTCTACGTTCCATTCAATTTTGCTCCCGGAATTCAGTTCGAATTTGCGCAAAATTCAGCTTTCATTTGGTACAAATTGGATTATCTCGAAACTTTCCAAGCACATTTCCACAACATTTGGCCAAGTTTCGAAATTTCTGTAATTTATGGTTGATAAAACGAAAAATCGGTAAATCCCACAGACGAAAAAGTTGGGATACGAAGCAAGTTCTCCCCTCCCCCCACTTACCATGTTCATAACCAGGTGATTTTTTCCCTTTTTGTTGAAAAAAACGCGACATTTTCCAACATCGATTAGAGGGGATAGGGGATACGTGATCCAGCTCAAGTGTCCCAGCTACTTTTGTCCGGAATTGTAGCTCTTTGTAGTAATTATGACAAGAACTATGAAAGCATTGTTTGTTACATTTTTTTCTTATTTACAAAGGTTTTGCATTTTAACAACTCAGTTGAGGGGCCCAACATAGGTTTCGCGGAATGAGAGATGAGTAAAAATGAACGCGGAATACGGGATGACAGAACTTTTAATGGCGGGATGCGGGATAAAAAATTTCGGTGAGAACGGGATTTGCTATTTATGACAGACGAGATGCGAGATAGTCCTAAGAGCCTGAGCGACGGCGGGATGCGGAATGTAAAGAGGTAAATTACACATTACAGACTTTACACAGAGGAACTGCGACTCTTACCAGGCGGAATCGAGATAACATTCCGATCCGGGCGGGATGGTGCGATTGAGCTAAAAACAGTGGCGGAATGCAGGATTGAAAAAACCTATGCTGGACCCTCTTAGTTAGTGACCGGACGTTTTGCGAGCAAGGCTTCATGAGGTTTAAACTTCCGCCAGTGGTTTAAGGTTGCAGTATACAGCTATTTCAATTAACGAGGTCGGCGCAAAGCTTTGAGCTTTCTTTCTCCTCAGACTTCTGGAAACAATGTTATTGTCGCCACACTTAATTTTAGAATTTTTAGCTAAAAGTCGTTTCATAATAGTGAAAGAAAAGCTACAGAAAAATGGTCTCATGAGTGGAAAATCTAATGTATCCTTGCCAATACTTCACGAGCAAAGATACAAATTCGTAGATTTCCTCTACACCAACATGCAAACTTCCGACAAATACCCAGACTACCGTTAGGTCTTGTCGCGAAGACTTAACGCCTTCATCTAACAACGTTGACCGAAATAGCTGTAAACGCAAAACTCCCAACGGCATCGTAGTTATCACTATATATTCAATACGTTTTTGCAGTGTTTAGCTTTGTTAAGCTTATTAACACATTGATATTTAAACAGGATTATCCTGATTATCATTTATTTAGTGGAACCTCTCTTTAAGCCTGGGCCAAACGACAACGACAGAAACGACAGCCGCCTTCTGATCACGAGAGTTACACGAGAGCTCTTTTGTTTTCAACTCTCAGCGAGTGTGGGCAACACGGGATAAAACTCTTCGTGACTCGCTAGAAAAATTTGAGCAGGTTCAAATTCGATAGGAATATACGAGGGTGAACGTGAGTCCCCGATAACGCACGAAGGTTGACGAGAGTCGCCATGCAAGAGTTTAAGAGAGTCACTGAAGCCTCGTCCACACTGCGCCAGGGGAATTTGAAAACGCAGCTTTATTTCTACGTTTAGGCGTGCCGTCTACACTAATCCGTCACGAAAACGGAGCTTTTCGAAACCGGACGAATTGGAAAACGCCGGCTTTTCGTTTTCGTGTGGACGGAAAACATTTTGAGAACGGAGCCTTTCGAAAACGATTACGCCACGATAATCACGTGATTTCCCTGGCCGAGTTTCCTAAAACACAAATCCAAAATGACTGGTGATTGTTACGTTGTTAAATTCCTCCAGCGTATTTTGCAGAAAACGTTTGATACGTTTCAGAATGAAACCTCCGTTTTCAAATTTCTACGGCGTAGTGTGGACGGGGCATGAGGCGTATATGACTTTCAAGCCAGGCGAGACTCAATGTTTGTTGTCCTTTGGCGCGGGCCTCCTGAGGACCAAAAAAAAAAAAATGGTGTTGTAGAAAGGTGGCCTCAATTGTGTGGAGGCCATTAGATAAGATTCGCTGTGCTTGTTTAAAGAGTTGTAAGCTTTGTAAGGTCAATGTAAATAAGCTGTAAAACTTTAAAGTAATTAAAACTCAATAAAACGGGTACTCATTCTCTCCAGTTGATTTAGTGTCGCGCGATTTTCGCGAACTGCCTGTCAAATATGGTACATTTATTATATGGAGAAGAGTGTTTTACTGGGAACTAAACCACTCGTAGATTCTATACGCCACTTCACCCGGGACCCGAGTGGCATATTTTCCGTATGTCACCTTTGTGAGTGTCGTATCGTTCAATGAAGTCACGATTCCCGCCTTTTGCTTTTGTTGAATTGGTTTCTCCATATAATAAAAAGAACATTACACGTTGGCTCGAAGATATGAATTTTATGTTCTCGTGGCAAGAACAATATCTCACGAGTGAGCGGAGCTCACTCGTGAGATATTGTTCTTGCCACTCGAACATAAAATTCCTATCTTCTCGCCACCGTGTAATATCCTCTATTTATTTTTTTTTAATACGGTGTATCTGCACTAAAAATTTCCCGCTGTTAAACTGTTGAGAGAAAAAAGATGCACAATCGTAGCGCTTTGGCAGAAGATTTTTTATACGCCGCGGAGTAGAAATGAAGAAAATGGTAAAGGGAACTACAAAACACACCCATTTGTTTCATAAACGATTTTCTCTTTTGCAGATATTTGAAATAATTTCCCATTAAAATATTTTTCCCTGTGCTAACTACAGGCCCTTTGAACAACCGTTTGCCTTGTTGCTTAAAACCATTTACTTTTCCATTTAGAAAGACTCCAGCCTCATCTAAGCTAACAGATTGTTAACTTTTTCAGTCCTATAACATTGTATCTGATTGTCCCGTGGTCATCGCCAAAACAATTTTATAGTCAAAACATGAATTTGAGCCGCAAACACGAAACGCTAAACGCGAGGTGTGGCGGAATTCTTTGTGTTCATGGGGTGTTATACTTTGACGAGAATTGAATGACATTGGTACAACCACAATGCAGTCCAAGGTTATAATTTGTTTTTGTTCTAGAAAAATCTATTTCTATTCTTTTTTTTTTTTTTTGGAAAAACAAACAGCACTTCATGGAGGTACTGTTCGATAGCTTTCATTTGAATGGTCACATACTGAGGTTTCATCTACAGAATTAAATGTTAGAACCACCTTGTACAGCATAATAAACAGCGACACATGAAAGCACTGCTCAATAGTTTTCAATTGGATGGTCACGCACTAGGGTTTCATCCACAGACTTAAAAGTTAAAACCATCTTATACAGAATAATAAACAGTACCACATGAAAGTACTGCTCAATAATTGGTCTCATTAGAGTTTCATCTACAGACTTGTCACTACATCAATCGACTCCAGGTTAAAAAACTGACTCAAGGTTTAACGCTAGGAACGGAAAGTTAACAAGCTGAAGCCAGACCGAATTATCAACTTCTAAATTCTACTTGCAATACTTATAACCTAACAAGAAGACAAGTAACGAGAACAAGGAAAAACAATTAGTCATGATGTACCGAAAAATTCTCAGAACTTAAGATCAAAGGAAACGAATGAAAATCAGTGAGGAGGATATCAAGCCTTTAGTGTCGAGTGACTGGTTACCTGATGGTAAGAAGAGGCCGTGGGTCTCTGATCCGGGGAGGGAGCATAAATAATATTGAATTTTTATCGATTCTCAGTCGTTTTGTGTCATTGGAAAATGACATCATCGGTAAATGCGCCTGCAAGTCTGAAATCGTCATTGGTCAGCACACAATACATTCTTTGCGGACAAGAACGTGACGAGGGTCGGGGACGGCGAATTGTTGTTCTCAAAATGTACTCCCGACCGGTAGGGGGTGGGAAGTCTTGGAATGGAGGAGCTGATCGACGCTGTGGGGAAAGAAAAAGCGAAAGTGAGGAAATATGCGGAGAGAACAGACTTTGATAAGTTTCTGTAAAAGTTGAGGCACGTTACTGGTAAATGGAATGAAACTTAGAAGCAGCATGTTGTGTACCAAGGAAGAAAGTATCTGATAAACTGTTATCCAGTAACACGCCTTGTCATGCTCTTAACTCCTCTGTATATTTACGAATGACATAAATCGGCTTTGACAGAAAAGCCGGAAGTGGAAGTTATCGGTGCTCAATTTTCTTGCGCCAGTCAGGTGACTCTTGAAAAGATCACGAGGGTCTCAATGGGCTTAACCGTTAGCCGTAAAACGGGCCAAAAATTTAGCCCTTAGACGTAAAAATTGGACAATTTTAACCGTTAGCCGTAAAAGATACTAACCATAAAAAAAATTAGCCACGAAAGTGAAAATCTCAAGATCTCTTGCCAAGACTTTTTTTGTCTTGTCAGTGTCTTGTGGCTTGTAAGCTATACTAATCTACAATTCACGAGTTTAATAATAATACCTTTTTCCAGCCTGGAATGGTTCTAAAACCATAAATTTTTAACGGTTTTACACTTGAAAGAAAAGTTAATTTTTAACATTTAAATTTTTAAAATAATGGTTATTAAATGCTAAGATTTCTGTTAACCATAAAGAAAATAAATTAAGCGTTTACGGTAAAAGCCAACACCCCATTGAGACCTCATCATTATTTAGGTATTATATGGGTTGTAACCTTTCCTATAGGATGAAGTGTACTTCTCCGTCTAGATAACTTCTGGATGAAACTTTCTACTCTGACAAATAACTCACCGGTTGATTTGAAGATGTATCGTCGTCACTAGCAAACTGCATTTTCGCACTCTGAAGGAGAAAAAAAACAAAGCTACCGTTAAGAACGAAAAAGGCCTCATCTGTAAAATGTAAATTTATCCCTTTTGCCTGTGTTTATATACTAACGCAATTTTACGTCGACTGGTCAAAAAAGACTCAGGGCTAGTTTGTTCGAAGCCGGACTAAGGTTACACAGCACCTTGAGAGGGCTACTTTTGTCGAATTTTTTCTTTTTAAATTAACAAAAAGGTTTCTATATAATCTAACATTTCTCAAAAAATGAAAGTAAAATCTTAAAACGTGCGCGAGTTATTTAGACAATTATTCACGCTATTATTGCCTTGGAATTCCCGCGAAAATCGTTTCGCTCGCTATGAACGCTAGGGATGCCTTAGTTTCACTGGCTGGCGGCATATTTTGTTGATATACATCCGAGTAAAGGGGTGACATGTTTACAACTGTTCAAACGGCGAAAACTATTGTTTAATGTTGTAAGTTTACGGGTCTATAAAAAGATAACCTATAAGAATACAGAAAAACCCTGACACCCTCTGGGGATGCTTGCTGATTAACACTGAGCAGTACTTAAACATTACTGCACGGGTTTGATACTCGATTAATTCAGCCGAATGACAATCAGTTGTTTTCCGTTTCCGGGCTTCTTTCTTCTCAACAAAGGCACGGCCAAATTAGCGGATATTTTTTTCTCCGAATTCTACAGTTCATAACCTTTCTATTGATATATAGTTTGTGGTAGTTTCTTTAAAAACAACGCCGGTACGATTTTTTTCTGAAGGACAACCGCGAAGGTATTGTATAACCTTAAGCTAACCCAGGATTAGCGAGAATTTTGATTTCAGTTTTGTAACTTTTCTGTGAGGTTTCCTCTTTATATTGTTTGTCATTCAGTGTTGAGTTGAGTAAATCTCAAACTATACAAAACATAGACCAGTCTGGAGAAGCAAAGACCTGCGCACAGCTTCCAAAATTAG
Source organism: Orbicella franksi (assembly GCF_964199315.1). Classification (NCBI taxonomy): domain Eukaryota; kingdom Metazoa; phylum Cnidaria; class Anthozoa; order Scleractinia; family Merulinidae; genus Orbicella; species Orbicella franksi. The sequence continues at coordinate 16,297,024 of NC_138159.1, forward strand.
AATTTTCAACACCAATGTTAAGGCAGTTTTACTGTACGGTTCAGAGACATGGCGAGTGACGACAGCTTCTACAAAGCAAGTACAAACATTCATCAACAAGTGTCCGAGGAGAATTCTGAGAGTATATTGGCCTGAGGTGATTTCCAACAAAGATTTATGGATAAGAACTGGACAAGAGCCTACTGTTACCACCATAAAGAGAAGACGCTGGAAATGGATTGGTCATACACTAAGGAAGGGTGAGAGAAACATAGCGCGCCATGCGATGGATTGGAATCCGCAAGGAACACGAAAACGTGGCAGGCCCAGAACTACATGGCGCAGAAGCATACAGAAGGACCTGAAGGAGATCAACATGACCTGGTGTGAAGCCAAAAGAGCGGCTCAGGACAGACAGAAATGGGAAGCAATTGTGGACGCCCTATGTCCCCCATGGGACAAAGAGGACTAGATGATACAAAACATAGACGCCGAAAAGAATGTTTAAACAAGAAAAATTAATACTTTGGTTAACTTTTAACCCCGGGTTAGCGTTGACCGGCTTTCGTACAACCCGGCTAAGGTCTATCAAATACAGCTGCAGAAAGTCAGCGTAATCCACCAATCAGAATTCGAAGTAAGTATAAGACGGATAGCAAGCGCGGGAACACAAAGCAGTGGGTGGCTGGCGCGAGAAAACCTTTAACGGGTATCAAGCGCGGGAAAATGTGTAACGGAAGGCAAGCGCGGGAAAACATATACCTGTTGACACGCGCGGGAAAAACTATAATGGCAAACAGGTAACGGGCGACATGGCTCGCGGGGAAAAAAATGTCACAGGTCGCAAGTGCGGGAAAACCTGTATGGGATGGCTTGCGCGGAAAGACATGAACCGACACGAGAGAAAATGCGGGTCAGAAAACCAAGTATCGTGTGGCAAGCGGGGGAAAAGATGAAACCTGTGATAAACGCTGGAAAGATCGCATTAGATAACAACTTAATTGATAGCGGCGATCAGACAACAATGCACCCTAATTGGTTGAAGTACGTTGTACGAGCTCAACAAACGCGATAAAAGTAGTTCAGCTAGAAAACCACGAGAAGAGCTTTATAAAAAGTTCTAAAAATCTGCGATAGGAGTTCCAAGTAATTAGTATAGTCCGCCCTTGTTAAAGGAGCTGAGTCAAGGTATTTTGAGTTACACTAAAGAGATAATAATAAATTATAAAGGAACAAGGATGGTTAAGGAGTTTAACTATAATAATAATGAAGAAATGCAGAGCTATGGAGGAAAAAAAAGGTCCAATATCACTGTCACCACTGGGAAAACCAAACAAACCTCTTGTTTGGCGAACAGTCGGTGGATTACTCTTCCAGCTGGTCCTCTACCGGCACCAATAACTTCCACTTCCGGTTTTTCTGTCAAAGCCGACAAGAATTGTTCAACGTCCTTGTCTCTTCCTTTTTCCGAGAGTGCATCTTGAAATTTGAAGCGCAACGAATGGGCACGAGCAATTGCCAGTTCTGACAGCTTCAGTTGTTTTACAAATTCCTACAACAATAGATAATTTTTTACGTGGCTATTATCTTCTGTGCAGCTATGCTACAAGGTAAAGGCTTTAATTGCATTTTAGACTACGAGTAGTACCTCTTTCGCTTAGTCCGACGAGCGAGATAAACAGCAAGGAAATAATGGCCGCGCGAAATCCTGGGTACGCGCGGCCGTTTTCTTCCTCGCGTTTTTCTTTCGCGTCACGCACGATGGACTAAGAGAAAGAGGGACTACTCGTAGTCTAATTTCATTTTGACAACTTTGTTCGTGTCTCTGTTGATCTTCTCGAACGAAAAACCGCACGTGCAACTTTTTGGGCTTCTTTTTGATGGTTTTCCAAACTTCTCAGCCAATCAAAGAGTGAAAACCCGCATGCTCAACTTTGTGACATCTTTTTGATGGTTTTTCCAAACTTCTCAGCCATCCAAAATGAAAACAATCACACGTGCAACGTTTGACATCTTAGGGAAGTAGTATGTTTCCTATGTGACATGAAAACTGGTCCTGCTGCACCCCTCAACAGCATCAAAGCTCTACCCTTTGATAAACTCAATATTTAACAGCACAACAGTAAACAACTCTCCACAAAGGCATTAAACAAGATCAATTCTTCTGCATCCATTGTAAACCAAACACCTACGTCTCTTAAATTTTACAGAAACAACCCAGAACTTAGTCAGAACAAGGGTTATTCGTGATTTATTCAAAACAAGGAAATAAATTAAAGTTACGGTAACACGTTTATCCCTTGTTCAATTCGTACCTCACAACGAGGCAAATCTCGTGGCATTTCCCAAGATAACTTGCTGGCGTTGCTAAGTACTTCGTCCAGAACAGATGACACCGCAGGGATGTCTCGTGCACCTGGCAAAAGAGGTAAAATCAGTTCATGGCAGGCTGTAACGAAACCTGTTTTATTTTGTTCTGTTATTTGAACTCAATTTTGCACGTTATTATTCGGAAACCTCCTTATTGAACGACAGCGCGGTGAGCAATCTCTCGTCCCGGGGTCCGCCAAGATCCTTTTGATTAGGACCAAGAAATCGAGAGCTCTGGGATAATTTTGCTATGCTCTTTCAATGTTCAGAACTAAGATTATTGTAGCTCTAACAGAAACTAAATCGCTAGTGCTAATGAGGCAAACATAAACAAAGATTCCCCTACACAACAATCCAACTGATCTTGGGATTCTTAACAAAATGCTGTATTCAAATCAATATATGAAATATTATTATTGTATTATTTGCAGCATTTGTGTTGTCCATTAAATGGACAACACAATTTATAGTGTTCACAATAAGCAATAGCCTCCTACACAGACGCCCTTGTGCCTCGTCACGCACTCCTCCCCAACGGCGAGAATGTTCATTCAGAAGACGTGGGAGAAGAAAGATTGCATGACTAGCCCACAGGGCATATGCGTAGGAAGCTCCAATAAACATAGCAGAGTTCAATCCTATTAGACATAAAAACAGTCATTGTTTTGCTTACCAGTTGTCTCTACACGAAGAACTGCCGCGTGAAGCAACACAGGAAACAACTGGAAAGCGACTTGAGCAGGCTTGAGACCAGCGAGAAAGTGCAACACCGACCAAGGTAACACGGGACACTAAAAACAAGTCTACTGGCGGTACAGATGTAGTTTAGTGCTAAGCTTACGTTTATCGATTTTATTTTACATCTTTAGTCGGAAATTCTTCATTTTCGAGTTCCCCATAACTCACTCTGTTTGCCCTCCAAATTTTCCATAAACTAGTGGGAGGTGTGCATATTCCCAAGAGCATTTCATCACAATAGTTTATGCAAAATTTGGGGGACAAACAGAATGAATTGGAAAATAGAGAATGTCCGATACCTTTTCAGCTTCCTTAGTTTCGTCAAAGAGTCGTTTCTGTCTGCGAACTGGAACCGAGCGAGCACTCTGCCATACCTCCACCCACATATTGCCTGGAATACGCATGCGCAGGCTTAGGTGCCCCTCCTCTCGCCACTATGAAAAGCAATGATAACGAAAGTGCAATTTGATCTTTTGTTGTCATACAGCTCACAACAGGTTATACAGGCTACGTACCTTGCACAGGGGTTGTAGTTCTTCTACATGTCCAGCCTTCGCTTCATCCATTAGAGCCTTCGCGCTACTTGTCTGTTTACTCGGCGAGTCATCGTCCGGTATCTCGATGTCTTCTGTATCCCAGCCTTCCTCTAACGAGCTTTCACTGCTTACAGCTGAACAAAATAAAACAAAAACAACACCATTAAAACAAAAGAAAAAAATCTGTGCGGCCATGCTGACATTGACTGTCCTCAACGTAACACAAAGAAATCTCAAGGCCAACCACTAACAATAAACAACTAATCAAAACAGGCAGCGCAGGAAACCACGTGACGGGTATTAAGAGCGGGAAAGCTAAACATGCAAAGGGTTGCTAGCGGTAAAACATGTCAGGAGTGCAGGACGCGGGAATGTATGTAAGGGATGTCAGGCGCGGGAAAACGCGTGACGAGTACGAAGCGCGAGAAAACATGTAACGGTTTCCAAGCACGGAAATTACACGAGATTACATGTAATGAATACCAAGGGCGGGAAAACATGTAACAAGAGCCAAGCACAGGAAAATTCTAACCTAAGGTCCCCGCCACACAAACGCGTTTTCGTATGAAAACGCATTCTCTTTGATACGTTTTCACCTATCGCCCACACCAAAACGACCGAAAACGCTGACAAAAGCGGTTTCAAAAGTGGGGCCTTTTGAAAACGCTTCGTTTTGAAAACGCTCCGTTTCTAGTGTGGACAAGTGAAAACGGAGGCTTTTGAAAACGGTGCCGAGAAAAGCGTCATATACAGTCGTTTCCATCAGCGTTTTCGGGCGTTTTAGTGTGGACGACAGGCGAAAACGTAACAAAAAGTGTGCGTTTTCATACGAAAACGTATTTGCGTGGACAGGTGAAAACAAACCGAAAACGATAGTGAGGGCGAAAATATTGTTATCTTTATACCTGTTACGATAGTGGCGCTTGATTCTTCGCTTCGTTTATTAGTTTCCTTTCTGAGCCTTCTCAACTCTTCCATCTCCTCTTCTGTCTCGGGGCCTGGTATCCAATCAAACGGCGAGTACCATCGTACAAAATCTTCTAATAAAAAGGCCAGGATTTGCCGCCTAATGAGAAAAATACAGATCAGGAGCGGAAAGAACGTTTCTCTCATCCCATGTCAGCGCTTTATTAAAGGTTTCTGTGACATAAACCGACTAGGCTAAGAAATTGACAATTTCTTATGTTGTCTCAACAATCTTCTAGTATCTGTTTATAAACAAGGTTGGAGAAAGGTTATTGACTATGATTTACCATATTTAAATTAATTAACGTTTCAACTACCTTACTTTGTGGAGAGAACAAACAACGGCCATTTCCTAGTTAACTTGTGCCTCTGTTTCAAAATGAGTCCTCCTGCAAAACCTGAGTTTGATTAGCATGAAAATGAACCCGTAAGGGAAACATATTTTCATATGAATAGTTCCGCACGAAGACTCGTTTTGACACGGAGGCAAAAAGTGACTCAAAAATGGCCTATTATGGGTCCTTATCCTTTACCTTAAAAGCCTCCATGTCGGAGAGCAGAGAAGCGCACTGCATTTGAGCCCTTACGCGAGCTCCTTCTTCAGAGGTCCCTAATTGAGTGAGGATTTCAGCTTGTTCTTCTAGCATGTCTTCTGTCATTGGTGCTGGTTCCTAGCTCCAGAAAAAGGGAAACGAAATAAATAATTACAAAGGAAGCTAAACGAGTCACCCAAACACGAAGCCGCATCTATTCAGTCCTCGGTAGAGAATACTAATTAGATAATGAGACATGAATAATCATCGCAGTTATGTACACAACTTATGCAGCTGTGAAATTCAAGCATGAAAAAAATAACTGTGATATCTCACGATTTTTACCGACTTAACTAAGTGTAGATGTAGATGTAGAATAAGATCATTGATGTCTTTACATATTTCTCCGCAGTTCAAAGGTACGATCTCACATATGTTCACTTGCAAAACTAATCAGCTGAACAATTTTGTCATTTTCTGAACGACTGAAGTGCAAACACGGCACGCTGTTTCGCCGGAGAAATAAACCCTCAAAATGGCAGTCTGGCAGTTCATGCATTACATACAATTTCATTTTCACCAGCCATTCCTAACGTTAAACAGCTTAATTCTAAGCCACGATCATCAGCAACAAACCTACCTGGGTGATTGGAACTAAGAGCGGTTCTCCAGAAACGAGAAGTTTTAAATCCCCAAATGGTTCTTTGGCTCCTTCTCTTCTAAATACTAACGAATTATTATCAATGTTATCTTCATTCAAGTCATTATCTGTCCTTTTTGTATTTTTTACATCCTCTGCATTGCTTCTACTGTCTTTGTCAACTTCATCTTGGCTTTCAACGGCTTCGAAAAATTCGTCATCATCCGAAAAACTCGACTGCGATTCTAAACTTTCCATTTGAGCGTTAGAACTACTTTTACGTAAGCCTACATTTTCTGAATTTGAATCGTTGCTTTTAGTTCTTGTTTCGGAAGTTTTGTTGACGTTAGTTGAAAACTGTAGGCTTGCTGCTCGAATCTTGGAAAGCCGTTTTCTCTCGATACAGCAGTTAAGCATCTGAAAAGAAAAACATTGAGAAGATAGAATTAATAACCGATTCAAACGAAGCACAAAGAGACCACATAGTCGAACATTTTCCTTCAATTCGTTAACTGAAGAATACAAATCTAACTTGGGCAAGATGTCAAAATGTGTCGGCTTTCACGAATTTTCCCGCGCTTGGCAGCCGTTGCTAATTTTTCCCGCGCTTGGCACGGTTGCCTTCATCTCACTGATCTTTAGGGACGGTTTGAGGGGGTGGTGGGCAATTTCAAAACCAAAATTCATGCACAGCAAAAACTACTGAAAAAAAATCGTGCAAGGGGAGTTACGGGAAAAAAAATCAAGCATTTAAGTGCTTTCTTCTATCTAGGTCCTGTTTTTTATGTATAAAAAATTGTTGCACAACATAAAGGTGAGAAAAATATTTCATGCCCCAGTAAATTGCCCAACCACCTCTTATATACTCCGCTAGATATTTCTATATCTGTACTCTGTAGTATTACAACCAGTATTACAACTTAATGTCAAAGAGAAACAGTCTTTCTGGCAAATCTCTAAAAAATGTATTAGTTTTTAAATTTATGACAAATTTGGACGCAAGGCAGAACTTTTTGATCTTTTAATTAGCTTACCTACTGGAACAGAGAACAGCGGATTCATAAAATCACTACTCGCGAAGCAAAAAATTTACAAGGGAGAAACACAAACAAACCTGTAACTCATGATGAATTAAACAACTTCCAAGATTGGGGGGTTGTAATTTTAATCTGTGTAATGATACAAATAAAAAGCGTTTTATTAACACTCGATTTCTTTTATGATTTTGGTTTAAAACAAAGTACCTCTAAGGGTGTTTAGCCTCAAAAGGTCCTCAAAAGGAGAGCTTCTGTGGTCTCTTTAAATGGTATTGAGCCGAAAAAAATATGGCAGGAGATAATTTGTTGTTTTAGAATTGGTACCTCTTAGGGGTGAAAAAATTTCAAGCCACGCCCACAAAACAGGATCTTGGTATCTCTTAGGGGTTCTTTTCAAAATTTCCGATGAGCACCCCCGTCCTTTTTAGGTGGGAGTCCCCTTCCCCCTGGGGCAGGGCTGGAAGGTTGGTTTAAATGCCAATGTTCAGGAAATAAAGTTGTCGATGAATCGATCACTAAGAGTCAGTTCTTGATTTTTTTTTTTTCATTTTTTTTTTTCTTAAAAGTAATATATCCTTGGAGTGAGAAAAAAGTCATACTTTTTACTGTATATTGTATTAAATGTAGTTGCATTTCCAGTTATTCAACACTTGTTCATAGATCAAAACGATACTTAATAACCTGCAATGCAGCTATTCTTTCTCTGCATCCTTATTTATTTTACGTAACAAAAGTGGAGCATGTTTCAATTACGAAAATTCAGAATAATGGTAGCTATAATCACAGACAAAAGTGTTGACACCTCTGAGCAAAACAAATGCTTTCTATCGGCGTCCTTCCGTAATTTCAAAAAGCATCTTTTTTGTCGATAGCCAAACCCCCTCTCCCCCTTTTCAATGTTAAAATACGCTCCGTGGACATTGTCACGTGGCTGCAACATTGAAATGGGGAGAGGGGGGTCGAAATGTGAAAATTGGAGATTGAAAAACTCACCCATTCAATGAAACAGGTCTTTTTCAGGGAGTGTCTCAACTGCTTTTGTCCATGATTGTAGACTTGAACTCAAGACCCCCGGATTTTACATAAAATGGTGACATGGTCTATTACTGACGTCACAAAATGAAGTTTTACAGAATCTCTTTACCTTGGAATAAATATGTCATTTTCCCACCTATATCGCATTTCCAAGACAAACTCTTGCCATAGATGAGCCACGGCTCTTAAACCTGTAAAACGGGGTAAATACGAAAATAAGACCATCAGATTCTAAAGGTAAAGTATTAATATATTATCCAGTGACTGACGACCAGTGGCAAACTGGCAAAAATGTGACTGTATTTTTCACTGACACAGCACCTCACTCACCTCCATAGCTGTGATAAACTATACAGATACAAACAGCAAGGAAGAAGGTAAGGCTGTCCTCAGGCGCTGTTTTCAAACCACGAAACTTGTCCTGAAGAAACGAAAGGCAGTCAGTGCTTGTAATCAACCGAACTCTCTGTGCGCATTGCTGGCCTATAATTAACAAACAGCTGGACCAAGCCTAGGGAGCGAATAGGCAACGAGACGAAACCGAGTGGACAATCATTCTAATAGTTTTGGTAGACGTTCTAAAGGACTACAGTCGAAAACTTGTAATTGTAGTTTTTTTTAAGGTGGCTGGTAAAAGTTTCCGGCACTTTTCGAACAGCTAAACTTTGACGGATCAATACTAACACTTTCTCCAGTGATGCTACAATAACATTATGGAACAAATCCCCAGTCATGATACCATAACTGTATGACAAAGAGAACTACGGTAGTATTGATCCATCAAAGTGTAAGTGATGGAAAGAACTTGACATTATCGTCAGCCACTTTAGGTCAAAAATCAAGAACAATTTTCCTTGTCAAAAGCAACGTGAGTCGATCAACTAGAGTCATTCTAACTTTTACGACTGTGATTGAAAACACAGCTGTGTGTGACCATTCAAATGAAAGCTATTGAGCAGTACTTTCATGTGGTACTGTTTATTATGCTGTACAAGTTCTAACTTTTAACTCTGTGGATGAAACCCTAGTGTGTGACCACTCAAATGAAAGTTTTCAAGCAGTACTGACTTTCAAGAGGCACTGTTTGTTTTTCAAAGTTTTGCAAAATGAAATTCAGACTTTCTTCAAGTTAGTACTCAGCACTCTTGGTAAAGAACATCAAAATCAAGAAATTAATCTGTTCACACCTGAGGTCCCTGCTCCTGTTTAGCATCCTTGCTATTTTCCATTTTATTAAATAATAATTGCTGTTGTTCAATTTCTAAATCTTCTAAATCTTGATCTCCATCTGGAAATAAATGCTGTGGGTAGAAAGTGCATTTTAGATACAAACGGATACACAAACTGAACTAAAATCAAATAGAAACTCAGATTGAAGTTTACCTGATTTATTTGATTAAGCGCCATGGGCGCTTAATCAAATTAATATTAGAATTTTAGGTTTAGGATCTTAGACATTTTATCTAACAAATAAAGAAGTCTAAGCCGTGTATTACACTGAGATAAAACATGACGGGCATTTGAGAACACGAGGCAAATGTAGAAAACGCAAGCCTCAGGCAAATGTTTTCTACATTTCTCAAGTGTTCTCAAATGTCCAGAGTGTTTTATAACAGTGTAATACACGGCCTAGGCTTCTTTATTTGCTTTAGGATATAGAGGTAACGTGGCGAAAAACACTAAAACATGCTTTTCCTATGTTTTACACTCTGATAAAACATGGGTTTTCAACCAATCAGAGTGTGCAAAGGGTCCTATCTATATTATAACTGAATTTACTGTACCTGATGAATTTTTACCGTGTATAAATAATGAAAGTTAGTGCTTATTTGAGGTGGGCGCTTATTAAATTTTCACCATTTTCAGCAAGTAGTAAGTTTATTTTGCAACAAAACAGTAAATAATATCAACAAAACGTGAAGATGTAATGCCACAAAGTTTTGGGCGGGAGATTGTGCAGGTGAAAGAACTTTGTGCCCACATGGACGTTACAGTTGAAACTTTGTCGCGTACCCAAGTACATGGGGAACGGTAAGCGTCAACCACAGCGTACAAAACTTGATTTTTAAATTACTTTAATGAATCAGCTATCGTACACGTGCGGTGAAAACTACAAGGCAAATTTGATTGCGTAATCAGAAACGAACCTAAATAAATAACAAGCGAAAATAGAAATCATAAAAAGCAAAAAAGCGATCAATATGTACAATAGAAACTCACGTCTGATCCTGCGTTAGCGAGGTAAACACATAGACTCCAAGAAAATAACTCAAACTCCTGACTCCTAAACACTCGGATGACCCCAATACTGAGATGACTGCGTGAGTTATGTAAGCGACTGGCTTTTAAAGTAAATTGATAGCTAAATCACATGATATAAAATGCTCTGATTAATGATTAAAGGGCACGAACAATGAAACGATAGAAACGATAATAAAACTAAACAGAGCTGCAATGATAGAGTAAGCAAAAACGATCTCTTATACTTTGAGCGTTCAGCACACTCCCCGCCCAGGGATTCTAATCCTTGTTACTTATTTGTTACATGTCACTATTCAGTTTGGTTTTGGATCAACTTCTTCTCCGTCATCAGGCAATAGTAGGACAAGCTCCTTGATGGGTCGTAGGTAGGTCTTCCTTTCTCCGTCTCTAACAACGTCCACTTTAACCTTTCTAACTCTGTCATCCTCACTTCTTATGGCCTCTGAGATTCGTCCCAGTGGCCAGTCGTTGCGGTGCCGTGACTCGTCTCGCATGAGGACGACATCTCCGACGCGTAGGTCTCGCTGCATCTCTGTCCACTTCCGTCGAGGCTGCAAGCTTTGTAGGTACTCCCGTCGCCATCTCGTCCAAAACTGATCTGCTAGGAACTGAACACGTCTCCAGCGACGACGAGCGTATATGTCAGGGCGTAGGAACTGACCTGGAGGGGGTCCAGCTGGGCGTGTTTTCATTGTCAGTAACATCGCAGGAGACAGAGGTAGTGGGTCGTCTGGGTCGGATGGCAGCGCAGATATGGGTCTGGCGTTAACGATGGCTACCACCTCAGCCATCAGTGTGATAAGCAACTCGTGTGTCAGCTGAGGCCTGCCCAGTTCGGCAAACATAGCATCTAATACTCGACGGATGGTATTGATTTGCCTTTCCCACACGCCGCCAAAATGTGATGCGTGGGGAGGGTTAAACTCCCATTTGCATCCGTACTCCGTCACAAATTTCTCCACTTTCTTGTCGTTGAGCTCCGACACTGCTTCTCCAAGCTCTGTTTTGGCTCCAATGAAGTTAGTTCCTCTGTCGCACCTAAGAAGCGTAGCATGGCCTCGTAGCGCGAAGAATCTCCTCAGTGCGCAGATAAAGGCGCTGGCATCCATGGCTTCTAGGACTTCAATGTGTATGGCTCTACTGCTGAGGCACGTGAAGACCAGACCCCAGCGTTTAGCATTCGCGGTCCCTCCTCTTGTTTTACGCGTTTGCACCACCCAAGGGCCAAAAACATCGAAGCCCACGTTAGTGAAGGGAGGACAGACTGCCATGCGCTGGAAGGTCTGCCATGCGCTGCTCCAGTGGTGGTCCTCTTAGCTTCTTGCAGGGAACACAAGCTCCGACGACTTTCGTCACGGTGTCATGACCTCCGATGAGCCAGAATCCTGCCTGTCGAATGGCTCCTCCGGTAATCTGTCTTCCTTGGTGGTGCACCTGGAGGTGGTGGTGTTTCGCTACAAGCCGTGACACATGGTGATTCTTTGGCAGTATGATTGGGTGTTTCTCTCCGTACTCCATCTCTGCTCTCCTTAATCTGCCTCCGACGCGCAGGATCCCGTAGTTGTCAAGGAACGGGTCAAGGTGGTACAGATGTGAGCCTTTGAGGGATTTCTTTGCGCTGTGCTGAACTTCTCTCGGTAGCTCGGGCTCCGTCCTGGCATCTCGCAACAACTCCCTAAATGCTGCTCTCTGTGTGGTGCTTATTATGACGCGCAGAGCTTGATCCCACTCTTCGACTGTTGGAAGTCTACGTTTGCCCGGTCCTTTAGGCACTTCACTCCTAGGGTTAACTCCTCGTGCTTTGGAGTCTCTACGGCGTTTGAATTCTCTTGCCACAACGATAAGATTGGCGACTGCGCGCTGCAGGGACCTTAAGGAAGAGAACCTCTGGAATCTTTTTGCCCAAATGTCTGGTTCTTTGCCTCTTTTATCCATTGTGACTTTGGCCCTGAGCACTCCCTTGCGAACTTCAGGATCACTCGCGTCGAGTGTGAACGTTTCATCCGGTCGAGGGGTACCTTGTGGTCTTTTAAGGAATCCTGGCCCTCCGAGCCAGGTCGATGCCATTAACTTGTCAGGGGGAACTCCGCGCGTGGCCAAATCTGCTGGATTCTGCTCACTCTCCACATATCTCCACTGCTCTGGGGTAGACAGACTTCTGATTAGCTGTACTCGGTTGGCCACGTAGACGTAAAACCGGCGGCTTTCGTTTGTGATGTAGCCTAGCACTACTTTCGAGTCGGTGTAGTATGTCACCTCCGAGATCTTTATGTCAATTTCTTTGATAACTCTCTGAGCTGCTTGAACTGCTAGCACTGCTCCGCACAGTTCGAGTCATGGGATGCTTGTAGGGTTTACGGGGGCAACCTTGGCTTGACCGTAGACGAGAGACGTGGACATCTCGTTTACTTCGTTGAACTGGCGGAGGTAGACTGCAGCTCCAATGGCGTCCTGACTCGCGTCAGAAAAGGCGTGTAGTTCCACTCTGGTCACGGTGCCAAATTCCTTTGGGTGGTAACAGCGGGGGACAGATAGGTGCTGTAACTCCAGGAGAGAATCTCTCCAGCACGTCCACCGGTTCATCATTGCGGTAGGAAGAGGGTCGTCCCAGGCTAAGGGGGTTTTGTTCTCGGCTCTTCGCTCCCCCATGAGTACGAGCTGCTGTAGTATTTTTCTCCCCTCGAGCATGGCAGGTACCGCAAAACCGAGCGGGTCATACACAGAGTTGACAATAGACAAGACTCCTCTCCTGGTGAATGGTTTCTCCGGTGAACACACCTTGAAGGTGAAGGCATCCGTCTCCAAATCCCAGAAAACTCCTAGCGACCGTTGCGCGGGCAGACTGTCGCTGCGCAGGTCGAGGTCACGCACATCCTTTGCTCGGTCCTCAGCGGGAAAGGCTTCCATGACTTCCACCGAATTTGACACGACTTTGTGTAGTCGTAGCTTAGCTGTGGCTAGGGTGGCTTGTGCACCTTTCACCAAGTCTATCGCTCCTTGGGCGGTCGTCAGCGAAGCCAAACCATCATCGACGTAGAAATTACGGCATATAAAATTCTTGGCCTCCTCGCCGTACTTCTCCTCGCCGTCTACCGCCGTTCTGCGAAGTCCATACGTGGCGACTACGGGGCTCGGTCCATTGCCAAACAGGTGGACGTTCATGCGATATTCTGTGACGGGTTTCGACGGGTCATTATCCTCGAACCACAGGAAACGAAGGAAGTCTCTGTGTGCTGGGTCTACGTGGAATGAATGGAACATTTGTTCGACGTCGCACATGACGGCAACATTCTCCTTGCGGAAACGCATTAGAACTCCAATGAGGTTGTTCGTCAGGTCAGGGCCAGGTAAAAGCACTTTGTTTAACGACACTCCTCTAAACTCGCAACTCGAGTCGAACACAACGTGAATAGTGTGCTTTGTGTTATGGTAGGTCGCGAAATGCGGTAAGTACCAAGAACGCCCAGGGGGAGGCGGAGCGTCATCGCGCGGGACAGGAGAGGCGTGGCCCTTCTCGATTATCTTGCCCATGAACTCCAGGTAGTCCGCTTTCATTTCAGGTTTCCTGTTGAACGTCTTAAGAAGCCCTTGTAGGCGTTGCATGGCTTGGGCTCGGTTGTCTGGCATTGTCTGGCGTTCATCACGAAATGGCAAGGGCATTTCCCAGTTACCACTTGCGTTCTTGTGTATCCCTCTCTCCATAATCTCTAGAAAGGCGCGGTCCTCGTGGGAGAGACTGGGCTCGTTGTCGTTTCGCGTAGTCTTGAAGATACTATCAGGGGGGCGCTCCAAAGGGGGGTCTGTGATCTTGAATTGGTTGGGGCAGGGCACCAGTTCGTAGCTTCCGTCTCCAGGCTCCTTCTCTCTCCATGTATTAGTGGACAGATTTGTGAGGCGGGCGAGAATGTGCGCAGGGCCACTAGGGAAGTCGAGGCACATCTGACCACTGATAGTCCAGCTGAGGGCCAGTCGCTGCCCCCAGGGTGCTCCTCTCGGGCCATTCCTGGATTCCCTAACCTTTAACAGTTCTGGTGCGTCCCGGCCGATTAGCAAGTGAACTTTGGCAGTCTCATCTAGGGGAGGTATTTCGCTAGCTATGGCCGTCAAGTGCGGGAACCTCCTCGCCATGCTTGGGGTTGGAATCTCACGTTTGTCCTGTGGGATGGTATCGCACTCAGTGAGGGTAGGCAAGACAAACTCTGCTCCACTGATAGACCGTACTGTGATGCCAGCTACTCGCCGGCCGTATTTCTCCTCTCTCTCACCGCTGCATGTGGATAGGAAGTATTTCTCTAGGGGCCCACCTGCTCCGAGGTCGTCGGCTAATTCGCTGGTGACGAGAGAGCTGTTGCTCTGCTCATCGACGATGGCGTAGACACGCTTGGTAAGGTGTGGGCTACGCTGGCTATAGACGTCCACCAGCAGGGTTTTGCTGCAAGACACACCTCCTGTAGGTTCATAGAGTGCAGTGCATTTCGCGCTGACTGCTTCATTCTCCGGTTTGGGGGGCGGCCGTTTCTCCTTGTGCAGTAAGGCACTATGGCGCTTGTCCCCACAGATCGTGCACTGTATAGGCGTGTTGCACTCGCTTGCAATGTGAGCGTTGCTGAAACAGCGAAAGCACAGGCGCGCGTCCATTATCCACTGCGTGCGTTCTTCCAGTGTTTTTGCAGCGAAGGCCTTGCACTCCGATAGGTTGTGCGCGCTGCTTTCGTGATATGGACAATGCTTACTCCTTGTCTCTCTCTTTCCGGGATTCTCCTTCTTCTCTTTTCCGGGAACTTCGTTGTTTTCAGCCGGGGATCGAATGCCTGTCTTGAACAATTTATGATCTCGCTCCCTGCGTTGTTTTGGCGGGGGAACGTGGGCACCATCCTTACCAGCGAGGATGTTCGGATTGTTCTTGGTCCTGGCTTGTTCCTGAACAATTTTGGAGAATCTGGAGAAGGGGGGGGGTACATTCCTCGGTGGCTGTCGGAATAATTCGCGATTTCTTTCTCCCATTTAGTGCGGACGAATTGTGGTAGTTTCTCGACTATTGGTTGGATAGCGCTCGGGTAGTTAAGGCATGCGAGTCCCGGGAGAAATGTCACTTGACTTTCGATGTCAGCACAAAGATCTGCGAACTGTTGCAGTTTATCGTTTTCGTGCTCGCTGAACGTCACTGTGTTTCGCAGGCGCTCTAGCAGTTTGTTACTGATAACCGCAGCGCTTCCAAATCGCTTCTCAAGTTCCGCCCACAAATCCCTTAGCAACGCGACGGGATCGCGCATTTGTCGCTTCCTGTAATTGTCAACCAAGCGCTGTGGTGCTCCGCTAGTGAAACTTCTTAAGTAGTTAATTTCCTGAGTTGGGGACACATCAGTATCCATTAGCATGGCTTTAAAGGCACTTCTCCAAGGGTGAAAAAGGGTAGGGTCCCCCGAGAACACATCAGGTTGGCATTTCGGGAGATTTTGCCTAGCCAGACCAGCTACTATTTGTTGGTTCACGACTGTGAGAGAGTCAATTAGCTGACTTCCGGTCATATCTTTGAACGGAGTCGAAGCTATGAGTGGCTGTCGATGGAAGGCAGTGTTTCGATGCTCTCTGTGATCTTCGTTAGTTAAATTCTGGTCTGGCGGATCTGGGTTTGGAAGGAGGGGAATTCGCTGTTGAGGTGTTTTTTCCGATGTCTTTAATTTTGGGGCGGCGGACAATGGTGGCATTGTTGTCTCTGACGCGCTTAGTGGATCATGTTCGCGCTCGTGGCGAAATGAATTTCCCGTGGGTAGGGGGCCAGGCGTGAGAGAAGAGTGAACCCATTGTGAAGTGCGCTGCTCTGTCTTAATTTTGGGAACTTTGAACTCTGGCAATTCTGACTCCCTTTCTAAGTCTTCTTCCAATAGGGCGTTCTCAAAAACTTTGAGCTTAGCATTTGCTACCGCGGCTTTTTTATCCGCTCCTAAGATCGCCATCTCGGACTCAAACCGTGCATTCTCTTGTTGACGAATTCTTTCTGCCTCTGCGTCGCGCGTCCTGCGCTCGAGTTCTTTTTGCGCTATTAGCCGCGTGTATTGAGCTTCTTCTTTCGCTGCTTTAGCATCGGCTAGCGCTCGTAACCTAGCGATTGTACTGCTAGTTTTCGAGACTGATGAACGGCGCGAGGAGTGACGAGAAGAGACAGATCGTAACTCCAACAATTTGCTGGATTGTCTACTAATTCTATTTTTTAACTTCTCTACAAGTAAGAGGGCCCTTTCTAAGATATGGTTCTCTTCATCGAGGTGAGCTTCTCCTACGTGATCTTCGTGTGAACCTTGGCCGTACAGGTCAAGCAACTCCTTCAACAGCTTTCCGAATTCTTCCGAGGCGACTGCGAGTTCACGCGCGACGGTCTCGATTTCGCTGTCCTCGCTTAACTCTTCTACCGATTTCATTACACTAAGGAGCCTTTTACGAGATTTCGTAATTTCCCTTCGTTTATCTTCAACGGCGTTTTGCAGGGCCTTCGGTGTCAATTTTATTCCCCTTTTACTTCTAGCTCCGGTCTCATTGGTTCCGCCGGCATTTGGCGGTTCTGCATCTTGGCTTGCCATCGTTGCTGGCTCCGTATTTAAATAGTAAGATACGGCTTACCTCCTTTCGTCGATCGCTCAGACTTTTCACTGTCGCGTACCCAAGTACATGGGGAACGGTAAGCGTCAACCACAGCGTACAAAACTTGATTTTTAAATTACTTTAATGAATCAGCTATCGTACACGTGCGGTGAAAACTACAAGGCAAATTTGATTGCGTAATCAGAAACGAACCTAAATAAATAACAAGCGAAAATAGAAATCATAAAAAGCAAAAAAGCGATCAATATGTACAATAGAAACTCACGTCTGATCCTGCGTTAGCGAGGTAAACACATAGACTCCAAGAAAATAACTCAAACTCCTGACTCCTAAACACTCGGATGACCCCAATACTGAGATGACTGCGTGAGTTATGTAAGCGACTGGCTTTTAAAGTAAATTGATAGCTAAATCACATGATATAAAATGCTCTGATTAATGATTAAAGGGCACGAACAATGAAACGATAGAAACGATAATAAAACTAAACAGAGCTGCAATGATAGAGTAAACAAAAACGATCTCTTATACTTTGAGCGTTCAGCACAAACTTTGAGGAAACGTCCAAGATTTTCATGACTCTCAGACAATGAGCTTGGAGATTGTTAGCCAGTAAAGATATGATAATCAATTCTCCTCTTCTGCACTTATTATTGTTTTTTTTGGAAGGGGGGCGGGGTAGGGGACTTATTCGAGGCCAGGTGCTTATTGACTGTTCCCACCTAAGGGGTGCAGGGTGGGAACTTAATCGAGGTGGGTGCTTATTCAAGGTTCGAGATTGGGTGCCTCATTGAATAAATACGGTAATTACAAACAGCACAAAAACTGTAAACATTGCCTGGGCCAATAGAAGTTTGCATGATATAGTCAAAGCTGAGCAATGCATGCCTTAAGGATTTCACGCAGAAGTTTCCCAGGGATAGGAAATTCCTGTGAGCTACGTTCACTCATGGCTGATATTCTCGATGTTGCCCTGGAAACAGCAGTAGATAATGATGCCACATGCGGGGCCTCTGTGAGTCTCTGCAGAGCATGGGTTATATCTGCCACGTTGTCTGAATAAAATAAACAGCAAACGTTTTCAACATTGTAAAATTGGTATTTTTGATGATGCCAGTACTAAATTGCGACTTTTAACTTGTATGGGGAAAAGCCTGTTTTGAAAACTCTTGTTACAAAAGAGGTGAAGAGAAAATTAAAAATAGCAGACATTTCAGGCCCTTAGGCTAAATTCCACAAAGGATGTCATGTCATGTATCCACTAAGATATTCACTTGCGAATCAATAAAACATCATTGTTTCAGATCATCAGCAGTACATGTCTATTTGCCCTTACCCTTCCAGGTAAGAGGGGGTCTTGGAAACGGCCATAAGCTGTTTACTTTTGGTTTTTGTGCCACATACTGTAATAATAAAAGTACTTACTAACTTAGCTTGCTTGAGCCATATTGTGGAATATTGGCCCTTGCTATTTTTGTACAGACCTTGCTGTTTTTGGTCTGTACTGCCACCACCTTGGGCCAATATTTCTCAGCACGGCCCTTGTGCTCAGTTGGTAAGAGGACAGCCATTAAAAAACAAAACAATAATCGGAACTAACCTAATAAGCACTGGGGATTGTCATTCATTCTCGCTCTCACACACCACTGAGGGGCATGACAAGGGTCTAGATCACTGAAACAAAAAAAAAAGCTCAAGTATTCAAGTTTAATCTCTTAGAATGAAGCAGACTAAGAACAAGTTAACAACATCCAGGGTAGCAAAAACTCTCTATGAAAAATAAAGCACTTACAAGTAGACAGAATTGTCAACAATGACTTCTTCAGATAGGCAAGGCCACGTTGTTGACAGATGAAGCTCCCTGTTATAAAAATCCATGAAAAAAACATACTATTGTTAAAATTAAACGTTCAGCGAAGTAGAATCTTACGATTTTTTTTCGAGCTATATGGGTATGTGCTGCTGTAAAGGGTGTGGTTTTCAGGCTGTTTAGTCTGGGATTGGGTATACATGTAGAATTCAGACAGTGTTGGTCTAGAATGTGGTATAATTTTCCGAAGAGAGGCCAGTGTAAAAATAATTTGGTGTAAAACAATGTTCTTTACTTGGGGTAATAATAGAAACTGAAACTCAGAAGTGACTCTGTAAGATATTGGTTTATTTAACGTAAGTTGTACTATGATAGTTCGCCAACGTCTTGGGTCGATTCACCAATGCTCTAAGTCACTTTGCCAACGTCCTGCTGGTCAATTCACCAACGTCAGATATCCAGTACTAACGAAAAAAAAAGCTGCTTATTGATGTTTGGAATGCAATCCTGATCCTTGGGTGATCCTTGGGTGATCCTCGGGTCAAGAAATTTTATTTAAGCCACTGCCAGTTTCACTTGACTGACTTTAGATCAATTTGCATGTTTTTGATAGTTTCACAAGCCGACTCGTGGGCACTACATCGCGGTAATTTTCACGGTGAAAATTGACAGTTTAATACCAAAGTCCAATGACTTCCAAAAGTTTTGCAACTATCGCACCAATTCGCTGATAATGCATTACAATGTAAATTAACATTATATCTTTTCCTTTTCTTCAGAAGCAAACAGAGTTTGTTTTCATTTTCCAGGCCTATAATTGAGTTAGAAATAAAATGGAACATCAAGTAAATAACAACAGCAGTTGTATTACAGTATATAGTGTCAAATATTTACAAGCACTAAAAATGAAGGTAAACTTTTATTTAGACGTTGGCTAATTAACCAGTAGGACATTGGCGAAGCGACTTAGGACATTGGCAAATTGATCTAAGACGTTGGCGAACAAGTCGTTGGCGAAACAACTCGTTGGCAAAATGACTGGATACCGCCTGGTCTAGTAGAGGGTTGCAAAATCAAGCTGATCATGTTCTAGTATACAATCAAAGGCTCCTTCGAGCTACCTCATGGTATGTGGTAATTATTCTATGAAGTACTGTCCTTTGCCTCTTTTAAAACTAAGAAGTGTTGCATTTGTAAGGTGTCAAGTTGAAAAGTGCATCATGTTAATAAGCAGCCATTAGTTGAGCATGTTTATAGAAATAAGGTCTTCATCTAATATATATAACATTTTGACAGGAAACACTGGTAATCCTTTTAGTGTCTTTTTCTCTGTCTGGATTATGAACATCAGCAGTGCAAATATTGTTTTGACAATTTGTGAAGATTTCATTAGTTTGTACATCAGCACTGGATGTGTTAGGGTTTTGAACAAACTCACCCCACTCTTCATGGGTTGTGAAGTTATGCCATCTAGCCATGCATTTTGCACTTTTATGCCTTCGGTTTTAAATAATTCACTAGTGTCTATAACATATTTGGCTGCATCTAATACTTTCTTAGGTCTGACAATCTGAAACTGATAGTGATGCTTGTAACCAAGTCGCCTTTTAAGTTTTATTGGAGTGGTCTGTGATTTGGTTCTTGGCCTTGGGAGACAATGAACAGTCGAATTTACATCACTTGGCACATTGACAATGTTTCCATGAATAGACAATTGACCAACCCTAGATAGTTCACGGAATTCTATAAACGGTATACGAGGTGATATTAGTCGCTCTTATAGTGATGTGAAATTCAATACATTAGGCTTACAAGGAAAACCCATCTCATGTATTCTCTCATGTATTTTCTTCTGTAAGCTTTACATTTTTCACTGTTATTAACTGGTTTGTTTTCATTTGCATTTCTTTGTTTGTTTGCTGTTGTCACTTATCTCCATTGTTCTGTTTTCTACTATGGAAACATAATGAAATTCATCTAGGTGTCCAATGCAAATGTTTAGGGCATTTGTAACATTCACTGGTTCAACAACAGTAACTGGAGAAAAAGTTGGATTTGATTCAGCAATATGAATTGATAAATTAAGACAATTGGCAACAGCTTGAATTATGATAGCATCAGCCCATGTTCCTTGACATGACTTTCTTTCCAAATAACCTTGCCAAGAATGCTCAGTTTTACTCTCTATAAAATTGTTCAGGGTGATTCACTAAATACTGAATGCCAACACTGCGCACATAGAAATGACTATTAGGATTTCCATAGAGTTGATGTGATACAGCCCTAAAAAAGCAATCACCACCTCCTTCAACATCAAGTGCAGTTCTGCCTAACTGAGACAATCTGAATTCTAATAAACAGACAGAATTTGTGGGTGATATAAAAGGTACTGATATGCAATACCGGTACTCATTTGCAGGACCAGGATTTGACTCCATATCTCTACTCAATGATATGATTCTGCTCAAAAAATGGTACGTTTACATTTGGAGCTGCCTTAATTTTCTGAAAATATTACCTTCAGCTATCATACAAAACAGAGGCAAGTTTTTATGCTTTGGAGTTCTTGTTCAAAAAATACACAAACTTAAACTTTGTCTAATGAAATACTTCTTTGAGAAAATCATGAATTTTAAACCTCTATATCACTCTAAGAAATGACAACCATGGTATCCACACAACATAGCCTTCAGCTTGGAGGATTTCGTGACATTAATTTCTAATGTATAATTTCAGCGACATTTTTTTAAATTTTTTATTTATTTATTTATTTTTTTGCCATTAGAAAGTCTGGTAACCATTTTGTAAGAAATTATGGAGGGTTCTCTTTCACGTGTCATTCTAAACTGAGGATGGGAGACAATGGTAGCTCAGAATTCCATACATTCACATTTTTATCTGCATTTCTGTACTGACAATTACTTGACAACTGAACTGGTATTTTATTTTGATTTTCAAACTGCTCGGGTATTGTAGGATTACCTTCGATAATCAATTGCTCCTGACCTTGGTGTATTTCAGGTGGTATTCAGCAGGTAACAGATCATCTGTTTGGCATTTATTTGTTGTTTGATATTTTGTATTTGTTATGGTATTTGTTATTTGGCGTATATTGTATTTAGCATTTGTTTGGCAGTTGTGTTCAATCTCTATAGCTTTAAGTCCCAGCGAGAGGGGAACTTGACGAAAGCTTCATCGATCTCCTTTGTCATGTGACATTTTCCGAACAGATTCCCAGCGAATTGCGAAATATTAAAAGCGCATTTAATTTTAAATCATACGTCCTGCGAGTATTTTTAGAAAATTCAAAATGCAATACAGTAGAAGGAGGGCAGCTTACCTTTTTCCCCAGACCATAAAGCATTCATTTCGAATAGTTCGTTTTGTGTATTCTATTCCTCGTCATCCCAATGTATCTTGGAGACATCGTAACTTTTAAGACTTTAAAACCTATTTCTTTCCCCTCGAGCTCCCTTAAGCACATTTCCTGTTCGTTTGTGAGGTCTTCAAAAGTGTACTTTGATCAAAGATGGAGCGAAAGGAAAGAAAACTCGCCTTGACAATTTTTGCGTCGGGCTCGACACAACAGACGCCATTTTGTAAACATGTACTGGCACCTTTGTCCCACCCCCTCCCCCCACGTATATGAACATAAAACAATGACACGACTTTGTGACAAAACCAAACCTAGTATGGGGGACAAGGGAAAACGTGTTTAATTCATGTTTAATGCGTATTTAATACATAAATTAATTGTCTAAAGGGAATGGAGTGACAAATCCAACCATCACTATATCTCATAGTATGAAGTGCATACCATGAGGTTAAAAGGGTTACAATGTCCCAGCAGAACACCCCTACCCAAAGATTTATAGAGTGTCCCCCCAGATTTTGCTAAGCTTACCTTATTGGATCTTGACATGCCCCAAAAGGTAAAGTTCCCAGGTTGTTTACTCCGACTTTACAGTCCAAACTTGAAGACATATCAGGGGGCTCTTGTGGCCAGGCATAATCTGTCCACTCATCCAGTATGTAAGTAAAACGAACAGTTAATGTGACAGGCGGGACAGGAGAAATTGGACACGCCTAGAAGAAAAACATTTAATACAATTTTCAAGTGGTAATATTTATTCTAAAATGAATCTCTATCCTAAGAGATGTGGGTTTCTAAAAACACTTCTCCAATGGTTACAGAGAGGTATGCCATATCTATTAATTATATCAACTACTTGCCTATTGATAGCGGAGCTCCTGGCGCGCGAGTGGAGCCCCATACCTTAGAAAATTTGGTAACTCATCAATCCGAAAAATTTTGGTTGTCACGTGACGTACGTACATACATACGTACGTAGGTCCGTCCGCATGCCAATACCCTGAAAACTAAGAGAGTAGCACCATTACCATAGCTACATCTTTGATTTTGGGCGTCCATGCTATTGTTAATTGACAGCTGTCACAACAAGCTACCCGCTGACCAGTATCACGTGACTATATTGCGGCTCAGGTTTAGAGCTCATCGAGGTTGCGTGTTTGTTCGGCTGCATCGATATTCCACAGCAACTGTGATGGAAAGGGACCCACTGTGACCATCATTAAATACGGCAGCTACATATTTGGTGGATATACTGACGTGTCCTGGCACAGTAAGTATCATTCTACTACTAGTATACCAATGCAAATGCTGTAATCTGATTGGCTGAGCCATTGTACACTATCCGAATTTTTGAAAGACATCTAGAAACAAATGGATAATCCAATTTTTGAGAAGACTAAAAGGATGGCAGTTACAGTTTCTTAAATTAAAAATGCTCGAAATTTATAATTGTTAAGTACGCGTGTACACAACTGCAAATGTCAAGTTGACAATTCAGTCCGCACGAATTCTCTAAAGGGTGAAGTTTAATGCTTAGACCGGAAATAATTGGAATCGTTATTTGAAGGAAATTTCAGTTAGAATTCTAGTAAAGCAATTGGGTTATGACCTCGAGAGTTCTATGAGGTGATAGTTGATTCGGCCTTCGGCCTCATGAACTATCACCTTAAAGAAATCTCGAGCTCATAATCTAATTATTAATTAGAACTATCGTCTCCCTAAGACTAAAAGGAGCAGTGCCTCGGCTGATATATCCTGTTTTAATAAGTATGACCTGGAGTTTGTTATAAAGGTGCTTATTTGGGGAGCAGGGATGGCGCAGTGGTGAGAGCGCTCGCCTCCCACCTACGTGGCCTGGGTTCGATTCCGGCACGGTGCCTTATGTGGGTTGAGTTTGTTGTTGGTTCTCGCCTTGCTCCGAGGATTTTCTCCAGGTTCTCCGGTTTTCCTCCCTCCACAAAAACCAACATCTCCAAATTCCAATTCGACCAGGATAGAGGACCTGCATGAAAACCAGCTAAGGCTGATGTGACTTCCTCTATAAATACTGTAATTTAATATCTTGCACTGATAACATGGTTGAAGCTAGTACCCAATGTTTGTTCTCAGTCCTTTGTATAGAACCGCCGGGGTTCCAAACTACGGCAGTTGACTGTAGTTAGATACGCCCGTTTGGTTTCCTAGGCTCCCAAAAAGATAATGCTGACAGAATAAGACCCAGTTGCATGATATTTCACAAAATCGGAGTAGTGAAGCTGAGTTCGGAGAATTTTCTATAGTATGTCCTGTTGTAAAGCATCAACAGCTTCCAGAAAATCGACCTCTCTCTGTCAGACTCCGGGCGTCTCACTTGCTTATCAGTCTTGTTTCAACTAAAGCACCTCTTCGGCTTCAAAAACAGTTATCTCACCGGCTGTAACCCAGAACGTCGCGATCTCATTTCACGCATTTGAAACTTCAGACGTCAAGAAGGTATATAAACCGGGTATATAAATCCACTAACTTCTTTTGTGTTAGAGCTGTTTTCAATTGAGTGTCGTAAAACTAAACCAATTGCTTACCAATTGGACTACTCAGCCAATCTCAAACCGTAGGGAAAAAGAAGTAATTTCCTGATTACCAGTCGACTCACAATTGAAAACTGCTCTATCACGCGTAACGCAAATTGAACGTTTTTGCCAACAGATCGGATCCCCACGCTGAATACTTATTTTTGTCGCTGTGGTTGTTCTGTTCCCAAGAACTCTTTATACAATATGGTTTCTGTATATATCTGTTTCTTTTTTCAACCGAAATGCTCAGAATTGTTAACCTTTTGTTTCCAATTCAGGTTCTAGTTGCGGTTATACTTCTGCCAGTAAAGCTTTCCTGTTCTCGCTTTACAACAAAGATGGATATAATCCTGTCAAGCTGATTCAGTATCAATATCAGAGTTACGCAATGTACCACTGCTCCAACTACGGACCCACTTTTGGTTATGGCAATGACATCAAAATATCGGACAACGCTTTGAGCAACTCAAATTCGTATACACGGTGCGGCTATACATACTCCGTTCCTTCAGGATATTCAACTGGTAACTGTGGGTTTTTCACCGGAGGCTATGGGTTCACTCCTACTGACATTGAGGTGTTCTACGAAATAGGTGATTAAAAACAGAACATGCTAACTCTCTTTTAATGCCGCAATAATTTGATTTAGCGCACTCTTTCCAGTAAGCGCCGCCTTACACTGAACCGCCTTACAAGTGTTTTACGAAATAGGTGATTGAAAACAGAACATGCTAACTCTCTTTTAATACCGTAATGATTCGATTTAGCGCTCTCTTTCCAAAAAGCGTTCCCTGTCTAACAAGTCCTCCATATTGATTGTCCTTTTCTAATACACGTCCCCTATTCCAACAAGAGGTACCATTACAAAAATGGCATTAAAGACATTGACATAGTAAACACTGACTAGACGAGTGAATAATGTAGTCCGCTTTCTAATTTGAAGGTAATATTGCCGAAGCTATTGAATTGGACTCATCAAGCCCCGCTTGTTACAGTTGTCAAGTCATTTTACCCGTCATTGTTCAATCACATTCCACTGTTTATGTCGTAAACAGAAATATATAAGCGACCCATTCCTAAAGGGCGCCTGCCCTCCAATAAGCCCAAACAAGCCCCCACCCCACCTTTGAGCTACCAAAAGTAAACAGGCGTCCGGGGCCCTAAATCGAATTACTATGGTATTTGTAAACATTATGGTATTATGTAAATTTGCAACTACGACAAGCGATTGGCGTACGAGACTCATGCCACATTGTCATCCATGATCCAAGAACGGTCTCGGTTTAAAATTTTCCAAATCCTTTGATATTATTTAGAGTTACTCGTGCCGGTCACACTGTTGGGTTACATGTTAGAGTTACAACCACATAAAAATCACGGCTCAGTGGCTTTCATCTGAATGGTCACGCACTAGTATTTGATCCAAACTTAAAAGTTAGAACCACCTTGTACAACATAGTAAACAGTGCCACATGAAAATACTGCTCAATAGCTTTCACCGGAATCATCGCACACTAGTATTTCATCTACAGACGTAAAACTAAGAACCACCTTCTACAACATATTAAACAGTACCACATGAAAGTACTCCTCAATAGCTTTCATTTGAATGGTCGCACACTAGGGTTTCATCCACAGACTTAAAAGTTAGAACCACCTTGTATAGCATAATAAACAGTACCACATGAAAGTACTGCTCAATAGCTTTCATTTGAATGGTCACACACTAGGGTTTCATCCACAGACTTAAAAGTTAGAACCACCTTGTATAGTATGATGAACGTACCACATGAGAGTGCAGCTTGCCTATGCTAGACTTTCATCGATAGATTAATTTTAATGTTAAACTTTGCAGAGTCAATTTTGTGTAAGCCCTTAGCCTTCAAGTAAGACTCCTTGAGTTACTATGGCTACTTAACGTAACATTAGAGCAGAGTAGAAGAAATCTAACAAAGTAGATACGTTTTCATACAAATTGAGTGGTCTTTTAGAAAAAGTATCAAAACTATCAAATTTGTAAATGGTTTTTGGTATGATCACGGATAATAATACTAATTCCATGCAAAAAAATATTTCCTGCAGAAAACGAAAAAAACCTGTCATAATTTTAATAACAAAAGGTGCAAGTTGTAGAATGCGTGTACCTTAGTGACAGCCGTTTTCCCAAGACAGGGGAAAACGGAATTCGAAATTCCAGTTTCGTTTTTCGTTTTACTCACGAGATCGGAAAAAGGAATTCGAGATTCCATTTTCGTTTTCCGTTTTCCTACTACATTGAAAATGGATTCCAACTTCTGTTTTCGTTTTTCGTTTTACCACAGCTTTGGACAACAGAATTCTAATTGTTATTTCCTTTTTTCGTGTTTCGTTTTTTAAGATATTGAAAAACGGAATTTGAACATCGATTGTCGTTTTTCGTTTATGTGTTTTTGTCACTTTTGTATACATGAACCCACAGAAGAATGTTGGTTCTTCCTGTCGCTAACAACAGTAGACCTGGAAACCACATCCTTGATGAAGTCTTTGTTCGCCGTTTTCTCATTGACGAAAATAATAGTTATGAAGACCTTCTCGAGGGAATCAAGACCCGATATGGGGCTGCACAGTAAGTGTAAAAAGGTTTTACAGTCGCCATGATATCAAGAAGAGAGGGTCAGTTGCAGATGGAACAGTCGATATCCGGTCAGTGTAAAATAAGGACTGCGGACTGCAGACTGCAGACTGCGGACTGCAACTGCGGTAAAATGGAGACTGAGGGTCAAAATGCAGACTGCAGACCATGAGTAAAATACAGACTGGAAACTTTTTAACTGAGTAGTTTCCATCATTGAGAGCTAACCGTAACTGGCAGGCAAACCGGAGCGTTATTTAGGCTAACCGGAGCATTGCAAACTTTCACTACTAGCCTGAATAACCCTGTTTCCGGTTAGAAATCAATAATGGAAATAACACCGTCGATATAAACTTAAAAAGTCTGTAGTCTGCAGTCTGCGTTTTACCCTCAGTCTGCATTTTATGCCCGGTCAGTCCGCAGTCTTCGTTTTACACTGACCGGTCGATAAGAAGAGGGTGCCATATCGGAGGTTCAACTGTATGTTCCAAATCGATCATGACAAGCCTTTGTACTGAAACTTTTTGACTTAATGGTCGGACCTGAATAGCCATTTAATTCCGTGATTTGTGATAGTACAAGCATAATTCCATTTCCTTGCCGATATCGATATCGTGGTAGTCGAAACAGAAGGCTTTTATTAACAGTCAGCTCGATGCGGTTTGTAGCGGGCTGAAAAATTCTTAATATTAGTTTTCTAAAAATATAGCTGCGCAGTTTTTTTTACGTTAATTGTTGTAATCACAACTCCGTATGTATGTACATTCAGTTACATATAGTTAGCTATGACGTCCATTTTGAGGATCGTAAGGGAGGAAAGAATATATACAAGCCCAAAGAGCGCTAGCGCCTCCTTAATAGGCTACCGTCTTGAGATAATATAACAGAACACAAAAACGAAAAACGAAAATCGAAGTTCAAATTCTGTTTTCAATGTCTTACGAAAATAGAAGATGAAAAAACGGAAATGACAATTGCAATTCTGTTGTACGAAGTCGTGGGAAAACGAAAAACGAAAATAGAAGTTGCAATTTCGTTTTCAATGTAGCTGGAAAACGAAAAACCGAAAATAAAAGTTCGAATTCCCTTTTCCGATGACGTGGGTAAACGAAAAACGAAACTGGAAGTTTGAATTCCGTTTTCCTATGTCGTAGGAAAACGGTTGGCACTAAGGTACACGTATATTTTGTAGTACCTTGGTCAAGGATACGGGAAGTCGAGTGTAAAAGCCGATCATTCTTTCGTGGGAGTTCATATTCGGCCAAAACTTCCGCTTTTAATTTCTGGAAATCCCAGTTGCGAATGGCACAACATTTTGCGGAATTTCCGTGGAAAAGAAAAACCTCGCTCGCCAGGTATTCCCTACTTTTCGAAAATATCTACGTTCCATTAAATTTTGCTCCCGGAATTCAGTTCGTATTTCGCAAATGCAGCTTTCATTTAATATAACTTGTATTATCTGGAAACTTTTGGCCAAGTTTCCAAAGTTCTGTAATTTATGGTTGATTAGAAAACGATAAATCCCAGACAAAAAAGTTGGGACACGAAGCAAGTTCTCCCCTCCCCCACCTACAATGTTCATAACCAGGTGATTTTTCTCCCTTCTTGTTGAGAAAACGTAACATTTTCCAACATTGATTAGAGGGTATAGGGGATACGTGATCCAGCTCAAGCGTCCCAACTACTTTTGTCCGGGACTGAAGCTCTAAGTAGTAATTATGACAAGTTCTATGAAAGCACTATTTGTTACATTTATTGTTCTTATTTACAAAGGTTTTGCATTTAACCACTTAGTTTAGGGATCCAACATAGGTTTCGCGGGATGCGAGATGAGAGGAAAAATGAAGGCGGAATACGGGATGACAGAACTTTTAATGGCGGGATGCGGGATAAAAACAGTTCGGTGAAAACGGGATTTGCTCTTTTTGACAGACGGGATGCGAGATAGTCCTAAGAGCGACGGCGGGATGCGAAATCGACGGCGGGATGCGGAATGTAAAGAGGTAAATTACACATTACAGTCGTTACACGGAGGAACTACGACTCTTTATCAGGCGGAATCGAGATAAACATTCCGACCCGGGCGGGATGGTGCGATTGAGCCAAAAATACTAGCGGGATGCGGGATTGAAAAAACCTATGTTGGACCCTCTTAGTTAGCGAACGGAAGTTTTGCGAGCTGGCTTCATGAGGTTAAACTTCCGCCGGAGTTTTAAGTTTGCAGTATACAGCTATTTCAATTAACGCGGTCGGAGCAAAGCTTTAAGCTTTCTTTCTCTTCAGACGTCTGGAAACAATGTTCCTTTCGCCACACTTAATTTCAGAATTTTTAACCAAAGGTCGTTTTATAATAGTGAAAGAAAAGCTAGAGAAAAATGGTCTAATGAGTGGAAAATCTATTGTATCCTTGCTAATACTTCACGAGCAAAGATACAAATTCGTAGATTTCCTCTACACCAACATGCAAACTTTCGACAAATACCCTGACTACTGTTCGGTCTTGTCGCGAAAACATGACGCTTTCATCTGACAACGTCGACTGAAATAGCTG
Organism: Orbicella franksi; assembly: GCF_964199315.1. Classification (NCBI taxonomy): domain Eukaryota; kingdom Metazoa; phylum Cnidaria; class Anthozoa; order Scleractinia; family Merulinidae; genus Orbicella; species Orbicella franksi. The sequence continues at coordinate 16,326,617 of NC_138159.1, forward strand.
TAAACGTAAAACTTCAAGAGGCATCGCAGTCATCAGTATTTATTCAATACCTTTTTGTAGTGTTTAGCTTTATCAAGCTTAACACATTGACATTAAAATAAAATTAGTATCATTTATTCATTATTTATTTAGTGGAATCTCTCTTTAAGCCCGGGCCAAACGACAACGACAGAAACGACAGTCGCCTTCTAATCACGAGAGATACGCGAGGGTATTTTTTCAACTCTCAGCGAGTGTGGGCAAAACGGGAGAAAACTCTTCGTGACTGGCTAGAAAAATTGGAACAGGTTCAAATTCGATAGGAATATACGAGGGTTAACGTGAGTCCCCGATAACGCACGAAGGTTGACGAGAGCCACCGATAACGCACGAAGGTTGACGAGAGTCACCGATAACGCACGAGAGTCGCCATGCAAGAGTTTAAGAGAGTCACTGAGACCCCGTCCACACTGCGCCAGAGGAATTTGAAAACGAAGCTTTATTTCTACGTTTAGCCCTGCCGTCTACACTAATCCGTCACGAAAACGGAGCTTTTCGAAAACGCTTTTCAAATCGGACGAATTGGAAAACGCCGGCTCTTCGTTTCCGCGTGAAAGGAAAAACATTTTGAAAACAGAGCTTTTCGAAAACGATTGCGTCACAATAATCATGTGATTTTCCTGGATGAATTTTCCTCAAACGCAAATCCAAAATGACCGGTGACTGTTACGTTTTTAAATTCCTCCGGCGTATTTTGTCGGTAACCATTTGATGCGTTTTCAGAGTGAAACTTCCGTTTTCAAATTTCTACGCGGCATAGTGTGGACGGGGCATGAGGCGTATATGACTTTCAAGCCAGGCGAGACTCAATGCTTTTTGTCCTTTGGCGCGGGCCCCCTGAGGACCAAAAAAAACAAAAAAAGGAAATTGGTGTTGTTGAAAGGTGGCCTCGATTGTGTGGAGGCCATTAGATAAGATTCACCGTGCTTTTGTTTAAAGTGTTGTAAGCTTTGTAAGGTCAATGTAAATCAGCTGTAAAACTTTGAAGTAAATAAACTGAATTAAACGGTTACTCATTCTCTTCAGATGATTTAGTATCACGCGAGGTCGCGCTCTTCATGTCAAATATGGTAAATTTATTGTTATTTTTTTAATACGGTTTATGTGTACTAAAAATTTCCCACTGTTAAACCAAGAGAGTTAAGACCCACAGTCTTAACGTTTTGACAGAATGTCTGGTCTTTTGTGCGTCGCGGGCGTGTTGTTGAGAAATAAATAAAAAGATAAAAAACTAAAAGCCCACTGATTTGTTTCATTTAAACGATTTCCCCTTTTACATACATTCAAAATATATTCCCAATAAAATATTATTCCCCTGTGCTAACAACAGGTTCTTTGTACAGCCATTTGTCTGTTGCTTCAGTAAAAACCATATACTTTTCCATTTACAAAGACTCCAGCCTCACCTAAGCTGTTTCGTTCCGTCAATTTATTCTTTTTACAGATTGTTTTTTACTTCTTCAGTCCCAATACATTTTGGCTAATTGTTCCGTGGACATCGCCAAAACAATTTTAAAGCCAAAGCCTGAATTAGAGACCTACACAGGAAATCCTTTGTGTTCATGGGGTACTGCTGTTATGGGAACGGAATGACACTCTAATTAACCACAATATAGTCCAAGAATCTTCTGGGAATTATACCATTCTCATATCTCAAGAATGCTTGCGAACCTACACCCTCCAAAAAAATTTTAGACACTTTTTTCGGGCAAAAATTTCGGACACTTTCCTGAAACATAAAAACCACGTGTTAGACTGAAACTATATCTGTTAGAATGATAGTTTTGGCTTTGCAGATATACCGACGGGAAAATAAGAAAATTTCTATCAATCCGTTACGTATCTTCGGGCCCCTAAACTGTGTCTCAACTAGTTCAGATAAATAGCTCTAAAGCCGCTAGTTTCTTTTATGGAGCGAACTCTGATCGCTCCATAAAAGAAACTGGTGGCTATAGAGCTATTTAAAAGTGTTATACTGTACTATAAACATTTCGGACGATTTTATTTTGGGACAGTTTTTTGTCCGAAATTAAAATCGTCCGAGTTATTTGCAAGTAATTTATGTTGGGTTACATGTACAGGGCCAGGGTCTCCCAAAGGGTTTATTTTTCTCTTTCAACTTCTATTTTTCTTTTGTTTATTTACTTGAAGCAGGAGCCCGTTGATCCTGGTTGAAGATTCGGGTTGGAAAACTAAGCAGAGGCGTGTTATATCTCAGCTAAACTCGATTCTGAGAAGTCTTACAAGACCCTTTGAAGTTTTCGTCTTCGGAATGTTGAGAAATTCCAGTAAGACGTTTTGTCACCGTTGAATTTTGAAATTAAGCTTCTATGAAACCGAATAATATAATTAGTTCGCTTGTAAAACGGTACAACTGAAACATTTAATTGCGTTGTTTTACCCCATTTAATTATCAAATGCTCTCTCTCGAAATAAGCTTTCTGTCATTACTGAAATCTTTTATAGGTGAAAAAGATTAATTTTTAGACTTCTGTGTAAAAACCGTTGATGTTAAAAAAAAATGTTCCCGGGTCGAAGCCGGCAAGAAACCTGTTAATTTAAAATCCAGACATTTCACAAGCATATGGTATATTAGCTATTGTTATTGAAATTTCAATAGATGAGCATCTTAATCATGCGACAATTCATTACCCATCAGAAATAGTGTCTGTAAAGTAGGTAAACATGAGCATTATATTGCAGTCACCTGCCATTTAGTAGGAGGACTTGTCCACTGAAAATTCAAAAGCTTCTCTCTCCATTTAGCTGTGTTTGACTTTTGACAAGAGCTCACGACCAAAAGGAACAACTGAAGAGAAGGTGGGCAAAACAGCTTTTTACTGAGTATGCCTCTCCTAGCATTAACCAAAATGGATTTAGTAGCTAGTGATTTGCAGTTACTCGTCCTTAAACCCATTAGCTTTTCGTTTATAGCATGCTGTGGTAATTACTCACGGAAAATGCCCCTAATTTATATACGACAACAAAATTTTCATATTTTTCAGAGATACACAACGTTCATTGTCTATAACATAGCACAGGCGAAAAGAAAAGGAACAAGCTTTATACGGTTTCATAAGTTCGTAAGTGTTAAACTAGAATTGTTATGTATTTAGACTCTATAGTTGCAGCAACAAAACAGACGGCATAAACTTTCCAGCTGTATTTCCATCAAGGACACATACAGCTACGGAACAATCCTATATGAAAACGTCGGGGATGTTCGTCGTCTCGCTTTGGGGTGTAAATCAAGGATTTTGGTCTCACTTGGAGTGTTCAGGACGAAATTCCACTAGTTGTAGCTGTCAATGCATCTTTTAGGGTGCACTCGAAGAGATGACGATTTGCGCAGCTCTCTAGCTAGCTGTCGAGTCCGATCTACAAGCCCGGGCTCCTTTCCCGAACAGCAGATGAAAAAATTTCCAGTACCACCATGAAATCCCTGGTTTCTACACAATGATATAATCATCCCTTCTTCGTTTTAAGTAGCATCTTTTAGAGGTCAAATAAAGCTCGAGACACGCCCATATTTGTCTGCTTTAGCTAAATTCAATTTTTTTTGGCGAGTATTACCGACGTTTTCATATGGGAGCCACCCCTTTCCGCGCTAGAGCCTCTGTTTAAAAAGAAAACAGCGAGACTTTATTTTGCTCTTGACCAAATTATGACAGAAAACATTCACGTTGGAGCAGCTGTTTTTAAGCATGTTTATCGCCCATTTTGGCCAATACATTGAAATATTTCGAATTGTCAAAACGAGTCTGTGGCATAGTTTGTGACACGCTGAAAAAGGCGCAGTGACGAGACACGATAAACAAGCAATTATTCAAAACAGCACAAAGGTGTTGAAAAAAAGTGTATTTTTTCCCCTTCAGTTTGAACCCAGGACTGCGGACAGAAGTACACTCTTTTCCATTTCTGTAAGTCAATGGATTATATTTATTCCTCGAAATAAATGCGGACAAAATTTATTTAAAATTTATAAATGCGGACACATACGACTTCCCATTTCTCCACAGCCCGGAAATGGAATTGTGAATCAATTAACCCAAAGCGAGTTGGAATTGTGCGTGCGCAAGCTTCTTCTTTCTTAATCAATGATGTTAAATCTGCGATTTTAATTCTTCGTTGCGTTGAAGATTAGCGGAGAATTTCAGGCTTGCTTCAGCTTATTTATACTTATTTATAAGAACTACGTTACATGACTGACTCCTTTTGTTGTCACGTTTGTTAAAAGCAATTAAGTGCTATTGACAGGTGCTTTTCCATAAAAGAAAGCATTGAATACACTTCCCTTTTTAACTATGTTTTGCAAAAAAAAGCTAGAGCAATGTCATCGGACCTCAGATGAACGAAACAAACAAGTATATAACAATGTGCAATACAATATGCAATACAATACAAGTATATAACCCCATGCAATACAAAATCAACGGTCACTACATAATAAAAATATTATTTACCTTTTCACGCGGGTAAGTAAGTTATACATCCGCAAAACTTCACAAATGAAACCGAAAAGCCACAAATACTTTAATTCATCAGTTATATTGAAAAACAACATTTGATCGTGTTTTTTGGATTCGTAAATTCGATCAATATCTTGTCGTAGGAAAAAGAAAACTAAGCTTTTTAGGTCATTGAAACTGGAAAATGACAAACAGTGTTTTTGTAATTTACCGAAAAATAGTTCAAACGAAGTAGAGGTTCGATATATAAATGAGTTAAAACCACAAAATGACATCTCCCTGATGAATTCTAATTTTACTCAACTTACAAAGTTTTCCTTTTTTATTTTTAATAATTCAAAAGAAAAACTTATTGCAAACCTTAACTGAAAGCAATTCCATGAAAAACACGTCCTGAGTCACAATTTAGAACTTAACTAAATATGGTTTTTAGCAACGTAAGTTTAGTTCGCGAATTAAGTAGAAACAATATATTTTCGCTTTTCCAAGCTAAAGCCATTAACGGAAAAGGTGCCGTTTAATTATTAACATTTGTTGACACAGCGAAAGATTCTTTCCTCCTTTTAAATTTTGTTCAAGAGTATGTCTCTTTTTGTTGTAAATAGCACTTTCAGGACCTAATTCAGTACTAATGAATTTTTTCAGCTGTGCGGAAGAGTAGTTGAAGTTTGGTTGAAGGATTAATCAGCCCGAGGTGAATTTGCCGAAAAAAATGCTGAGTTATCAATTTAATCTTTTCACACATATTATTATGATAAAAGCTGAACAAGAGTCCAGGATGCGCATTTCTCAGGCCGGATAAATTTGAAAACGAAGCTTTATTTCTGCGGTTAGGCCTACAGTGCACATTAATCCGTCACGAAAATGGAGCTTTTCGAAAACGCTCTTCAAGCCAGGAATTTGAAAACGCCGGCTTTTCGTTTTCGTGTGGACGGAAAACATTTTGAAAACGGAGCTTTTCGAAAACGATGGCCTCACGATAATCATGTGATTTCCCTGACTGACATTTCTTCAAATGCAAATCCAAAATGGAAAAATGAACGTTAATTGTTGCGTTTTTAATTGGGGCCAGTCATATCCCTTTGTGTCGTTGCGTTTTCAATGTGTTCTCCTTAGTCAAGAATGACTCTCCATCATATATTCTGTTATCAAGGCGAATCTAGGTGGTTTAGTCCAAGCGCACTTATAGCACTTAGAAATCTGCTTTTCAAACTTTGTTTTACAAAACAACCTTCCTTTATGGGTGAAGAAGTGAATACGACTATTAATTTCACAGGCAAAACGAAATTAACGGACATGACTTAATGAACCAATAATATTTACAAACCTTTTAGCCCGGGCGTATGGTGTATTCAATTTTTAATATAGATCGAACTTTCACAAATGGAAAAAGCCACAAATATGCAGAACTGTAAATAGCTTCATTTCACTGATAAACAACAGGTTTATAATTAAGCAGTCTTATTAGCAGATTTTGTGCTTCATCCATTTTGTGTCAGAACAAAACTAAACTTTTAAGTCTTTTAACATTGTCAAAACTCGTTGAGTAGAGAAAGTATTCAAACTGAAATAATTAACTGTATTGTTTTTATTCAGTATAACTAATTTTAAATAAACGAAACGTCAGTAAAATAAAATAGGACCACAAATTGGCGACTTTCCTGAACTTAAAATCAGTCTCCGTTTTCCTGGATGTAGGGGAATTTCGCCGAAACGTCGATAAATATATTTGTGGTCATGTTTCTTTTCATGTTTTTGACATCAATTTAACTGAACAGGTCCATTAATTTAATTTGTTCTTTTTTTCTAGTTCAGAACCAGTTTTTATTGAAGTTATATAGCCCAGGGCGAAAATTTTTTCCCGAGAGTCACTTCCATCAAAGTTTTCTATGAAATTTTCCTCAATTCGTTCAGGAAGTAAAGAAGTTAAGTTTCGTGGGGAAAATATATTTTATTTAACAAATAAAGAAGCCTAAGCCGTGTATTACACTGTGATAAAACTGACACGACGGGCATTTGAGAATACGAGGGAAATCTAGAAAACACGAGCCGCAGGCGAGTGCTCTCTACATTTCTCGAGTGTTCTCAAATGTCCGGAGTGTTTTACGAACAAGTTCTCGAAGGTGATTAATCTTGATGACAAGGCACCGTTTCCACATACTAAGTTTGTTGGGTAAAATTAAAATTTCAAAAAATAAATTTGTTATAGAATATTATTTAAGTTTTTAAAAAAAAAATGTCATGCGCTAAATTGCCAAATGATTTCAAACTATCAAAGCACACTCACAATTATTTTACATTGTGTTGATTTTAAGGATTGTCTTGCCAAGGACTCGAGCGTAATGGCTTTTGTCAAAAGGCTTTTTTACCTAGCAGCTGTGCTTGGAGTATCGCAACTGTTTTGTAACGTGGAGGCACAGCAATGTAGCAGACAAAGTCGAAAAGAAGCTTCCCAGTTTGGCATGATGTTACAGAGACACATCTTCAAACGGATGACGGATCCTTCGTATGTTTGTGTTAAGGAGTGTCGCCTTGACTTACGGTGCCAAAGTTTCAACTACGTTATTTCCAAAGAGATGTGTGAATTGAACAATCGCACCAAGGAAGCGAGACCTGAAGATTTTGTTCCAGACCCTGACAGATATTACTTTAGACGAGACTTTGGTAGAGGTAACTAATCATAGTTTTATCAAGTTCCTTTCTTACCCGGTTTAGTGAATTTCTCGTTTCTCGATTTAAGAAAAGAGGCACATCATGCATACGTTGGTAATACGAATTGCAAAATTATCATGATGAAAAAATATATGCAATAACGATTGAAATTGTCGGACACTTCGGATGAATGTTGGAAATTCTCTACATCTTGACGAGCCTTTACATCACCTTGGGAAATCGTCGGAATTCGTCGGGTCATCTTCGGAAATTTTGTAGGTCTTCGGTTAAACTTTGGAATCTTTGTAGGTTGTCAAAAAATCTCTGGGAATCCTTCGAATAAACCGATCAAAATGCATTAATTATTCTGCTCTCTACGCTTTAAACGTATATGAAATGATGTCGATATATAGATAACATCCTCAGTATGATTCAAGAATCACACGGGAACTGTAACACACCTGGTTAATATCACGGATTATTATACGGTTGTACATGTGTTTCACAAGGACTGGGAACTACCAAATTCACGAATTTGATCGGCTAAAATCGATATTGACCGCGGTCTAGATTTTCCCATTTAGACCGGCACCTAAATCGGTTACATTTTGCGGTGAAAAAGCTGTAAACTAAAATACAAAAATGTTGACTATTTCCTTAAAAAACTATTAGTGGAAGTGCCAAAACGCCTGATGAGAAAAAAAATATTAAAGAGGACGAGCAAACTTTGGCCGATTTAAGTTCAGCTCATCGCGGTTCGCAAGGAAAATGCCAGCTAGTACAAACCAGTTACATTAGAAGAATCAAATTTTTCTTTTGTGCCATATAATAAACATCTTATTAACCGAGCTTAGTCGGTCTGTATGGGAGAATCTTGATCTCGGTCTTGCATACAGACCGAACACAGTGAGGTCTGTACTCACGACCTTGGTCAAGATTCTCCCATACAGACCGACTAAGCTCGGTTAAACAAAAATGTATGAATTCCTTCATCGAGCCAAATTTTGCTCGTTAAAGACTAAGAATGGTCAATTGGACCGATTTATGGCGAAAAAGAAAGTTTTGGAGAAAATTTGTGCTTTTCTTTAATAAGAGCTAATGAATAATATTCGCTTTCCAGTCCCCCTCGGTTCCATTCCTGAACTGCCTGCTGAATCGTGCCATGAAATCAAGGCGAGTGAAGGAGGACAAGCCGTCAGTGGAACATACTGGTTTTATTCTATTGTACCAGACAACGTTGCACTTGCATACTGTGACATGAAAACCGAAGGTAACTTTACCCAGTTTTCTTTTTTTGTCGCTGTTTTGAGGTGTCCAGTTGCACACAGCTTTTGCAGCAAAATGAGGAAAAAAAGTTACGAAACATTATACATGGTTTTTACACGTAACAATAAAAAATGTATTTTTGATTATGACAAGGTCTTTTTCTAACCCTGACGTCTTATACAGATATCTAGATTTTTTTGCAGTATTTAACAAGAGGAAATCGTCTATTTGTAGCGCTAGAGTCAAGGAAATTCAAGGTCGGGGTTCTTTTAGACTTAAAATAGTAATTACCATTTACAACAACCTCTCTGGGAAACTTTGGGCAAAATACATTAATTTGATTCCAAGGTGGGCTACTTTCAAATTTCAATATTTAGACTTCAGACCTCTTATTATGCACATTCACTACTGGTAAAGACTACAAAATTAACTTCAAATTGAAGGAAACCCGAAAGTAACAGTTTTCTAAGATAGAGATATTAAATAAACCATAAAGAAACAAGGATGGTCTAGAATGGAGAAGACTGACACGGTTTACAAAAGAAGAACTTCAAAAAAATAGGCTAAACTTTTCAATATGAGCAAACCGTGAAGTAGGTCCTTTAACTAGGAACATTTGTAGTCTTTACCCTTAAAATGGTAGCTTGACTTGATAATATGGACCTCTATGAGACTCCAAAATCAGAGGTGTTGTTAACGAATTCTATCCATTTCAAAACCTTAAAAAAGATGAGTGTATTTTGCTATCCTTCCCTCAGACCTGGACGAATGCAATTCCTCAGTTCCTGTTTGTCACGAGAGTGCCACGTGTCAGAATACCATTGGTTCTTATCGCTGCTTATGTAACAGGACTGGGTTTATTTATCAGGATGGAAAAGGTTGCGTTGGTAAGTATAACATGACTTGGTCAGCCTAGTGCTGCCTGAACTCGACCTTTTCAAATAAAGTAAGTACGTAGGTATGAATTCTTGTCCACGGTTTTGGCAAACTCTAAACAGCAGTCTCAGAATCTCATATCTTGTGTTATAATTTTTTACTTCGCTCGAATTTAAAGGAGCTCAGTTACGTTATTTTGAGTCATTTTGGCCACGTACAAAATTGAATCTAAATTGAAGGAAACCTGGAAATATAAATTTACTAAGATAGAAAAACACAATAGAGATAATAATCAACCATAAAGGAGCAAGGATGGTTAAGGATGGAGGAGATTGACACGGATTACAAACGACGAACTTGAAAAATTTAGGCTAAACTTTTCAAGATGCGCAAACCGTGACGTAGGCCACTTAAGTGCTAGCTGACAATCCCTCGATTACCACTCGTTTATTGATCTTTACACCTGTTGTACAAAGCAAACTAACTACAGGCTGCGTCAGAGGTTTCGCACTAAGGCAAGGCTATAGCAAAGTGCTATAGCAAAGTTGAACAGGAAAACGAATTTAATCATTTCGATAAGAAAATGAGTACTTGAAAAGAGCGGAAATAAAGTTATCAACAGTCGTTATATCTGATAATCTTCGACAAACTTCGGAAGACAATCGTAAAGATTCGTTTTATCCCTTCGGATCATCGTGGAAAATCTTCGTCCACAAGTCACCTTTGGCGCTTCTTTTCCTTTGCTTTACAGATGTTGATGAATGTGCCGACGGGTCACATGATTGTGACGTCAATGCCGACTGTAACAATATTGCGGGATCCTACATATGCTCGTGCAAACCAACATATTTCGGAAACGGAAAATACTGTACAAGCTTCCGTGAGTTTTTAGTCTGTCATATTTGCAATGATATTATAAATTAATAAACGAACCCTTCTGTCCTAGCTTTATAATCTTGGGATAACTTTTGTTCGCTACGTGCACCGTGTGGGGGTGAGCAAAACATCAAGATATATTTTTGTCTCATACAAAAACTAGGCTTTTGTGGGTGGGCCATGTTCGCGGGGGCCTCATGGTTAGTGCGCTCGACTCCGGATCGACCGGTCTTGGTTCAAGTCCTAGCCGAGGACATTGTGTTGTGTTCTTGGGCAAGACACTTTACTCTCACAGTGCCTCACTCCATCCAGGTGTATAAATGAGTACCGGCGAACTTAATGCTGGGGGTAACCCTGCGATGGACCAGCATTCCATCCAGGGGGGAGTAGAAATACTACTAGTTGCTTCATGCCACAAAAACCGGGATAAGCTCTGGCCTGATGGGCCAATTGGCCCGTATTCCCACTTAACCTTTTTACCATAATTTGCTAATTTATTTAAGATGGCTCCTGCTTTTTCTTTTGACTCAAAGCCTCACTTTGCTATTCTCTCTTACCCAGGCGGCCTCGGTTCATCCGTTATTCTTGCTGGTCTCGGTCGCAAAAATTACACCGAGAAGCTGATTTCCTTTTTGGACCCAGTCCTCCTGAGCTCACAGCGTAGTGGGTTTGTGCGGTGCTGGCATGCCAAGACTGACGGCTCGGCTGCATCGATATTCCACGACAACTGTGATGGAAAGGGACCCACCTTGACCATCATTAAGTCCGGCAACTACACATTTGGTGCATATACCGACGTGTCCTGGCATAGCAGTAAGTAGCAATTAGACAGTTGTTTTCTTTTTTTAAATTTGGTGGGGGTGTGCGACCCGCTTCACAAAACCCATACCCTATTTATGACCAAAGTCTGCGATTTTCCCTACCCTATTTACGACATGACCAAAAGTCCGATACCTCATTTAAGACCAGACCCTTGAATCAATACCTTGTTTCAGACCTGCCTTATAATTAGTTCCCTAGTTCAGACCAAGGTTAAAGGCAATGTTTATATGCTTTTAGTGGAAGGATAGCTTTTTCTATAAGACATACCCGATCCAAGACTAGAGTTCAAAAACCATACCCTATTTGGGACCTAAATGGCCAAAATCTATACTCTATTTACGACAAAAACTGCTAAAAAGCCATACCCTGTGGAGCCGCACATACCTGTATAGCCCATATAAGGAAGTGACCCCCCTCCCCGTCCGGGCAATACAATTTCCTTTCATCAGTGTCTGTTTACAGCCGAGGTATTCAGAATGTTTCAAACGTTTCTCTTCATTTCAGCTCCTTGCGACTACTCTACAGCCAGTAAAGCTTTCATCTTCTCGCTTTACAACAGCAAAGGATATAATCCTGTCAAGCTGACCCAGTATCGAAATCAGGAAAAAGCAATGTATGGTTGTTCCAGTTACGGACCCATTTTTGGTCATGTTCAAGTTAGTTATGGCCATGACATCTTCATATCGGACAACGCTTTGAGCAACCAACATTCTTATACCCGATGTGGCTCTACGTACTCCGTTCCCCCCGGATATGTAACTGGTTACTGTGGATTTTTCACTGGAGGCCGATATTTCACTCCTACTGACATTGAAGTGTTCTACGAAATAGGTAATAAATATTCGCAAATAAAGCGGCTTCAACCAAAGTAATCACTACAATAAGCGACTGGCTGACGATGCTCGCACCACGCTGTCGTCCAATCAGAAGTAATCTAAGATCAGAACCAATCGCAACTCGCTCGTACACAGCTCTCGCACACCTTTTCCCGCTCTTCTGCTTCTGCTTCTGCGCGCTCAGCTACATGTATTTGGTTCTGGTTTGATTGGTTCACTTGATAATTCCTCGTGTAACCTGTTTTTCAGCATAAACGCTACAATTTCTTTCAGATGCCTGCCTCTGTCAGTACAATCAATTGCAGTATACTTCATAGTTGTGGGAGGCGCGGTGGCCTCATGGTTAGTGCGTTCGTCTCCGGATTGAGCGGTTCGGGTTCGAGCCCTGGCCGGGGACGTTGTGTTGTATTCTTGGGCAAGACACTTTACTCCCACAGTGCCCCTCTCCACCCAGGCGTACAAATGGGTACCGGCGAACTTAAAGCTGGGGATAACCCTGCTATGGACTAGCATCCAATCCAGGGAGGAGTAGAAATACTCCTAGTCGTTTCATACTACAGAAACTGGGATTAGCTCCGGCCTGATGGGCCACTTGGCTCGTATGCAGACTTTACCTTATCTTATAGAGTGAAGCCGTAGATTTTCGACTATGTTGCAAAGATTTTTGACTTGTTTGGTGAGACTTTCAAAACTTTCAGATATTATCCCAAGGTCTTTATCATTTCGGAACATGAGCATGTCTGCCGTAGTTTGGAAAAGACGTGAGAATGTTTCCAGGAAAGATGCAAAGTGTTTTTTATCATATCGTAAACACATCTTATTTGAAACTCATTTTGCCGAATCAGTATGTCAAATTTCATTAAAAGACATTAAACGACCAGTTACTAAAAAATTCCGGAAATTTCGGTCAGAATGTAAATGGTAAGACAATTTTGGCTCGACCGAACGGGAAATTTCATAATTCTCAACAGAAATTTCCGACTGGAAAACATGCTTATTACCATTGGCAATCTTTCACCGCCATCTTGGAATATAATCAAGTTGAACTTGTCCTGGTCTCTTTTGGTAAATTGGTTTTTCTTGAGTAAATGGTAAATCGTCAATCGGAACGGAACTTACCAGCGGGCATTTTTGGTAAACAGCTAAGAACTACGAATTCATTTGCCTTTATCTCACTTCAAAATACCACAAATTTTCTTTTATTCTACAGGGGGCCTTGGTGCATCGGACATTCTTGGAAGCCTCGATTTCGGCAAATACTTGGGAAAGCTTATTTCTTATTTAGATCCAGTCGTCCCGGATGCATTCCGCAGTGAGTTTGTGCGGTGCTGGCATGCAAAGACTGACGGCTCGGCTGCATCTACATTCCACAACAACTGTGACGGAAAGGGACCCACTGTGACGATCATTAAGTCCGGCAGCTACATATTTGGTGGATATACTGATCTTTCTTGGCAAAGTGAGTAATTTTGAGAAAGTTTTCAGTCTGAACTGTCTTCGTTTCTTAGGCCTTCTGGACAAATGTGAAACCTTGTCATTGTTATCAGTTTTCTTCCTCAGCCAGAACATGTCGATGTCATTCATGCAACGATAAGTTATCGCTTAACACTAATATAATCTTATAACTCTTTCAAGCATCATGCGAAACACCTTTGAAATCCTCTCGACTTGCGCCTTTGTTGCGCTATGACTGCATTTTTCTGGTCTACCTAACTTATTACATGAAATTTTCGCGACACGTTTATTTCGCGAGTTTGAGGTGCGCACATTTCGCGACACTTAAATTTTGCGATTTTGCAAGAATTTTGTACTTTGAATCACTTTAACTTCGCGTTTTTGAGTAACACACAATTTATTTCCTTGGCAATTTTACTTCAACATGTCCTTGAATTTAAAAAACCGACTTTATCAAAGGTACAATCACGTCAAAATTAACAAAAACGCAACGGCGATCCTATATCTCAAAAGTAAGTCACTTCATTTTCGCGACACTCATTGTTCGCGTCACTTTAATCTCGCGATATTTTTAAATCGCGAAATTCGCGAAATTAACGTGTCCCGATAATTTCATGTAATAAGGTATTTTTGTTATATAAAAATATATCCATTAACACGATTTCTTTTACTGTGCTATTTGTTTCAGTTGATCGTTAGTCCTTCGTGCGTGAGCGAGTACGGGGGAACTCCCATTTGAGAAGGTCGGGGATGTTCGTCGAAAAATTGAATTTTACAACCTCTAAAGGAGACCACTTTGGGCGTTGCTCGAGCTTTTATTGGATGCCTGAAAGATACCACTTAAAACGGAATAGGTTCGATTACCAGCCGCTGATCAGGCAAGGAGCCCGCGCTAGTAGACCTGACTCGAGAGATCGGCGCAAATCGACCCTAAAAACTATTGTTGTTGTTATTGTTTCTTCGAGTTTACACTAAAAAATACTTTGGCAGCTAAAAATAGTGGCGTTTCGTCGTAAACGACGTAAGCGAGACCAGAATCCTTCAGCAAAACAACGAGGGTCCCCGACCTTTTCATTTGGGAGTTCCCCTGGGGATGCGGGTAGAACACCGCGAAAAAAATGGCCCGTGGGATTTCGCGCGGCCTTTTTTTCCTCGAGGTTTATTCACGGTCACGCTCGACGGACTAAGCGAAAGAGAGACTACACGTAGTCTAGTTGATTGTCAGAATGTTTAGACGCTTATTTTCATCTTAGATTCTGGCGGTTATACTTCAGCTAGGAAAGCTTTCATCTTCTCGCTCTACAATGTCAAAGGATATAATCCTGTGAAGTTGACTCAGTATCAAAATCAGCAGTATGCAATGTACACTGAGCCCAATTACGGCCCCAGCTTCGGTTACGGGCCTGATATCTACATATCGGACAACGCTACGGCCAACCAAAATTCTTCTACCCAGTGTGGCGGAACCTACTCCTTCCCCTCCGGATATTCAACTGCTGGCTGTGAATTTTTCACTGGAACCAGTCATTTCACGCCAACTGACATTGAAGTGTTTTACGAAATAGGTAATAAATCACTGGAAAAGTTGAAAATTTACAGAGTATGTAAATAACATGTAATTAACATGTAAATAATCAAAAAGACACTGTAAAGAATAATTTACATGATTTTTCCCCTTTTACATGTTTTGGAGGTTTCATGTAAAAAACATGTAAATATTTTAAGTGAAACATGTAAATGATGAAGAAAACACTGTAAATGTTTCAAAGCAAAGGGCTAAGATCATGTAAATAACATGTAAACTGTTCCTGCGAATACTGTAAATAGCCTGTAAATCTCTTGTGATTCAACCTAGAAACCCGTAAATAACATGTAAATTTAATACAGGGAGGCTGCCATAATACTGTAAATAACATGTAAATAAAAAAGGGGAGGCTGTAAACAACATGTAAATAAAAAAAGGGAGGCTGTAAATAACATGGAAAATGAAAACAGGAGCCTGTAAATAACGTGTAAATCAAAAAAGGGAGCCTGTAAATAACGTGTAAATCAAAAAAGGGAGCCTGTAAATAACGTGTAAATCAAAAAAGGGAGCCTGTAAATAACATGTAAATCGAAAATGGAGCCTGTAAATAACGTGTAAATCGAAAAGGGAGTCTGTAAATAACATGGAAATCAAAAACGGAGCCCATAAAGAACATGTAAATTGAAAAAGGGAGGCTGTAAATAACATGTAAATCAAAAAAGGGAGGCTGTAAATAACATGTAAATCGTAAAAGAGAGCCTGTAAATAACATGTAAATCGAAGAAGGGAGCCTGTAAATAACATGTAAATCGAAGAAGGGAGCCTGTAAATAACATGTAAATCGAAAAAGGGAGCCTGTAAATAACATGTAAATCGAAGAAGGGAGCCTGTAAATAACATGTAAATCGAAAAAGGGAGCCTGTAAATAACATGAAAATCGAAAAAGGGAGCCTGTAAATAGCATGTAAATTGAAAAGGGGAGCCTGTAAATAACCTGTAAATTGAAAAAGGGAGCCTGCAAATAACCTGTAAATTGAAAAAGGGAGCCTGTAAATAACCTGGAAATGGAAAAAGGGAGCCTGTAAATAACATAGAAATCGAAAAAGGGAGGCAGAAACCCTGTACGATAAATGACTTGTAAATAATAACTTGAAGAAAAATGCATGGAATGTACTGTTTTATTGTAATCAAATCTGTTGACCTTAATTATAATAGTAGAAAATATGCAAATTTATACAGAATCAGAAATTTATTGCAATCAGAACAAACTCAGTAAACTTCAAATAGTTTTTATATACCATGAATAAGGTTTACAATGTATACATTGCAACAAATAAAACATGTTTTCTTTTCTATCTATCCATAACAAGACAACTTAAATGTAATTTTGTGCATGGCCAAAATATTTTAAAATACCATGACTGAGCTCCTTTAACCGAATTCAAGCACTTTTCAAGAAGACTACTAAAATTCAAGACCTTTTCAAGATAATAAAATGATTAAGAACTATACTGTTGTCAGCAACAACTAGTAAAAATTTTGCAATTTAGGTGCATTACTAAATTAAAATTGTTTGCGAATGGATACCTGTTTTAAATATATACTAAATCCACAAAGGCAAATGTAACATAATGATAATACCTTTGTCATAAAATGAATGAATAAACTGTTTTTTCTTACCAAGTAATTAATGTAGGATTAAATTAGCCTTAATAATTATTATGAAAAATGGGGGAGGCATGATGGCCTCATAGTTACATGTAGTGCGCTCAACTCCTGATCGAGCAATCCGGGTTCAAGCCCTAGACGGGTACATTCTGTTGTGTTGTTGGGCAACACACTTTACTCTCAGTGCCTCTCCACCCAGGTGTATAAGTGGGTACCAGTGAATTTAATGGTGGGGTAACCCTGCAATGGACTGGCATTTCATCCAGGGGGAGTAGAAATAGTCCTAGTTGCTTCCTGCTACAGAAAGCAGGATAAGCTCCAGCCTGTTGGGCCACGTGGCTCGTATGCAGACTTTACCTTTACCTTATTATGAAAATTACTGCAATGTAAGTGTGAAGTATTGATCAACTTTTTTCAGAGTGAATTGTTCTTTTGAAATAACAGAAAATAGGGAGAAAAAACATTTACCACAAGATAGAGATTGACATTTTAAATTCATCATAAAAACATTCATGCCAAAGGAATACTACATTGCATAACATAAAACAAGGCTTCTGACATCTTTTAGGCTATGTTTACAAAGTCACAGTTTCCTTCTTTTTCCAAAACTGTACGAAATCCAAACAGTACAAACATTTTGGACCCCTGACAAAGCATTCACTGTAAACAATATTCAAAATTTTACTTTTTCTTTTTGTGAAAAAAAAAAAACTGTACTGTAAAAAAAAAAATTCATAGGGGCCTGTTGAAATTGAAAGGCCTATCTAGTACCATAGTTCCCATAACACATCATGAGTTAATAAATTATTGTTCTGGTACTACATGTATGTAAACATAGCCTTTTCTTTTTATGATGAAATCTTATAGCTGCTGTATTGAACAATAAGTATCAACCTAGCAATCTAAGATATTTAAATTTGATGCTAATTCACTAACACAGGTACAGTGTAGGTGATACTTCAAAGCATTAAAAAATAATGTTTAAAGTGGTTGAATTTACGCCAGAAAGCTGCCAGAGCATATCAAAGTGTTGAAGGTCACCATGTTAGACTGTAATGCACCAGGGGCCCATTTCTCGAAGGTCCCAAAAAGTTTTCGCACCCAGAAAGCCATACCAAAATCTGAAATCTTATGCTTACAGAGCTGTTTTAATCGCTTATTCTCAATATGAACAGAGGTTTCCTTCACACAAGAAGTTTCAGGCATATACAGCTCTTAGGTTTTAGACACAGCTCAATTAAAGATGGCTTTGTGGGCCCGAAAAGTTTCCAGGGCCTTCAAGAAATGGGCCTTGGACCCCTTATAGAGTCATAAGTACTGTAGACTTCTCAGTGGCTGATTTTTTCCTGATCAAGCATCAATGCCAAGGAGTATGCATGTATTGACCACTCTCAATTTTACTTCATCCTACAAGTAACATAAAACATTTCGTTAAATAAGATAAGTTATGCCTGAGTATGAATCAGCAAATTCTGTGTATGATATCAATCAGCGAATTTTACGCTGGAGTTATTATTTTGTTTCTTATCATTCCAATTTATACTGTGACCTTTGAAATCGGACTGTAGCCAGTCATGTTGACTGGCCAAAGTAATTTTAGCTCAGTCACGTCTCGTTCCTGACCGGTCAGGATATTTACGCAAAAATCAAGTACATGTAATGTGAGCCAAATTAAACCCACAAATATAGTTTGTTTGTTCCAGTCACTGCTAGACCGTTTAAAAATTGGCTTAATATTTTTCCGAACAGATTTAACCCCAGCCACTCGAATGGCATTCCTATTGATCTTGAATGCATGACAAACAGCAAGCGAATGGTCATTAGCCGTTTGAACAGATACATGTATACATTGGTGTATGTTTTCATTAGAGGTCATAATAAATATGAGATTAAAAACTCTCAGATTTACAGTTGGGGATTTGATTGTTTATTCAAGAATGAACAACGTGACCGTCTCAACATGACATGACTGGTCAACATGACCGGCGAGTGAAGTTTTTGGCCAGTCAAGTCACCATTCTGGCCAGACATTGCCCGTTGACCAGCCATTATTTTGAGCCCTGAATATTCATCAATCAAACAGATCTTACATCTACATCTGTAGCTACTGTGTGACAAAAACTTTGCATCTCTGATTGGAAGGCACTGAATTTCAGAGGATGTAGAAGAACTACACTCAAAATGTGTGGCAGTAAATATTCAATGTTCACTATCTTCTACATTGTAATATTCATGCAAAATAAATCAAACTCCTATCAAACAATGTTTAAATAGTAAGTCAAGTTATTTGCAGGCACAATTTGATTGTTTCGTACGTGCACTTATGCTCTATTGGTGGACAAAGGTACAGCTGATGTCATAAATGTTTGTTTTTGTTTCTTTGTTATGTATTACGAAGCAGATAGATTCTATGTTGTCACGCATCTGTTCAGTAATAGATCACAGAAGACATCAAAATGTGGTAAGAACATCAGTGACACGCCTGAAAAATTCAGATTCTGAGACACACTCTGGTAATGGCTTATGTGAATATTTTTTTGCTTTTACCACATTTTGGTGTTATCTGTGATCTACTCAGGGTAGGAAAAACCCAGGTCTGGTTTCCTCAGCCAAGTAAATTTTGCTCTTGGGCAAGTGAAATTACAATGTAGCCTCAGTAGTCTTGTGAGTCTGACTAAAAATGCCAGCTTGAGAAATGATAATTTCCAGTCATTCCATTTCAAAACTTAAGACCTAAAGATTAGTTAATTATTAGGTTGAAAGCAAGAATTAGTTAGGAATCCGAGCGTACTTCATTCGCATTTGTCCTCTGATTTCCTTACTGGCCACCACACTGGCAACTAATATTTAAATGGGGGCAAGAGAAAACTGAAATTGACTGGCCCACTGGGCAAGTGACTTACAATTTTTTTTCCTGCCCTGCTACAGATGAATGAACAGATGCATGACACATGAAACCTACATGTATTTGGTAAGAGCCCAATTTCGTACAAGTAAAATGTACAGCTGTAACAGGGCTCTAAAGTGCTGTCTGGTCATCCCAGGGTAAGGCAATCGATTGAAATTGATCCATAAATTGATATAAATCAATAAATTGAAATTAATGTAAGTGTTATCACTGCTATCAATCAACTGAAAGAAATTCATACTCACATGCTAGTGAAGTTTCAAGTTATCGATTTGATTTTACCAAATTTATCAGTCATTAGAGAATCAATTGAAAGTTGGCCTCTCTTTGTTAGTTCACATAAACTGTAGAAAAATTGTGTCCCTCAACACAATGATTGATTGTAACTTTTTTATGTAGATTTCAAAGGCACTACCAAAGACCCCCAAAATAGTCCCCGATACATGTATGGCAGCAAAATATTCTGTTTACAAGATACAATGTTATGTTTTTATGCAATTGTATTCATGAGTTTATATTTCACTTTATATCTTTCTTATTAAATGTTGCTTAAAAGATAAGCTAGTATCAGCAAAATTGATAATGCTTATTGAAAATTTGATCACAATTGGTTACCCATGATGAATCCTTTTATTGATTTCTGATATCATTGACTAATTTCTATTGATTGTTATGAAATAATCGATTGACTATACTGTGTCGTCCAAGACAAGTAGATTTTCCCGACTGGGCAAGTTACTCTTCCTTTTTTTTTCCAAGTCCTGTGTAGTTTTCATGACAGTTTGAGGTACATGTATACCCCTTTATAAAGTATCGTAGTGTTTTTTTTGTGAAAGAAAATTTCACAACATTTAACTTACTATCAGCACCAGTGGGTGCAATGTCCACGTACAGTTGTGTAGCATATTGTAACTTGCATGTAGGTACAACTGTAGACACTTAAGTAACTTCAGAATACTTACACTAGCATAAGAGAAATTTCTCTGCTGAAGATGGCACATTACATTTTAGCTTACTAGCATTCACGTCAGAGGGCAACATAACCCCTTACATGAGAATGCATCAGAAGGAATCATAAGATGCATATAAGCCAATAACAAATGTCGCATGTTCTTACTCGGTTATCGAGAACAGAACAGATAATAACAGATAATAAAGTTCTTTATGCACGGCAGGTAAACATTAACAAAGTCGATTCCACAAGCAATGTAACTTCTCCTTGATAATGACACATTCACAACCAAAGGCAAAACGAAATGTATACGTATCTTGACGTTACTTTACTCTACTCGTTCAATTTATGCAAAACTTGCTTACCTGTTGTTGTTGTTGCCTGTAATCGCTATCTTCAGCTTCTGGGTGACGGAAAACTTTGCCTTGAAACCGTGCACGATGACGAAGTGAAGGTAGAGTGGATTTTGGCCCGCTAACACAGAACTCGAGTTCGATGCAAGTTCCAACGAACTGCCAAACATGGCGGGAGAACCGAGAGGACCTGGTACCTAACATGAAGACCGCTGATTCCTGTTTGTTGGAGATCGGGCACTCACAAGGCTGGTATGCTCTTACAAAGGGACTGGGACAACAGTGACGACAATGAAAGCACAGAACGGTAGAAATCACCAAAGAAAAAACAACAACAACAAAAAAATGTCATTTTGGGTACCGAAAAAAAGTCAGCTATCATTTTCGGAAAGGCGATAAGTCCTAACGTTTTCGGGAAATGGACAAAAAAGCCCTAATAAGTACGAGAATACTCAAGCTCCTCTAGAATAACCGAACAGATAATTTTTTTTGTTGCGCAACCTAAAATTAACCTACAGAGCTTTGAAAGTACACCAGATAGCCTAAAACAGCGTTTCAAAGCATTCGAGAGAAAATGGTCGTTGGGCCGGCCGTGTCCCTTATGGTTCCCTGCCTAACCTAACTCGCGTCAGTTCAAACTCGGTTACCAGGGCTCTTTCCGTCTTGAACTCACACAAAACGTGACGCTTTCATGGTCCTTCATGAATAAATACGTACGTGTCCGAGAATTAATTTTTCTCTTTTGTAGAGACGTCAGCTTGGGACGTCTGCATGTGCAGTAACAATTCTAGTTTTATTTTGTCGTTGTGGATGCGCGGAAAGTTCACAAGAAGACAGCTTAGTGCGGTGTCGATCAATGCAGCGATTTAGTTTGGTGCATACCTTCTAACCCAACTTCAATTTAAAGCACACTATAGCACATACTTGGACTTTAGAGAAGTTCAAATGCTTCAACGTAAAAGGCACCTTAATGGAGGCTTCACGGTAGGCTTACGGAGCTTTAGGGCGGTGTTACATTTTAACTTTACGCGCCTTTAAAAGGTCCCATTTATATGTTCTCGGTTACCCGAGACAACCCTTCCTCTCTCTCCCCCTCCCGTCCTCCCAAGTTTAACCTGGCCGGGGTAACTCTTCATTTACAAGAGGATAGCGAACCTGTCGGTAACTTGGAATTTACATCATTTGAACAGTCTCCGTTGGTTGAACGGTTACACCAGAGTTATATTAAATAAGCCCACTTTTCCATTACATGGTTTTTGCAGGGTTTAGGCAGGCCTTCTCTTAAATTTAGATCTTTTTTTTCTTAGAGTCTCTATTTTACATTAACGTGGTCTTTACAGTTTTTCGAAAAGCCCCCATTATCTCATTTAAATTGTTTTCACAGCCTTTGCAAGGTCCCCGTTTTTGATTTACATGTTTTTAACAGGCTATTTACAGCCCCCCACCGCACCCGGCAACTTCTAGGTTTTCCATTTACATGGTTTTTACATGTTTCTTACAGGCTCCCTTTCTTTCATTTACATTGTTTTTACATGTTTCTTACAGGCCCCCTTTTTTCATTTACATGGTTTTTACATGTTTCTTACAGGCCCCCTTTTTTCATTTACATGGTTTTTACATGTTTCTTACAGGCCCCCTTTTTTCATTTACATGGTTTTTACAAGGTTACAAACATAACATTTCCAGACTTTTTACAGCATTCGCTTGAATTATTTACACGTTTCTTACATGGTTTAGCAAAGCAATTTACATGTTTTTTTACAAAGGCAGATACTGTAAAAGTGCGTAAAATATTTTACAGGTTTTTACATGTTCTTCAAATGATCATTGTCGACAAAGACAATGTAAATCACTATTTACAGAACATTTACATGCTGTACTAAATGCTGTAAATTTCCTGTAAATTTATTTTACAAAACCCTAACATGTAAATTGTAATTTACAAATAATGTAAATCAAGATTTACATACTGTAAATTAAAATTGACATGTCCATGTAAATTTTCAACTTTTCCAGTGAATTCGTGTTTCTTTGTTGGGTTGATGTAATACTTGCGACAGTTATTGGTTTTAGATAGGAGTTTGACATTTGCATTCAGTCTTGTGAAGCTACATGTGGCTATTACAACGGATGAACAGAAGACCTCAAAATCTGACTGTTTTGCTACTGCGAAACGGCTGTATTAGAAGGATTGTGCCCAGCTGAGTTTGGTGTATTTCATTTAGTTTTGTCAAATACTCGCTATAAAACTAAATGTTAGCGAAGACATTACTTCTATGGATCTAAATAACAAAGCCATAGCTTTATTACAAACAAATGCTTCTCCCAGGCGTTATAATTAAAGATGACAATGCAAGCAGACGATACAGACTTTGAAAACTGTTCAGCCTATAACATGTTTCAAAAACTCATTTCGCCATCCGTTTAAATCTTCTTCAATTTCTGTCCATCCGTGCCTTGTTTTGTATAAGTTGTGTTACTGAAATATTCCCTCACTGTTTTCAGTGGTTAGGTTTTATATTTCCCCCAATTCAGCGGTCATTTTCTTTCGCCTAAATTTGGCTAAAATCAATGTCACAGCTAACCTCTTGTTCCTCGTACCCAGGCGGCCTCGGTGCATCTGTTATTCTTGGCGATCTCGATCACAGCAAATACTTAGGGAAGCTGATAACTTACTTAGACCCAGCTCTCCCGAGTGCATCCCGTATTTACTTTGAGCGATGTTGGCATGCTAAGACAGACGGCTGGGATGCGTCAACATTCCACAGCAACTGTGATGGAAAGGGACCCACTGTGACCATTATTAAAGTTGGCCAATACATATTTGGTGGATATACCGATACGTCTTGGCTAAGTACGTATATACTTATCATTATCATTCGATGTATTTGCTTCCTTTTCATTGGCCGAGAGCCCACCAAGTGACCTTCAAATAACTGCCTGCAAATAATGGTCTGCTCATGCGTAATACCGTGTAAATGCAAATAATAGTTCTACTCATGTGTAATTGTAACCACACTCTTAAGTGGGAAACGGCAGGTCGCTTTCCTGAGCGATCAGACGGAGAGTGATTTAAAAATGAAAACAAACTTGGTGAGCGAATAAAAAAGCAATTGATCTCCGATATCGCAAAATATCGTGATTCGTGTCTCGAAGATCAATTACTGATCTGCTCGCCACTGACAAATCACCATATTTTGCTCAATCTCGTCCAATAATTTTTCATTATTTTGCTGGGCCTTATGAATAAGTATTCTTGCTTCTGTTGGTGTTGCTGTGGAGAAACATTATGCTTTTAATTTGATCGATATTAGTTCGTTCCCTTGTGGTTGTTGTTGTGTTAAATGAACGTTGTTTTCGCATGGCTTGTCGATTTACCCCTGTAGTCAGTAAGGACCTCAGGATAAAGTTTTCACATAACGTCTTTGCCAGCCACTTCAGTGGTCAAACACTTTTTCCTTGTTGTTGCAGTTGTTTCTCTGCTCTGAAGCATTTTTATTTTATTACCTTCTTTTCGTTTTTATTTCTAAATGCCACAATCCGCTTTTCTTCATCAGTTTCAGGTTCTTGCAGTTACTCCTCAGCCAGTAAAGCTTTCCTGTTTTCGCTTTACAACAAAGATGGATATAATCCTGTCAAGCTGACTCAGTATCAAAAAAAGACCGAAGCAATCTACAGGTGTTCCTCTTATGGACCCACTTTTGGTTATGGTGCAGGACATGTACATGATATCTACATATCAAACAACCCTACCATCAACCAACCTACCAATTCTTATACCAGGTGTGGCTCTACATATTCTGTACCCCACGGATATTTAGCTGGCGACTGTGGGTTTTTCACTGGAGCCTTATATTTCACTCCCTCTGACATTGAAGTGTTCTACGAAATAGGTAATTGAAAATATGACATCATTCTTTAGTCAATATCACCGAGTAACCCATTCAACCATAACTGCTGTAAATATTTCTGAATTATTTTCGGTGTTTCAGCCTTGTTTCTTATCACAGGCAAGGTGAATTGTCTAATATAAATATAGATGTGGCTTGCCTAGATGAGCCCAGGCTACTTGCGGGTTCGCGCTGTTGCTATTGTCAAGCTTTTTTTTTAACTCAATGTGTATATATTTCCGTAAAATTGTAAATATGCGAGTCATAATAAATAATAAAGTTGTTGTTGAATTTTCAATCGGAGTCCGTTAAAATGACAAAACAACGTTTGCGATTGTTTCATGGAGAAATAATTTTCATGAGAAGTGATGGAAATCATTCGTTGTGAAACAACTTGAAACAATGACTGCTTTTAATAAATCCAGAAACGGAACAAAGAGCAGTTTCAGACATTACGAGCATCCCAGACCCTTCCACATGAGAGTCCGCCTTGGACCTCAACGACTGTGAAGTTCGATTGGCTTGGCGTAGGCTGAAACGTGCTTTGAATCAGTTTTTTTTTTATGACCATTACTTTCCTTGGTCAAATGGATGAAAAATTTACATCATGTAGTGGTTTGGGGTGATAGTTTGCCGTGATGTATTTTAAGTAAAATCGATATTATCATGAAAACGATTAACAGATAAACTCGATTGACAGTTGAAGAGATTGCCGATTTTTATGAGACGTTGTCATACTTAGAAATAAAAATTGATGGTTACTTTATTGGCGACACCAACACGGCGCCTCCATACAAAGCTCTATCTACAAATTTGAGAGAAGCATTTCTCGAATAACACAGGTATGAAGAAACAGGCAGACCTAAGTCTTTGCGAAGTTGTATATAAATCAATAATCTGTTATATCTCACATTCTTGACTCAATTTATTGAATGATTAAAATCTTGATTGTTGATGGCATGACAGTGAAAACCAGCAGTACGACTGCAGTTGCTTTGAACTTTTGTCTCTCGTACCCAGGCGGCCTTGCAACATCTGCAATTCTTGGCAACCTCGATCACAACAAATACTTGGGGAAGCTGATAACTTACTTAGACCCAGCTCTCCCGAGCGTATCGCAGAGTTACTTTGTGCGGTGCTGGCATGCAAGGACAGACGGCTCAGCTGCGTCCACATTCCACAGCAACTGTGATGGAAAGGGACCCACAGTGACCATCATTAGAGTTGGCCAATACATATTTGGTGGATACACTGACGTGTCTTGGCGCAGTAAGTATCATAAGATCTAACTATCACCACGAGCTTGATAAAAACGTGCTTTATTATCTCAGTAAAAGAACAAAAAAACTCCATTTTTGTTCTTTTGTTTAACCATTGGTCTTACTCTTTTCTTGTTTAAGAAATACAAGTACTTATTTCAGGTTTAAAACCGATATTAATACGCTTTTTGATGTTGCGCGGCCTTGCAGTTTCGCATAATCGACCTCAAATCGCATCCGATGGCGGGCTTAACTCATAAGAAAAATCCTCGATTTCTATAAAGATCTTTCGTAGCTACCCTAAGAGCAGATTCGCTTCGATCTCATTCGCAGTTCAAAGTATTGTAGCCTGTGAACACAGACGTATTTCCGGCTGTCACTTGGTTCCGCCGAAAAATAACGTCTGCGAACCCGAGCCAGAAAACGATTTCTGTGACGTAAGAATTCTAAGCCAATCACAATTTAGCTCAAATAACCCCAGAACCACTGCGCGAGGTATTCGCTGCGAGGAGCACTCGAGTTTCATTCTATCATGGAATCTGATTGGCCAAGAAGAAACAAAAGTCATTACGTCACAGAAATCGTTTCCTGGCTCGGGTTCGAAGACGTTATTTTTCGGCGGAACCAAGCGACAGCCGGAAATACGTCTGCGTTCGCAGGCTAAAAATATTGTGACTGGTTGTCCAAACACCCGCGTAGGACTGCGAGAACTTAATCTAGCGGCGCCGACTCGCATTAAGCAGACTAGCTTTCGTCTTGAGCAAACTTTTTTTTAAAAAAACTTAACTTAATCGGTTTCAATCAGGCTACGAGGAGTTCACAAGCTAGAGGGCTCAATTCAGAGGGTGGCAAAGGGTTCTTGCGTGACGCATGATGGCCCCAAAATTAGCAGCGTGACGCGTGAATTGGACCAAATTAGCCTCGTGACGCTGGACAAGACATCATAACGTCATGCATGATTTGTTATTTTACAAGCAAGTGATGCGTGATTTGCCAATTAGATTTCCGTGATAAGTGAACGTTCTTTCAACTACAACCGATACCATTCATTCAAAGTAAACAGTAAATAGAATCTTAAAAGAGATCAATAAATCGTGGGCTTCTGATGTCTTTGATCTTCGTGGATCTTCACGGTACTATAGGTCCAAACAATTGTGACAGAATAGGAATAAGTCAATTGAAAACAGTCAAGCTTTGCACCAGGACTATGAGCTTCAGAGTTATTTTTGTCCATTTTGTCGACCGATCATTTTTGGCAGTGCATCAGACCATATCCGAAACCGGCTATCAATCAATCAGTCAGTCAATCAATCAATCAATCAATCAAGCAATCACTCACTCAATCAATCACTCACTTAATCAATCAATCAATCATCGTATTTAAGGTCTGAAAGAATGTCGTCTCAAAACCGGAGGGTTCCAAACGGCTGAAAAGATAAGAGACGTTAGAGTTAAGTGTCATTTTATGCCGCTCCAGAAGACAGAGAGAGGCTACACAAGGAAAAAGTTTGTGAACCACTTAATGAAGGTCGTCATAAAGACCTAACTGAATTCAAAGGCCACGTTATGTCATCCACAGACATAAAAGCGTTGCCGAACAGAAGAGGATTTAAGTGAAGAATGATCATCGTAGTTAATTTTCCAATTTAAGCAATTGGAAAGAAGAAGCCTGAAAAAAATCAGGGCTTCAACGGGATTCGAACCCGTGACCTCCGCGATACCGGTGCGATGCTCTACCAACTGAGCTATGAAGCCACACATTGGGAGTGAGGCCAGTTACTTGAGTTCATATCTTCCCGTGAGGAGTGAAATGATGTGAAGTTTATATGAAATAATTCATATATGAACTGCGGTTGTAGATGAAAGTGCAGAATGATAATCGCAGTTAATTTTCCAATTTAAACAATTGGAAAGAAGAAGCCTGAAAAAATCAGGGCTTCAACGGGATTCGAACCCGTGACTTCCGCGATACCGGTGCGATGCTCTACCAACTGAGCTATGAAGTCACACATTGGGAGCGAGGCCAGTTAATTGAGTTCATATCTTCCCGTGAGGAGTGAAATGATGTGAAGTTTATATTCTTCACTTTCATCTACAACCGCTGTTCATATATGAATTATTTTATATAAACTTCACATCAGAAAAGGATTTACAGGGGTAAAGCTTTGACACAAATATTGCCTGTACATCAAAGCTTGGCAAAGGTAGCGTAGACGTCTTCTCAATTCGTATAAGATCTCTGTCGACTTAGCCTGTGAACAGGCTCCCGATTGTGTCATAGAGGAAGGAAAGAAACAGGCGGGCGGAGTTAGACCGCCTGTCTGGAGAGGGGAAAATCCCACACCACAAAATTGGCGATGTACTTACTCTTTTTACGTGACGCGTGATTGTTGAAAAAAAATCTCCGTGATGCGTGATTTAATAGAAAAATTCATCGTGATGCGTGATTGGTAACCCCCCCCCCCCCCCACCCACTTTGCCACCCGCATTTCAGAATAAGTAAATCGCTCGCAGCAATGCACTTCATGTACTGCCGACAAAGAGACTTCCTTGTAGTGCGGAAAGTCATTTGAGAATGAGATACAAAAGAAGTGAAAATAAGGAACTATCTTACCAGTCCACTTTGGTCGTACGCATCCGGAGGACTGACTGAGCGAACGAACTGTACGAACATAGGAAGGTATGAACGAACGAACGAACGAACGAACAAAAGGACAGACGAATAGACGAACGGATGGACAGACGGACGAAGGGACAAAGGGACGAACGGACGAAGGCACGAAGAGACGAAAGGACGAACGGGCGAACGGACGTACGAACGTGCGCACAAATTAAACGAATGACCAATAGAACAAACGAACGAACGAAAAAACTTTATTTAAGTGTCTGAAAGCATTTGGCAGATGGAGAACGCTCTACTAACAAGGAAAACCTAATTTATTTGGACTTACGTTATGAAAGTGCTGACGACTTATATTACCATTGCATATCCATTCTGGTTTGGCAACCACAACAGTACGGCCTCGAACGTCGATTGAAAAATGAAGTTTCTGGTTAATCCAGTTTCATGTATGTCTGTCTCGTACTGTCAATAATTATGCTAGCCAGCGTTAAGTTCGAAAATCATGTGGCTGTGCGGTTCGTTTTCCAGAATACGCTGAACTTGGTCATTAAGCATTTAATGACTGACCCCAAGAGAAACAGTGAGTTTTGTATCCCTGAGACCCTCAATGTTCCCTCAGGCGAAGCCGCAACCTCGTTCCCAGGGTCTGTCATCTTACCGCCCCCTGGAGCGAATCGTTCGCTCTAGGGGGTGGTAAGATGAGAGACCCTGGGAACGAGGTTGGCGAAGTCGAGGAGAACGTTGAGGTCGAGGGGAAACAGAACTCACTATTTCCCGCTGGGCCAGTCATGAAGTGTTTTGTATACCTCCCAACTCAAAAAAGAAAAAAGAAACAGCAAAAAAAATGTTTGCCTGACGTCGGCTGGCACATAAATTTGGTGGGGCTAAAAGGAGCACAACCTGATCATGTGCGAGTCGAAAGTTTAAGTTGTTGTTTCCCTAGGGAGTTAGTGAGTTTTGCTCGCCCTTGGGAGTTAGTAAGTTTTGTTCGCCCCAGGGGAGTTAGTGAGTTTTGACCCACCGCACGTGACACCTTTTCCTCCAATCGGAAAACGTATTCCGGTTGGGAGGTATAGCATTTTACGTTGTTGTTTCAATCTTCCAATAACATGTTAATCAATGACGTTGACAGAACAAAACTTAGTTGCATCATATTCTACTAAGTATGAGTCGTGAATCTGAATTAGGTGTATTTTCCATAAGAAGTCCTGTTGTAAACCACCGAAAGCTTCCAGAAAGACGATCTCTCTCTGTCAGTCTCCAGACTTCTTCCTTGCTTATCTTCTTGCTCCAACTAAAACACTTTTTCGACTATAGAAAGAGTTTCCACCTAGAACGTCGCGATCTCATTTCACTCATTTGAAAATTCAGTCGCTACCAAGGCATATCACGCTTAACGCCCTTGCCAACAGATCCGATCCTCTCGTTGCCTATTTATTTTGTTTTTTTGTTGTTGTTTCTTTTCTTCTAAAGATTACTTTACAATATATGGTAGCTTTATTTCTGTTTTTCTTTTCAACCGAAATGCTTAGAAAGTGTACAACTTTTGTTTCCAATTCAGGTTCTAGTTGCAGTTATACTTATGCCAGTAAAGCTTTCCTGTTCTCGCTTTACAACAATGATGGATATAATCCTGTCAAACTGACTCAGTATCAAAATCAACAATACGCAATGTATCACTGCTCCAACTACGGACCCACTTTTGGTGCTGATGGGTATCATGACATCTACATATCGGACAACTCTACGAGCAACTCGGGATCGTATACCACTTGCGGCTATACATACTCCGTTCCTTCAGGATATTCAGCTGGGCATTGTAGGTTTTTCACTGGGGGCATTCTTCATTTCACTCCTACTGACATTGAAGTGTTCTACGAAATAGGTGATTAAAAACAGAACATGATAACTCTCTTTTAATGCCGTAATCAGGATTCGATTTAGCGCTCTCTTTCAATAAGCGCCGCCTTACAACCCCCGGGGGGTACTCCCAGAAAAATTGGGTGGAGGTGTGCGCGGTCCGCTTCCCAAAACCCTTACCCTATTTATGACCAAAATCCGCGATCTTCCCATCCTATTTATGACTTGAAAAAGTAGCTTCTTCTAAAAAGCATACCTAGTTCAAGTGCAAACACCATACCCTATTTATGACCAAAACGGCTGAAAACGCTATCTTTCGGTCCGCGCGTACCTATATAGCCCATATAAGGGAGTCTCCTCGCACCCAGATCCCCCGGGCTTACAACAAGTGCCCTCATTGCGAAAGTGACAGTGAAGACTTTGACATCGAAGAGATGATAGTAAAGACTGATTAGACAAGTAAACAATGTATCAGTTAATTCCATGTGTGCCCATCCCCCGCAATAGTGGGGCATTTTTCCACAATGTCAATCCCGGGGTCGGATATCAGCCTTGCACAATTACCCTGGGGCATTTGACCATCTCGCTTTTTCATCTTACATGCAGCCATAGTTAATGGAGGGAAAATGGTAAGGAAACCTGGCAAAGTTCTTTGGGGGCTGACCCAGCAAAAAACCTGCCAAAATACAAAAGGTGGTTATGTGTGCTCATACAATTAACCAATAGCAGCATTGCGATTATATAATTCAAGCATAGTCAATGAGCATAAAACAACAGATGTCCTGGGTCAAGGACCTTCAAACGTAAATCTTAGCCTGTTTGTTTTGTTTGTTTGTTTTTCGCTTTTTCCATGTTTACCGGCGTTCATGACCATTTCCTCCTATTGGTTGTGATGCAGCATTGTCGCTTCTTTCAATGACCAGTTTATCGGCAAATACGGTAAGTTTCGTAATGAATGCGTCTAAATAGGACATAAATAAGACTCTAGATCCTACGGAATAACCTATATTGTGTTTTTTCTTCACTATTAAAGTTAAAAAAAGACCTTGCTAGGACTTTTAATTTGGCCTGAATTGGCTTTGATTGTACTGAAAGTAACATGAGAAACGAAAAAAAAATAATAATTGAGCCACAACCCCGGGGCATTTGATCAACTGGTTTGTTCCAGCCGTACGGCATTTCCAGGTTGTTTTCAAAATAACCTAATTCCCGGGGGAAGACCTGTTGGGGGGGGGCAGCATGGGCACAGCTGGAATTGACTAATGCATTTCTTTCTTGAGCGTATGAGTTAACGCATCGACTTGGTCTAAACAGGCAAATGGTGTTATGGTTATGCGAACCTCTATTGTTACAATTCTCAAGTGAAAAGTAACAGTTATTGTCCATTGAAATGCCTTATCACATTTCCATGTTTATGTTGAAGAGAAAAAGAAAGAAATAAGCGCGCCGTCCCTAATAAGGGTCCGCTCTCCAATTAGCACCCTCCCTTGAGTTACCAAAAGTATAAAATAAGTGCCCGGGTCACTAAATCGAACCATGAGATATTTGCTGATATGCAGGTAACCAATCGTTTAATTCATGAACGAAATGAAAAAGAACATATCACTGTTAACCTTTCCAGTTCAAACTGTTAATTCCTGTTACTGAGAGCCATACAGTTTTGAGAATTTGCTGGTAAATCAAGACGGCTCCACTTAGCAGATGATTTCAACTATTTTCATTACCTGTATGCTTGATAATGTATTGGTATTGTGATGAGAAATTAGATCTTGATCACTCTGGCGATTTAATGAATTAAGCAAACCTCAAAAAGACGACTTTGATACTTAAACATACCGGTTTTATACTCTTTCCTCTACCCAGGCCTAAGTGTGTCCGTCATTCTCGACGGTCTCGATTACAACCAATACTTGGGGAAGTTGTTGTCCTTCTTAGACCCAGTCCTCCTGAGTCCAGGGCGTGATCGATTTGTGCGTTGCTGGCATGCCAAGACTGACGGCTCGGCTGCATCGATATTCCACAGCAACTGTGATGGAAAGGGACCCACTGTGACCATCATTAAATACGGCAGCTACATATTTGGTGGATATACCGACGTGTCCTGGCACAGTGAGTATCATTCTACTACTAGTATACTAATGCAAATGCTGTAATCTGATTGGCTGAGCCATTGTACACTATCCGAAGTTTTGAAAGAACATCTAGAAACAAATGGATAATCCAATTTTTGAGAAGACTAAAAGGATGGCAGTTACAGTTTCTTAAATTGAAAATGCTCGAAATTTGTAATTGTTAAGTACGCGTGGACACAACTGCAAATGTCAAATTGACAATTCAGTCCGCACGAATTCTCTAAAGGGTGAAGTTTAATGCTTAGACCGAAAATAATTGGAATCATTATTTGAAGGAAATTTCAGTCAGAATTCTAGTAAAGCAATTGGATCATAACCTCAACTATCACCTCAAAGAAATCTTGAGCTCATAATCTAATTGTCAATTAGAACTATCGTCTCCTTAAGACTCAAAGACTTGAGACTTAAAGGGGCAGTGTCTCGGCTGTTATATCCTGTTTTAATAAGTATGACGCGGAGCTTGTTATAAAGGTGCTTATTTAGGAAGCAGGGATGACGCATTGGTGAGAGCGCTCGCCTCCCACCTATGTGGCCTGGGTTCGATTCCGGCACGGTGCCATACGTGGGTTGAGTTTGTTGTTGGTTCTCGCCTTGCTCCGAGGATTTTCTCCGGGTTCTTCGGTTTTCCTCCCTCCACAAAAACCAACATCTCCAAATTCCAATTCGACCAGGATAGAGGACCCGCATGAAAACCAGCTAAGGCTGACGTGGCTTCCTCTCTAAATACTGTAATTTAATATCTTGCACTGAGAAGACGAAAAAAAAAGTAGAAATTGGTTCGAGCCAGTACCCAATGTTTGTTCTCTGTCCTTTGTATAGAACCGCCGGGGTTCCAAACTACGGCGGTTGGCTGTAGTTAGATACGACCGTTTGGTTTCCTAGGCTTCCGAAAAGATAATGCTGACGGAATAAGACCCAGTTGCATGATATTTCACAAAATCAGAGTAGTGAAGCTGAGCTCGGAGAATTTTCTATAGTATGTCCTGTTGTAAACCATCAAAAGCTTCCAGAAAATCGACCTCTCTCTGTCAGTCTCCGGGCTTCTCACTTGCTTATCAGTCTTGTTTCAACTAAAACTCTTCTTCGGCTTCAAAAACAGTTATCTCACCGGCTGTAAACCAGAACGTCGCGATCTCATTTCACGCATTTGAAAATTCAGACGTCAAGAAGGTATATAAACCGGGTATATAAATCCACTAACTTCTTTCGTGTTAGAGCTGTTTTCAATTGAGTGTCGTAAAACTAAACCAATTGCTTACCAATTGGACTACTCAGCCAATCTCAAACCGTAGGGAAAAAGAACTAATTTTCTGATTATCGGCCGACTCACAATTGAAAACTGCTCTATCACGCGTAACGCAAATTAAACGCTTTTGCCAACAGATCTGATCCCCACGCTGAATACTTATTTTTGTTGCTGTAGTTGTTCTGTTCCAAAGAACTCTTTATACAATATGGTTTCTGTATATATCTGTTTCTTTTTTCAACCGAAATGCTCAGAATTGTTAAACTTTTGTTTCTAATTTAGGTTCTAGTTGCGGTTATACTCCTGCCAGTAAAGCTTTCCTGTTCTCGCTTTACAACAATGATGGATATAACCCTGTCAAGCTGACTCAGTATCAAAATGAACAATACGCAATGTATCACTGCTCCAGCTACGGACCCACTTTTGGTAATCATGACATCTACATATCGGACAACGCTTTGAGCAAGTCAAATTTGTATACCAATTGCGGCTATACATACTCCGTTCCTTCAGGATATTCAACTGGTAACTGTGGGTTTTTCACTGGAGTCTTTTATTTCACTCCTACTGACATTGAAGTGTTTTACGAAATAGGTGATTAAAAACAGAACATGCTAACTCTGTTTTAATGTCGCAATAATTTCATTTAGCGCACTCTCTCCAATAAGCGCCGCCTTACAACCGCCTTACAAGTGTTTTACAAAATAGGTGATTGAGAACAGAACATGCTAACTCTCTTTTAATACCGTAATGATTCGATTCAGCCTTCTCCTTCCAAAAAGCGTCCCCTTTCTAACAAGTCCTCCCTATTCATTGTCCTTTTCTAATACACGTCCCCTATTCTAACAAGAGGCACCATTGTGAAATTGGAATTAAAGACATTGATCTGAGCGTAATATTACCAAAGACATTGAATTGGACTTATCAAGGCCCGCTTGTTACAGTTGTCAAGTGATTTTACCCGTCACTGTTCAATCACATTCCACTGTTTATGTCATAAACAGAAATGTATAAGCGACCCATTCCTAAAGAGCGCCCGCCATCCAATAAGCCCAAATCACCCCTCCCCTCCCCCCCCCCCACCCCCACCTTTGAGCTATCAAAAGTAAACAGGCGTCCGGGGCCCTAAATCGAATTATTATGGTATTTGTAAATATTATGGTATTATGTAAATTGTAATTACGACAAGCGATTGGCGTACGAAACGCATGCCACATTGTCATCCATGATACAAGAACGGTCTCGGTTTAAACTTTTCCAAATCCCTTGATATTATTTGGAGTAAGTCGTGCCGGTCACACTGTTGGGTTACACGTTAGAGTTAGAACCACATAAAAATCACGGCTCAGTAGCTTTCATCTGAATGGTCACGCACTAGTATTTGATCCAAACTTAAAAGTTAGAACCACTTTGTACAACATAGTAAACAATGTCACATGAAAATACTGCTCAATAGCTTTCACCGGAATCATCGCACATTAGTATTTCATCTACAGACGTAAAACTAAGAACCACCTTCTACAACATATTAAACAGCACCACATGAAAGTACTGCTTAACAGCTTTCATTTGAATGGTCACACACTAGGGTTTCATCCACAGACTTAAAAGTTAGAACCACCTTGTATAGTATGATGAACGTACCCCATGAGAGTGTAGCTTGCCTATGCTAGACTTTCATCGATAGATTAATTTTAATGTTAAACTTTGCAGAGTCAATTTTGTGTAAGCCCTTAGCCTTCAAGTAAGACTCCTTGAGTTACTATGGCTACTTAACGTAACATTAGAGCAGAGTAGAAGAAATCTAACAAAGTAGATACGTTTTCATACAAATTGAGTGGTCTTTTAGAAAAAGTATCAAAACTATCAAATTTGTAAATGGTTTTTGGTATGATCACGGATAATAATACTAATTCCATGCAAAAAAATATTTCCTGCAGAAAACGAAAAAAACCTGTCATAATTTTAATAACAAAAGGTGCAAGTTGTAGAATGCGTGTACCTTAGTGACAGCCGTTTTCCCAAGACAGGGGAAAACGGAATTCGAAATTCCAGTTTCGTTTTTCGTTTTACTCACGAGATCGGAAAAAGGAATTCGAGATTCCATTTTCGTTTTCCGTTTTCCTACTACATTGAAAATGGATTCCAACTTCTGTTTTCGTTTTTCGTTTTACCACAACTTTGGACAACAGAATTCTAATTGTTATTTCCTTTTTTCGTCTTTCGTTTTTTAAGATATTGAAAAACGGAATTTGAACATCGATTGTCGTTTTTCGTTTATGTGTTTTTGTCACTTTTGTATACATGAACCCACAGAAGAATGTTGGTTCTTCCTGTCGCTAACAACAGTAGACCTGGAAACCACATCCTTGATGAAGTCTTTGTTCGCCGTTTTCTCATTGACGAAAATAATAGTTATGAAGACCTTCTCGAGGGAATCAAGACCCGATATGGGGCTGCACAGTAAGTGTAAAAAGGTTTTACAGTCGCCATGATATCAAGAAGAGAGGGTCAGTTGCAGATGGAACAGTCGATATCCGGTCAGTGTAAAATAAGGACTGCGGACTGCAGACTGCAGACTGCGGACTGCAACTGCGGTAAAATGGAGACTGAGGGTCAAATGCAGACTGCAGACCATGAGTAAAATACAGACTGTAGACTTTTTAACTGAGTAGTTTCCATCATTGAGAGCTAACCGTAACTGGCAGGCAAACCGGAGCGTTATTTAGGCTAACCGGAGCATTGCAAACTTTCACTACTAGCCTGAATAACCCTGTTTCCGGTTAGAAATCAATAATGGAAATAACACCGTCGATATATACTTAAAAAGTCTGTAGTCTGCAGTCTGCGTTTTACCGTCAGTCTGCATTTTATGCCCGGTCGGTCCGCAGTCTTCGTTTTACACTGACCGGTCGATAAGTAGAGGGTGCCATATCGGAGGTTCAACTGTATATGTTCCAAATCGATCATGACAAGCCTTTGTACCGAAACTTTTTGACTTAATAGTCGTACCTGAATAGCTATTTAATTCCGTGATTTGTGATAGTACAAGCATAATTTCATTTCCTTGCCGATATCGATATCGTGGTAGTCGAAACAGAAGGCTTTTATTAACAGTCAGCTCGATGCGGTTTGTAGCGGGCTGAAAAATTCTTAATATTAGTTTTCTAAAAATATAGCTGCACAGTTTTTTTACGCTAATTGTTGTAATCACAACTCCGTATGTATGTACATTCAGTTACAGATAGTTAGCTATGACGTCCATTTTGAGGATCGTAAGGGAGGAAAGAATATATACCAGCCCAAAGAGCGCTAGCGCCTGCTTAATAGGCTACGTCTTGAGATAATATAACAGAACACAAAAACGAAAAACGAAAATCGAAGTTCAAATTCTGTTTTCAATGTCTTACGAAAATAGAAGATGAAAAACGGAAATGACAATTGCAATTCTGTTGTACGAAGTCGTGGGAAAACGAAAAACGAAAACAGAAGTTCCAGTTTCGTTTTCAATATAGTTGGAAAACGAAAAACCGAAAATAAAAGTTCGAATTCCCTTTTCCGATGACGTGGGTAAACGAAAAACGAAACTGGAAGTTTGAATTCCGTTTTCCCATGTCGTAGGAAAACGGTTGGCACTAAGGTACACGTATATTTTGTAGTATCTTGGTCAAGGATAAGGAAGTCGAGTGTAAAAGCCGATCATTCTTTCGTGAGAGTTCATATTCGGCCAAAGCTTCCGCTTTTAATTTCTGGAAATCCCAGTTGCGAATGGAACAACATTTTGCGGAATTTCCGGGGAAAAGAAAAACCTCGCTCGCCAGGTATTCCCTACTTTTCGAAAATATCTACGTTCCATTCAATTTTGCTCCCGGAATTCAGTTCGTATTTCGCAAATGCAGCTTTCATTTAATATAACTTGTATTATCTGGAAACTTTTGGCCAAGTTTCCAAAGTTCTGTAATTTATGGTTGATTAGAAAACGATAAATCCTAGACAAAAAAGTTGGGACACGAAGCAAGTTCTCCCCTTCCCAACCTACAATGTTCATAATCAGGTGATTTTTTCCCTTTTTGTTGAAAAAACGTAACATTTTCCAATATTGATTAGAGGGGATAGGAGATACGTGATCCAGCTCAAGTGTCCCCACTACTTTTGTCCAGGATTGTAGCTCTGAGTAGTAATTATGAAAAGTGCTATGAAAGCACTATTTGTTACATTTATTTTTTTTATTTACAAAGGCTCTGCATTTAACCACTTAGTTGAGGGACCCAACATAGGTTTCGCGAGATGCGAGATGAGAGCAAAAATGAAGGCGGAATACGGGATGACAGAACTTTTAATGGCGGGATGCGGGATAAAAATATTTCGGTGAGAACGGGATTTACTCTTTTTGACAGACGGGATGCGAGATAGTCCTAAGAGCGACGGCGGGATGCGAGATCGACGGCGGGATGCGGAATGTAAAGAGGTAAATTACACATTACAGTCGTTACATGGAGGAACTACGACTCTTTATCAGGCGGAATCGAGATAAACATTCCGACCCGGGCGGGATGGTGCGATTGAGCCAAAAATACTAGCGGGATGCGGGATTGAAATAACCTATGTTGGACCCTCTTAGTTAGCGAACGGAAGTTTTGCGAGCTGGCTTCATGAGGTTTAAACTTCCGCCGGAGTTTTAAGTTTGCAGTATACAGCTATTTCAATTAACGCGGTCGGAGCAAAGCTTTAAGCTTCTTTCTCTTCAGACGTCTGGAAACAATGTTCTTTTCGCCACACTTAATTTCAGAATTTTTAACCAAAGGTCGTTTTATAATAGTGAAAGAAAAGATACAGAAAAATGGTCTAATGAGTGGAAAATCTATTGTATCCTTGCTAATACTTCATGAGCAAAGATACAAATTCGTAGATTTCCTCTGCACCAACATGCAAACTTCCGACAAATACCCAGACTACTATTCGGTCTTGTCGCGAAGACTTGACGCTTTCATCTGACAACGTCGACTGAAATAGCTGTAAACGTAAAACTCCAAGAGGCATCACAGTCATCAGTATTTATTCAATACCTTTTTGTAGTGTTTAGCTTTATCAAGCTTAACACATTGACATTAAAATAAAATTAGTGTCATTTATTCATTATTTATTTAGTGGAATCTCTCTTTAAGCCCGGGCCAAACGACAACGACAGAAACGACAGTCGCCTTCTGATCACGAGAGATACACGAGGGTATTTTTTCAACTCTCAGCGAGTGTGGGCAAAACGGGAGAAAACTCTTCGTGACTGGCTAGAAAAATTGGAACAGGTTCAAATTCGATAGGAATATACGAGGGTTAACGTGAGTCCCCGATAACGCACGAAGGTTGACGAGAGCCACCGATAACGCACGAAGGTTGACGAGTGTCACCGATAACGCACGAGAGTCGCCATGCAAGAGTTTAAGAGAGTCACTGAGACCCCGTCCACACTGCGCCAGAGGAATTTGAAAACGCAGCTTTATTTCTACGTTTAGGCCTACCGTCTACAATAATCCATCACGAAAACAGAGCGTTTCAAAAATGCTTTTCAAACCGGACGAAATGGAAAACGCCGGCTTTTCGTTTTCGTATGGACGGAAAACATTTTGAGAACGGAGCTTTTCGAAAACGATTGCGCACAATAATCATGTGATTTTCCTGGATGAGTTTTCCTCAAACGCAAATCCAAGATGACCGGTGATTGTTACGTTTTTAAATTCTTCCGGCGTATTTTGGCGGTAAACATTTGATGCGTTTTCAGAGTGAAACTTCCGTTTTCAAATTTCTACGGCGTAGTGTGGACGGGGCATGAGGCGTATATGACTTTCAAGCCAGGCGAGACTCAATGTTTGTTGCCCTTTGGCGCGGGCCCCCTGAGGACCAAAAAAAAAGAAAATCGGTGTTGTTGAAAGGTAGCCTCGATTGTGTGGAGGCCATTAGATAAGATTCGCTGTGCTTGTTTAAAGTGTTGTAAGCGTTGTAAGGTCAATGTAAATAAGCCGTAAAACTTTAAATAAAACTGAATTAAACGGTTACTCATTCTCTTCAGTTGATTTAGCATCACGCGAGGTCGCGCACTGCATGTCAAATATGGTAAATTTAATTTTTTTTTTTTTTTTGATACGGTTTATGTGCACTAAAAATTTCCTACGGTTAAACCAAGAGAATTAAGACTCACAGTCTCAGCGCTTTGATAGAACGTCTGAACTTTTGTGCGCCGCGGGCGTTTAAGAGAAATAAATAAAAAGGTAAAAAACTAAAAGCACACTGATTTGTTTCATTTAAACGATTTCCTCTTTTACATATATTCAAAATATATTCCCAATAAAATATTTTTCCCCTGTGCTAACAACAGATTCTTTGTACAGCCATTTGTCTGTTGCTTCAGTAAAAACCATATACTTTTCCATTTACAAAGACTCCAGCCTCACCTAAGCTGTTTCGTTCCGTCAATTTATTCTTTTTACAGATTGTTTTTTACTTCTTCAGTCCCAATACATTGTCGCTAATTGTTCCGTGGACATTGCCAAAACAATTTTAAAGCCAAAGCCTGAATTAGAGACCTACACAGAAAATCCTTTGTGTTCATGGGGTACTACTGTTATGGGAACGGAATGACACTCTAATTAACCACAATATAGTCCAAGAATCTTCTGGGAATTATACCATTCTCATATCTCAAGAATGCTTGCGAACCTACACCGTCCAAAAAAATTTTAGACATTTTCCTGAAACATAAAAAACACGTGTTAGACTGAAACAATATCTGTTAGAATGATAGTTTTGGCTTTGGAGATATACCGACGGGAAAATAAGAAAATT
This sequence comes from Orbicella franksi, assembly GCF_964199315.1. Taxonomy (NCBI): domain Eukaryota; kingdom Metazoa; phylum Cnidaria; class Anthozoa; order Scleractinia; family Merulinidae; genus Orbicella; species Orbicella franksi. The sequence goes on from NC_138159.1 coordinate 16,367,161, forward strand.
TCTATCAATCCGTTACGTATCTTCGGGCCCCTAAACTGTGTCTCAACTAGTTCAGATAAATAGCTCTAAAGCCGCTAGTTTCTTTTGTGGAGCGAACTCTGATCGCTCCATAAAAGAAACTGGTGGCTATAGAGCTATTTAAAAGTGTTATACTGTACTTTAAACATTTCGGACGATTTTATTTTGGGACAGTTTTTTGTCCGAAATTAAAATCGTCCGAGTTATTTGCAAGTAATTTATGTTGGGTTACATGTACGGGGCCAGGGTCTCCCAAAGGGTTTATTTTTCTCTTTCAACTTGTATTTTTCTTTTGTTTATTTACTTGAAGCAGGAGCCCGTTGATCCTGGTTGAAGATTCGGGTTGGAAAACTAAGCAGAGGCGCGTTATATCTCAGCTAAAGTCGATTCTGAGAAGTCTTACAAGATCCTTTGAAGTTTTTGTCTTTGGAGTGTTGAGAAATTCCAGTAAGACGTTTTGTCACCGTTCAATTTTGAAATTAAGCTTCTATGAAACCGAATAATATAATTAGTTCGCTTGTAAAACGATACAAACATTTAATTGCGTTGTTTTACTCCATTTAATTACCAAATGCTCTCTCTCGAAAATAAGCTTACTGTCATTACTGAAATCTTTTATAGGTGAAAAAGATTAATTTTTAGACTTCTGTGTAAAAACCGTTGATGTTAAAAAAAAAACGTTCCCGGGTCGAAGCCGGCAAGAAACCTGTTAATTTAACATCCAGACATTTCACAAGCATATGGTATATTAGCTATTGTTATTGCAATTTCAATAGATGATCAGGCTATTCATGCGACAATTCATTATCCATCAGAAATAGTGTCTGTGAAGTAGGTAAACAAGAGCATTATATTGCAGCCACCTGCCATTTAGTAGGAGGACTTGTCCACTGAAAATTCAAAAGCTTCTCTCTCCATTTAGCTGTGTTTGACTTTTGACAAGAGCTCATGGCCAAAAGGAACAACTGAAGAGAAGGTGGGCAAAACAGGTTTTTACTGAGTATGCCTCTCCTAGCATTAACCAAAAGGGATTTAGTAGCTAGTGATTTGCGGTTGCTCGTCCTTAAAACCATTAGCTTTTCGTTTATAGCATGCTGAGTTAACTACTCACGGAAAATGCCCCTAATTTATATACGACAACAAAATTTTCATATTTTTCAGAGATACACAACGTTCACTGTCTATAACATAGCACAAGCGAAAAGAAAAGGAACAAGCTTTATACGGTTTCATCAGTCTCATAAGTGTTAAACTAGAATTATTATGCATTTAGACTCTATAGTTGCAGTAACAAAACAGGCAGCATAAACTTTCCAGCTGTATTTCCATCAAGGACACACATACAGCTAAGGGGCAATCCCCTATGAAAAGGTCGGGGATGTTCGTCGTCTCGCTTTGAGGTGTAAATCAAGGATTTTGGTCTCACTTGGAGTGTTCAGGACGAAATGCCACTAGTTTTAGCTGTCAATGTATCTTTTAGGGTGCACTCGAAGAAATGACAGTTAAAAAACGCTCTCATTTCCGTTTTTAGGCTCGATTTGCGCAGCTCTCTAGCTAGCTGTGGAGTCCGGTCTACAAGCCCGGGCTCCTTTGCCCAACAGTAGATGCCAAAAATTTCCAGTACCTCCATGAAATCCCTCGTTTCTACAATTTGATATATTCAACCCTTCTTCGTTTTAAGTATTTAGAGGTCAAATAAAGCTCGAGACACGCCCATATTGGTCTGCTTTAGTTAAATTCAATTTTTTTTGACGAGTATTCCCGACGTTTTCATATGGGAGCCACCCCTCTCCGCGATACAGCCTCTGTTTAAGAATAAAACAGCGAGACTTTATTTTGCTCTTGACCAAATTATGACAGAAAACATTTACGTTGGAGCAGCTGTTTTTAAGCATGTTCATCGCCCATTTTGGCCAATACATTGAAATATCTCGAATTGTCAAAACGAGTCTGTGGCATAGTTTTTGACACGCTAAAAAAGGTGGTAGTGACAAGACACGATAAAAAAGCAATTCTTCAAAACTGCACAAAGGTGTTGAAAAAAAGTGTATTTTTTCCCCTCCAGTTTGAACCCAGGACTGCGGACAGAAGTGCACTCTTTTCCATTTCCGTAAGTCAATGGATTATATTTATTCCTCGAAATAAGAATTAAAATTTATAAATGCGGACACTGGACCACATACGGCTTCTGATTTCTCCACAGCCCGGAAATAGAATTGTGAATCAATTAACCCAAAGCGAGTTGGAACTGTGCGTGCGCAAGCTTCTTCTTTCTTAATCAATGATGTTCAATCTGCGATTTTAATTCTTCGTTGCGTTGAAGATTAGCGGAGAATTTCAGGCTTGCTTCAACTTATTTATACTTATTTATAACAACTACGTTACACGACTGACTCCTTTTGTTGTCACGTTTGTTAAAAGCAATTAAGTGCTATTGACAGGTGATTTTCCATAAAAGAAAGCATTGAATACACTTCCCTTTTTAACTATGTTTTGCAAAAGAAAGCTAGAGCAATGTCATCGGACCTCAGATGAACGAAGCAAACAAGTATATAACAATATTTCCCATGCAATACAAAATCAACGCTCATTACATAATAAAAATATTATTTACCTATTCACGCGGGTAAATAATACATTATACATCCTCAAAACTTCACAAATGAAACCGAAAAGCCACAAATGTTTTAATTCATCAGTTATATTGAAAAACAACATTTGACCGTGTTCTTTGGATTCGTAAATTCGATCAATAGCTTGTCGCAGGAAAAAGAAAACTAAGCTTTTTAGGTCATTGAAACTGGGAAATGACAAACAGTGTTTTTGTAATTTACCGAAAAATAGTTCCAAACGAAGTAGAGGTTCGATATATAAATGAGTTAAAACCACAAAATGACATATCCCTGATGAATTCTAATTTTACTCAACTTACAAAGTTTTCCTTTTTTATTTTTAATAATTCAAAAGAAAAACTTATTGCAAACCTTTACTGAAAGCAATTGCATGAAAAACACGTCCTGAGTCACAATTTAGAACTTTACTAAATATGATTTATAGCAACGTAAGTTTAGTTCGCGAATTAAGTAGAAACAATATATTTTCACTTTTCCAAGCTAAAGCCATTAACGGAAAAGGTACCGTTTAATTATTAACATTTGTTGACACAGCGAAAGATTCTTTCCTCCTTTTAAATTTTGTTCAAGAGTATGCCTCTTTTTGTTGTAAATAGCACTTTCAGGACCTAATTCAGTACTAATGAATTTTTTCAGCTGTGCGGAAGAGTAGTTGAAGTTTGGTTGAAGAATTAATCAGCCCGAGGTGAATTTGCCGAAAAAAATGCTGAGTTATCAATTTAATCTTTTCACACATATTATTATGATAAAAGCTGAACAAGAGTCCAGGATACACATTTCTCAGGCCGGATAAATTTGAAAACGAAGCTTTATTTCTGCGGTTAGGCCTACAGTGCACATTAATCCGTCACGAAAATGGAGCTTTTCGAAAACGCTCTTCAAGCCAGGAATTTGAAAACGCCGGCTTTTCGTTTTCGTGTGGACGGAAAACATTTTGAAAACGGAGCTTTTCGAAAACGATGGCCTCACGATAATCATGTGATTTCCCTGACTGACTTTTCTTCAAATGCAAATCCAAAATGGAAAAATGAACGTTAATTGTTGCGTTTTTAATTGGGGCCAGTCATATCCCTTTGTGTCGTTGCGTTTTCAATGTGTTCTCCTTAGTCAAGAATGACTCTCCATCATATATTCTGTTATCAAGGCGAATCTAGGTGGTTTAGTCCAAGCGCACTTATAGCACTTAGAAATCTGCTTTTTAAACTTTGTTTTACAAAACAACCTTCCTTTATGGGTGAAGAAGTGAATACGACTATTAATTTCACAGGCAAAACGAAATTAACGGACATGACTTAATGAACCAATAATATTTACAAACCTTTTAGCCCGGGCGTATGGTGTATTCAATTTTTAATATAGATCGAACTTTCACAAATGGAAAAAGCCACAAATATGCAGAACTGTAAATAGCTTCATTTCACTGATAAACAACGGGTTTATAATTAAGCAGTCTTATTAGCAGATTTTGTGCTTCATCCATTTTGTGTCAGAACAAAACTAAACTTTTAAGTCTTTTAACATTGTCAAAACGTGTTGAGTAGAGAAAGTATTCAAACTGAAATAATTAACTGTATTGTTTTTATTCAGTATAACTAATTTTAAATAAACGAAACGTCAGTAAAATAAAATAAGACCACAAATTGGCGACTTTCTTGAACTTAAAATCAGTCTCCGTTTTCCTGGATGTAGGGGAATTTCGCCGAAACGTCGATAAATATATTTGTGGTCATGTTTCTTTTCATGTTTTTGACATCAATTTAACTGAACAGGTCCATTAATTTAATTTGTTCTTTTTTTCTAGTTCAGAACCAGTTTTTATTGAAGTTATATAGCCCAGGGCGAAAATTTTTTCCCGAGAGTCACTTCCATCAAAGTTTTCTATGAAATTTTCCTCAATTCGTTCAGGAAGTAAAGAAGTTAAGTTTCGTGGGGAAAATATATTTTATTTAACAAATAAAGAAGTCTAAGCCGTGTATTACACTGTGATAAAACTGACACGACGGGCATTTGAGAATACGAGGGAAATCTAGAAAACACGAGCCGCAGGCGAGTGCTCTCTACATTTCTCGAGTGTTCTCAAATGTCCGGAGTGTTTTACGAACAAGTTCTCGAAGGTGATTAATCTTGATGACAAGGCACCGTTTCCACATACTAAGTTTGTTGGGTAAAATTAAAATTTCAAAAAATAAATTTGTTATAGAATATTATTTAAGTTTTTAAAAAAAAAATGTCATGCGCTAAATTGCCAAATGATTTCAAACTATCAAAGCACACTCACAATTATTTTACATTGTGTTGATTTTAAGGATTGTCTTGCCAAGGACTCGAGCGTAATGGCTTTTGTCAAAAGGCTTTTTTACCTAGCAGCTGTGCTTGGAGTATCGCAACTGTTTTGTAACGTGGAGGCACAGCAATGTAGCAGACAAAGTCGAAAAGAAGCTTCCCAGTTTGGCATGATGTTACAGAGACACATCTTCAAACGGATGACAGATTCTTCGTATGTTTGTCTTAAGGAGTGTCGCCTTGACTTACGGTGCCAAAGTTTCAACTACGTTATTTCCAAAGAGATGTGTGAATTGAACAATCGCACCAAGGAAGCGAGACCTGAAGATTTTGTTCCAGACCCTGACAGATATTACTTTAGACGAGACTTTGGTAGAGGTAACTAATCATAGTTTTATCAAGTTCCTTTCTTACCCGGTTTAGTGAATTTCTCGTTTCTTGATTTAAGAAAAGAGGTACATCATGCATACGTTGGTAATACGAATTGCAAAATTATCATGATGAAAAAATATATGCAATAACGATTGAAATTGTCGGACACTTCGGATGAATGTTGGAAATTCTCTACATCTTGACGAGCCTTTACATCACCTTGGGAAATCGTCGGAATTCGTCGGGTCATCTTCGGAAATTTTGTAGGTCTTCGGTTAAACTTTGGAATCTTTGTAGGTTGTCAAAAAATCTCTGGGAATCCTTCGAATAAACCGATCAAAATGCATTAATTATTCTGCTCTCTACGCTTTAAACGTATATGAAATGATGTCGATATATAGATAACATCCTCAGTATGATTCAAGAATCACACGGGAACTGTAACACACCTGGTTAATATCACGGATTATTATACGGTTGTACATGTGTTTCACAAGGACTGGGAACTACCGAATTCACGAATTTGATCGGCTAAAATCGATATTGACCGCGGTCTAGATTTTCCCATTTAGACCGGCACCTAAATCGGTTACATTTTGCGGTGAAAAAGCTGTAAACTACAATACAAAAATGTTGACTATTTCCTTAAAAAACTATTACTGGAAGTGCCAAAACGCCTGATGAGAAAAAAAATATTAAAGAGGACGAGCAAACTTTGGCCGATTTAAGTTCAGCTCATCGCGGTTCGCAAGGAAAATGCCAGCTAGTACAAACCAGTTACATTAGAAGAATCAAATTTTTCTTTTGTGCCATGTAATAAACATCTTATTAACCGAGCTTAGTCGGTCTGTATGGGAGAATCTTGATCTCGGTCTTGCATACAGACCGAACGCAGTGAGGTCTGTACTCATGACCTTGGTCAAGATTCTCCCATACAGACCGACCAAGCTCGGTTAAACAAAAATGTATGAATTCCTTCATCGAGCCAAATTTTGCTCGTTAAAGACTAAGAATGGTCAATTGGACCGATTTATGGCGAAAAAGAAAGTTTTGGAGAAAATTTGTGCTTTTCTTTAATAAGAGCTAATGAATAATATTCGCTTTCCAGTCCCCCTCGGTTCCATTCCTGAACTGCCTGCTGAATCGTGCCATGAAATCAAGGCGAGTGAAGGAGGACAAGCCGTCAGTGGAACATACTGGTTTTATTCTATTGTACCAGACAACGTTGCACTTGCATACTGTGACATGAAAACCGAAGGTAACTTTACCCAGTTTTCTTTTTTTGTCGCTGTTTTGAGGTGTCCAGTTGCACACAGCTTTTGCAGCAAAATGATGAAAAAAGTTACGAAACATTATACATGGTTTTTACACGTAACAATAAAAAATGTATTTTTGATTATGACAAGGTCTTTTTCTAACCCTGACGTCTTATACAGATATCTAGATTTTTTTTTGCAGTATTTAACAAGAGGAAATCGTCTATTTGTAGCGCTAGAGTCAAGGAAATTCAAGGTCGGGGTTCTTTTAGACTTAAAATAGTAATTACCATTTACAACAACCTCTCTGGGAAACTTTGGGCAAAATACATTGATTTGATTCTAAGGTGGGCTACTTTCAAATTTCAATATTTAGATTTCAGACCTCTCATTATGTACATTCACTACTGGTAAAGACTACAAAATTAACTTCAAATTGAAGGAAACCCGAAAGTAATAGTTTTCTAAGATAGAGAAACACTAAAGAGATATTAATAAACCATAAAGAAACAAGGATGGTCTAGAATGGAGAAGACTGACGCGGTTTACAAAAGAAGAACTTCAAAAAAATAGGCTAAACTTTTCAATATGAGCAAACCGTGAAGTAGGTCCTTTAACTAGGAACATTTGTAGTCTTTACCCTTAAAATGGTAGCTTGACTTGATAATATGGACCTCTATGAGACTCCAAAATCAGAGGTGTTGTTAACGAATTCTATCCATTTCAAAACCTTAAAAAAGATGAGTGTATTTTGCTATCCTTCCCTCAGACCTGGACGAATGCAATTCCTCAGTTCCTGTTTGTCACGAGAGTGCCACGTGTCAGAATACCATTGGTTCTTATCGCTGCTTATGTAACAGGACTGGGTTTATTTATCAGGATGGAAAAGGTTGCGTTGGTAAGTATAACATGACTTGGTCAGCCTAGTGCTGCCTGAACTCGACCTTTTCAAATAAAGTAGGTGTGTAGGTATGAATTCTTGTCCACGGTTTTGGCAAACTCTAAACAGCAGTCTCAGAATCTCATATCTTGTGTTATAATTTTTTACTTCGCTCGAATTTAAAGGAGCTCAGTTACGTTATTTTGAGTCATTTTGGCCACGTACAAAATTGAATTTAAATTGAAGGAAACCTGAAAATATAAATTTACTAAGATAGAAAAACACTAAAGAGATAATAATCAACCATAAAGGAACAAGGATGGTTAAGGATGGAGAGGATTGACTCGGATTACAAACGACGAACTTGAAAAATTTAGGCTAAACTTTTCAAGATGCGCAAACCGTGACGTAGTTCATTTGAGTGCTAGCTGACAATCCCTCGATTACCACTCGTTTATTGATCTTTGCACCTGTTGTACAAAGCAAACTAACTACAGGCTGCGTCAGAGGTTTCGCACTAAGGCAAGGCTATAGCAAAGTGCTGGAGCAAATTTCAACAGGAAAACGGGTTTTAATCATTTCGATAAGAAAATGAGTGCTTGAAAAGAGCGGAATTAAAGTTATCAAGAGTCGGTACATCTGAGAATCTTCGGCAAACTTTGGAAGACAATCGTAAAGATTCGTTTAATCCCTTCGGATCACCATGGAAAATCTTCGTCCACAAGTCACCCATTGCGCTTCTTTTCCTTTGCTTTACAGATGCTGACGAATGTGCCGACGGGTCACATGATTGTGACGTCAATGCCGACTGTAACAATACTGTGGGATCCTACATATGCTCCTGCAAACCAACATATTTCGGAAACGGAAAATACTGCACAAGTTTCCGTGAGTCTTTCGCCTGTCATGTTTCCAATGATTATATAAATTAATATTCGAACCCTTCTGTCCCTACCTTTGTGATCTTGGGATGGCTTTTGTTTCCTTCGCGCGCCACGTGGGGGTGAGCAAAAAGATCAAGATCTATTTTTATCTCATACAAAGACAAAGCCTTTGTGGGTGGCTCATGTTCGCGGGGGCCTCATGGTAAGTGCGCTCGACTCCGGATCGAGCGGTCTGGGTTCGAGTCTTGGCCGGGGACATTGTGTTGTGTTCTTGGGTAAGACACTTAACTCTCACAGTGCCTCTCTCCACCCAGGAGTATAAATGAGTACCAGTGGGGGGAAGGAGGGAGGAGTAGAAATACTCCTAATCCCTTCATACCACAAAAACCGGGATAAGCTCCGGCCTGATATTTGGCCGGGCCAATTGGCCCGGCCAATTGGCCCGTATGCCGACTTAGCCTTTTACCATAATTTGCTAATTTAGTTAAGATGGCTCCTGCTTTTTCTTTTGACTCAAAGTACTTTAGCCTCACTTTGCTATTTTCTCTTACCCAGGTGGCCTCGGTTCATCCGTTATTCTTGCTGGTCTCGATCGCAAAAATTACACTGAGAAGCTGATTTCCTTTTTGGACCCAGTCCTCCTGAGCTCACAGCGTAGTGGGCTTGTGCGGTGCTGGCATGCCAAGACTGACGGCTCGGCTGCATCGATATGCCACGACAACTGTGATGGAAAAGGACCCACCGTAACCATCTTTAAGTCCGGCAACTACATATTTGCTGCATATACCGACGTGTCCTGGCATAGCAGTAAGTATCAATTAGTATCAATTCTTTCTCCGGGGGTGGTACTCCCAGAAAATTTCGGCGGGGATGTGTGATCCGCTTCACAAAACCCATACCCTATTTATGACCAAAATCTGCGATTTTCCCTACCCTATTAATGACATGACCAAAAGTCCGATACCTCATTTAAGACCAGACCCTTGAATCAATACCTTGTTTCAGACCTGCCTTATAATTTGTTCCTTAGTTCAGACCAAGGTTAAAGGCAATGTTTATGTGCTTTTAGTGGAAGGATAGCTTTTTCTATAAGACATACCCGATCCAAGACTAGAGTTCAAAAACCATACCCTATTTGGGACCTAAATGGCCAAAATCTATACTCTATTTACGGCAAAAACTGCTAAAAAGCCATACCCTGTGGAGCCGCACATACCTGTATAGCCCATATAAGGAAGTACCCCCCCCTCCTCCGGGCAATACAATTCCTTTTCATCAGTGTTTGTTTACAGCCGAGGTATTTAGAATGTTTCAAACGTTTCTCTTCATTTCAGCTCCTTGCGACTACTCTACAGCCAGCAAAGCTTTCATCTTCTCGCTTTACAACAACAAAGGATATAACCCTGTTAAGCTGACCCAGTATCAAAATCAGGAAAAAGCAATGTATGGTTGTTCCAATTACGGACCCACTTTTGGTTCTAATAGCGGGGATCACGACATCTACATATCGGACAACGCTTTGAGCAACCAAAATTCTTCTACCCGATGTGGCTCTACGTACTCCGTCCCCCCCGGATATTCAGCTGGTGATTGCAGGTTTTTCGTTGGTCCCGCAGGGGATAAGTTCACTCCTACTAACATTGAAGTGTTCTACGAAATAGGTAATGAATATTAGCAAATGAAGTGGTTTCAACCAAAATAATCACTACAATAAGCGACTGGCTTACGATGCTCGCACCACGCTGTCGTCCAATCAGAAGTAATCTAAGATCAAAACCAATCGCAACTCGCTCGTACACAGCTTTCGCACACCTTTTCCCGCGCTTCTCCTTAGCTACATGTATTTGGTTCTGGCTTGATTGGTTCACATGATAAGTCCTCGTGTAACTTGTTTTTCAGCATAATCGCTACAATTTCTTTAGGACACCTGCCTCTGTCAGTACAATCAATTGCAGTATACTTCATAGTTGTGGGAGGCGCGGTGGCCTCATGGTTAGTGCGCTCGTCTCCGGATTGAGCGGTTCGGGTTCGGGCCCTGGCCGGGGACACTGTGTTGTGTTCTTGGGCAAGACACTTTACTCTCACAGTGTCTCTCTCCACCCAGGTGTACAAATGGGTACCGGCGAACTTAATGTTGGGGGTAACCCTGCGATGGACTAGCATCCCATCCAGGGAGGAGTAGAAATATTTCTAGTCACTTCATGCTACAGAAACTGGGATAAGCTCCGGCCTGATGGGCCATTTGGCTCGTATGCAGACTTTACCTTACATTATAGAGTGAAGCCGTAGATGTTCGACTATGTTGCAAAGATTTTTGACTACTTTCGTAAGACTTTTAAAACTTTCAAATATTATCCCAAGGCCTTTTTATCATTTCGGAACATTTTCTGAGCATGTCTTCCTTAGTTTTCGAAAGACGTGAGGATGTTTCCAGGAAAGATGCAAAGTTTTTTTCAATCATATCGTAAACACATCTTATTTGAAACTCATTTTACCGAATCAATATATCAAATTTCATTAAAAGACATTAAATGACCATTTACCCTAAAATTCCGCAAATATCGGTCAGAATGTAAATGGTAAGACAATTTTGGCTCAACCGAACGGGAAGTTTTATAATTTTCAACAGAAATTTCCGACTGGAAAATGTGCTTATTACCATTTGCAATTCTTCGCCGCCATCTTGAAATATGATCAAATTGAACTTGTCCTAGTCTCTTTTGGTAAATTGGTTTTTTTTTTTTTTTTGAGTAAATGCTAAATCGTCAATCGGAACGGACCTTACCATCAGGCATTTTTGCTTATCATTTGCGCAAACCGTTAACGAACCAGTTTCGCCGTTTAAATAGTAAACAGCCGAGAGCTATGAACTCATTTGCTTTTATCTTACTTCAAACCACAAATTTTGTTTCATTCTACAGGGGACCTTGGTACATCGCCCATTATTGGAAGCCTCGATTTCGGCAAATACTTGGGGAAGCTTATTTCTTTTTTAGACCCAGTCGTCCCGGATGCATTCCGCAGTGAGTTTGTACGGTGCTGGCATGCTAAGACTGACGGCTCGGCTGCATCTACATTCCACAACAACTGTGACGGAAGAGGACCTACAGTGACGATCATTAAGTCCGGTAGCTACATATTTGGTGGATATACGGATCTGTCTTGGCAAAGTGAGTAGTTATGAGAACGTTTTCAGTATGAACTGTCTTCGTTTCTTAGGCCTTCTGGACAAATGTGAAACCTTCTCATTGTTATCAGCTTTCCTCCACAGGCAGAACATGTCGATGTTATTCATGCAATGACAAGTTATTGCTTAACACCAATATAATCTTATAACGCTTTCAAGCATTACGGGTTAGATCATGCGAAACACCTTTGAAATCCTCTCGACTTACGACTGTGTTGCGCTATAACTGCATTTTTCTGTTCTACCTTACTTATTACATGAAATTTTCGCGACACGTTTATTTCGCGAGTTTGAGGTGCGCACATTTCGCGACACTTTTCGGACTTTGCAAGAATTTTGTCTTTTGAATCACTTTAACTTTAACTTCCTTGGTAATGTTACTTTAACATGTCTTTGTTTGTCAGAATGTTTATACGCTTGTTTTCATCTTAGATTCTGGCGGTTATACTTCAGCTAGTAAAGCTTTCATCTTCTCGCTCTACAATGTCAAAGGATATAATCCTGTGAAGCTGACTCAGTATCAAAATCAGCAGTATGCAATGTGCAAGGAGCCCAATTACGGCCCCAGCTTCGGTTACGGGCCTGATATCTACATATCGGACAACGCTACGGCCAACCAAAATTCTTCTACCCAGTGTGGCGGAACCTACTCCTTCCCCTCCGGATATTCAAATGCTGGCTGTGAATTTTTCACTGGAACCAGTCATTTCACGCCAACTGACATTGAAGTGTTTTACGAAATACGTAATAAATTCGTGTTTCTTTGTTGGGTTGATGTAATACTTGCGACAGTTATTGGTTTTAGATAGGAGTTTGACATTTGCATTCAGTCTTGTGAAGCTACATGTGGCTATTACAACGGATGAACAGAAGACCTCAAAATCTGACTGTTTTGCTACTGCGAAACGGCGGTATTACAAGGATTGTGCCCAGCTGAGTTTGGTGTATTTTATTTAGTTTTGTCAAATACTCGCTGTAAAACTAAATGTTAGCGAAGACATTACTTCTATGGATCTAAATAACAAAGCCATAGCTTTATTACAAACAAATGCTTCTCCCAGACGTTATAATTAAAGATGACAATGCAAGCAGACGATACAAACTTTGAAAACTGTTCAGCCTATAAAATGTTTCAAAAACTCTTTTCGCCATCCGTTTAAATCTTCTTCAATTTCTGTCCATCCGTACCTTGTTTTGTATAAGTTGTGTTACTGAAATATTCCCTCACTGTTTTCAGTGATTAGTTTTTATATTTCCCCCAATTCAGCGGTCATTTCGTTTGCCTAAATTTGGCTAAAATCAATGTCACAGCTAACCTCTTGTTTCTCGTACCCAGGCGGCCTCGGTGCATCTGTTATTCTTGGCGATCTCGATCACAGCAAATACTTAGGGAAGCTGATAACTTACTTAGACCCAGCTCTCCCGAGTGCATCCCGTACTTACTTTGAGCGATGTTGGCATGCTAAGACAGACGGCTGGGATGCGTCAACATTCCACAGCAACTGTGATGGAAAGGGACCCACTGTGACCATTATTAAAGTTGGCCAATACATATTTGGTGGATATACCAATACGTCTTGGCTAAGTACGTATATACTTATCATTATCATTCGATGTATTTGCTTCCTTTTCATTGGCCGAGAGCCCACCACATGACCTTCAAATAACTGCCTGCAAATAATGGTCTGCTCATGCGTAATACCGTGTAAATGCAAATAATAGTTCTACTCATGTGTAATTGTAACCACACTCTTAAGTGGGAAACGGCAGGTCGCTTTCCTGAGCGATCAGACGGAGAGTGATTTAAAAATGAAAACAAACTTGGTGAGCGAATAAAAAAGCAATTATTGATCTCCGATATCGCAAAATATCGTGATTCGTGTCTCGAAGATCAATTACTGATCTGCTCGCCACTGACAAATCACCATATTTTGCTCAATCTCGTCCAATAATTTTTCATTATTTTGCTGGGCCTTATGAATAAGTATTCTTGCTTCCGTTGGTGTTGCTGTGGAGAAACATTATGCTTTTAATTTGATCGATATTAGTTCGTTCCCTTGTGGTTGTTGTTGTGTTAAATGAACGTTGTTTTCGCATGATTTGTCGATTTACCCCTGTAGTCAGTAAGGACCTCAGGATAAAGTTTTCACATAACGTCTTTGCCAGCCACTTCAGTGGTCAGAGACTTTTTCCTTGTTGTTGCAGTTGTTTCTCTGTTCTGAAGCATTTTTATTTTATCAGCTTCTTTTTGTTTTTATTTCTAAATGCCACAATCCGCTTTTCTTCATCATTTTCAGGTTCTTGCAGTTACTCCTCAGCCAGTAAAGCTTTCCTGTTCTCGCTTTACAACAAAGATGGATATAATCCTGTCAAGCTGACTCAGTATCAAAAAAAGACCGAAGCAATCTACAGGTGTTCCTCTTATGGACCCACTTTTGGTTATGGTGGAGGACATGTACATGATATCTACATATCAAACAACCCTACCATCAACCAACCTACCAATTCTTATACCAGGTGTGGCTCTACATATTCTGTACCCCACGGATATTTAGCTGGCGACTGTGGGTTTTTCACTGGAGCTTTATATTTCACTCCTTCTGATATTGAAGTGTTCTACGATATAGGTAATTGAAAATATGACATCATTCTTTAGTCAATATCACCGAGTAACCCATTCAACCATAACTGCTGTAAATATTTCTGAATTATTTTCGGTGTTTCAGCCTTGTTTCTTATCACAGGCAAGGTGAATTGTCTAATATAAATATAGATGTGGCCTGCCTAGATGAGCCCAGGCTACTTGCGGGTTCGCGCTGTTGCTATTGTCAAGCTTTTTTTTAACTCAATGTGTATATATTTCTGTAAAATTGTAAATATGCGAGTCATAATAAATAATAAAGTTGTTGTTGAATTTTCAATCGGAGTCCGTTAAAATGACAAAACAACGTTTGCGATTGTTTCATGGAGAAATAATTTTCATGAGAAGTGATGGAAATCATTCGTTGTGAAACAACTTGAAACAATGACTGCTTTTAATAAATCCAGAAACGGAACAAAGAGCAGTTTCAGACATTACGAGCATCCCAGACCCTTCCACATGAGAGTCCGCCTTGGACCTCAACGACTGTGAAGTTCGATTGGCTTGGCGTAGGCTGAAACGTGCTTTGAATCAGTTTTTTTTTTATGACCATTACTTTCCTTGGTCAAATGGATGAAAAATTTACATCATGTAGTGGTTTGGGGTGATAGTTTGCCGTGATGTATTTTAAGTAAAATCGATATTATCATGAAAACGATTAACAGATAAACTCGATTGACAGTTGAAGAGATTGCCGATTTTTATGAGACGTTGTCATACTTAGAAATAAAAATTGATGGTTACTTTATTGGCGACACCAACACGGCGCCTCCATACAAAGCTCTATCTACAAATTTGAGAGAAGCATTTCTCGAATAACACAGGTATGAAGAAACAGGCAGACCTAAGTCTTTGCGAAGTTGTATATAAATCAATAATCTGTTATATCTCACATTCTTGACTCAATTTATTGAATGATTAAAATCTTGATTGTTGATGGCATGACAGTGAAAACCAGCAGTACGACTGCAGTTGCTTTGAACTTTTGTCTCTCGTACCCAGGCGGCCTTGCAACATCTGCAATTCTTGGCAACCTCGATCACAACAAATACTTGGGGAAGCTGATAACTTACTTAGACCCAGCTCTCCCGAGCGTATCGCAGAGTTACTTTGTGCGGTGCTGGCATGCAAGGACAGACGGCTCAGCTGCGTCCACATTCCATAGCAACTGTGATGGAAAGGGACCCACAGTGACCATCATTAGAGTTGGCCAATACATATTTGGTGGATACACTGACGTGTCTTGGCGCAGTAAGTATCATAAGATCTAACTATCACCAAGAGCTTGATAAAAACGTGCTTTATTATCTCAGTAAAAGAACAAAAAAACTCCATTTTTGTTCTTTTGTTTAACCATTGGTCTTACTCTTTTCTTGTTTAAGAAATACAAGTACTTATTTCAGGTTTAAAACCGATATTAATACGCTTTTTGATGTTGCGCGGCCTTGCAGTTTCGCATAATCGACCTCAAATCGCATCCGATGGCGGGCTTAACTCATAAGAAAAATCCTCGATTTCTATAAAGATCTTTCGTAGCTACCCTAAGAGCAGATTCGCTTCGATCTCATTCGCAGCTCAAAGTATTGTAGCCTGTGAACACAGAGGTATTTCCGGCTGTCACTTGGTTCCGCCGAAAAATAACGTCTGCGAACCCGAGCCAGAAAACGATTTCTGTGACGTAAGAATTCTAAGCCAATCACAATTTAGCTCAAATAACCCCAGAACCACTGCGCGAGGTATTCGCTGCGAGGAGCACTCGAGTTTCATTCTATCATGGAATCTGATTGGCCAAGAAGAAACAAAAGTCATTACGTCACAGAAATCGTTTCCTGGCTCGGGTTTTTCGGCGGAACCAAGCGACAGCCGGAAATACGTCTGCGTTCGCAGGCTAAAAATATTGTGACTGGTTGTCCAAACACCCGCGTAGGACTGCGAGAACTTAATCTAGCGGCGCCGACTCGCATTAAGCAGACTAGCTTTCGTCTTGAGCAAACTTTTTTTAAAAAAAACTTAACTTAATCGGTTTCAATCAGGCTACGAGGAGTTCACAAGCTAGAGGGCTCAATTCAGAGGGTGGCAAAGGGTTCTTGCGTGACGCATGATGGCCTCAAAATTAGCAGCGTGACGCGTGAATTGGACCAAATTAGCCTCGTGACGCTGGACAAGACATCATAACGTCATGCATGATTTGTTATTTTACAAGCAAGTGATGCGTGATTTGCCAATTGGATTTCCGTGATAAGTGAACGTTCTTTCAACTACAACCGATACCATTCATTCAAAGTAAACAGTAAATAGAATCTTAAAAGAGATCAATAAATCGTGGGCTTCTGATGTCTTTGATCTTCGTGGATCTTCACGGTACTATAGGTCCAAACAATTGTGACAGAATAGGAATAAGTCAATTGAAAACAGTCAAGCTTTGCACCAGGACTATGAGCTTCAGAGTTATTTTTGTCCATTTTGTCGACCGATCATTTTTGGCAGTGCATCAGACCATATCCGAAACCGGCTATCAATCAATCAGTCAGTCAATCAATCAATCAATCAATCAATCAATCAATCAAGCAATCACTCACTCAATCAATCAATCAATCATCGTATTTAAGGTCTGAAAGAATGTCGTCTCAAAACCGGAGGGTTCCAAACGGCTGAAAAGATAAGAGACGTTAGAGTTAAGTGTCATTTTATGCCGCTCCAGAAGACAGAGAGAGGCTACACAAGGAAAAAGTTTGTGAACCACTTAATGAAGGTCGTCATAAAGACCTAACTGAATTCAAAAGCCACGTTATGTCATCCACAGACATAAAAGCGTTGCCGAACAGAAGAGGATTTAAGTGAAGAATGATCATCGTAGTTAATTTTCCAATTTAAGCAATTGGAAAGAAGAAGCCTGAAAAAAATCAGGGCTTCAACGGGATTCGAACCCGTGACCTCCGCGATACCGGTGCGATGCTCTACCAACTGAGCTATGAAGCCACACATTGGGAGCGAGGCCAGTTACTTGAGTTCATATCTTCCCGTGAGGAGTGAAATGATGTGAAGTTTATATGAAATAATTCATATATGAACTGCGGTTGTAGATGAAAGTGCAGAATGATAATCGCAGTTAATTTTCCAATTTAAACAATTGGAAAGAAGAAGCCTGAAAAAATCAGGGCTTCAACGGGATTCGAACCCGTGACTTCCGCGATACCGGTGCGATGCTCTACCAACTGAGCTATGAAGTCACACATTGGGAGCGAGGCCAGTTAATTGAGTTCATATCTTCCCGTGAGGAGTGAAATGATGTGAAGTTTATATTCTTCACTTTCATCTACAACCGCTGTTCATATATGAATTATTTTATATAAACTTCACATCAGAAAAGGATTTACAGGGGTAAAGCTTTGACACAAATATTGCCTGTACATCAAAGCTTGGCAAAGGTAGCGTAGACGTCTTCTCAATTCGTATAAGATCTCTGTCAACTTAGCCTGTGAACAGGCTCCCGATTGTGTCATAGAGGAAGGAAAGAAACAGGCGGGCGGAGTTAGACCGCCTGTCTGGAGAGGGGAAAATCCCACACCACAAAATTGGCGATGTACTTACTCTTTTTACGTGACGCGTGATTGTTGAAAAAAAATCTCCGTGATGCGTGATTTAATAGAAAAATTCATCGTGATGCGTGATTGGTAACCCCCCCCCCCCCCCCACCCACTTTGCCACCCGCATTTCAGAATAAGTAAATCGCTCGCAGCCATGCACTTCATGTACTGCCGACAAAGAGACTTCCTTGTAGTGCGGAAAGTCATTTGAGAATGAGATACAAAAGAAGTGAAAATAAGGAACTATCTTACCAGTCCACTTTGGTCGTACGCATCCGGAGGACTGACTGAGCGAACGAACTGTACGAACATAGGAAGGTATGAACGAACGAACGAACGAACGAACAAAAGGACAGACGAATAGACGAACGGATGGACAGACGGACGAAGGGACAAAGGGACGAACGGACGAAGGCACGAAGAGACGAAAGGACGAACGGGCGAACGGACGTACGAACGTGCGCACAAATTAAACGAATGACCAATAGAACAAACGAACGAACGAAAAAACTTTATTTAAGTGTCTGAAAGCATTTGGCAGATGGAGAACGCTCTACTAACAAGGAAAACCTAATTTATTTGGACTTACGTTATGAAAGTGCTGACGACTTATATTACCATTGCATATCCATTCTGGTTTGGCAACCACAACAGTACGGCCTCGAACGTCGATTGAAAAATGAAGGTTCTGGTTAATCCAGTTTCATGTATGTCTGTCTCGTACTGTCAATAATTATGCTAGCCAGCGTTAAGTTCGAAAATCATGTGGCTGTGCGGTTCGTTTTCCAGAATACGCTGAACTTGGTCATTAAGCATTTAATGACTGACCCCAAGAGAAACAGTGAGTTTTGTATCCCTGAGACCCTCAATGTTCCCTCAGGCGAAGCCGCAACCTCGTTCCCAGGGTCTGTCATCTTACCGCCCCCTGGAGCGAATCGTTCGCTCTAGGGGGTGGTAAGATGAGAGACCCTGGGAACGAGGTTGGCGAAGTCGAGGAGAACGTTGAGGTCGAGGGGAAACAGAACTCACTATTTCCCGCTGGGCCAGTCATGAAGTGTTTTGTATACCTCCCAACTCAAAAAAGAAAAAAGAAACAGCAAAAAAAATGTTTGCCTGACGTCGGCTGGCACATAAATTTGGTGGGGTTAAAAGGAGCACAACCTGATCATGTGCGAGTCGAAAGTTTAAGTTGTTGTTTCCCTAGGGAGTTAGTGAGTTTTGCTCGCCCTTGGGAGTTAGTAAGTTTTGTTCGCCCCAGGGGAGTTAGTGAGTTTTGACCCACCGCACGTGACACCTTTTCCTCCAATCGGAAAACGTATTCCGGTTGGGAGGTATAGCATTTTACGTTATTGTTTCAATCTTCCAATAACATGCTTATCAATGACGCTGACAGAACAAAACTTAGTTGCATCATATTCTACTAAGTATGAGTCGTGAATCTGAATTAGGTGTATTTTCCATAAGAAGTCCTGTTGTAAACCACCGAAAGCTTCCAGAAGGACGATCTCTCTCTGTCAGTCTCCAGACTTCTTCCTTGCTTATCTTCTTGCTCCAACTAAAACACTTTTTCGACTATAGAAAGAGTTTCCACCTAGAACGTCGCGATCTCATTTCACTCATTTGAAAATTCAGTCGCTACCAAGGCATATCACGCTTAACGCCCTTGCCAACAGATCCGATCCTCTCGTTGCCTATTTATTTTGTTTTTTTGTTGTTGTTTCTTTTCTTCTAAAGATTACTTTACAATATATGGTAGCTTTATTTCTGTTTTTCTTTTCAACCGAAATGCTTAGAAAGTGTACAACTTTTGTTTCCAATTCAGGTTCTAGTTGCAGTTATACTTATGCCAGTAAAGCTTTCCTGTTCTCGCTTTACAACAATGATGGATATAATCCTGTCAAACTGACTCAGTATCAAAATCAACAATACGCAATGTATCACTGCTCCAACTACGGACCCACTTTTGGTGCTGGTGCGTACAATGACATCCGCATATCGGACAACTCTACGAGCAACTCGGGATCGTATACCACTTGCGGCTATACATACTCCGTTCCTTCAGGATATTCAGCTGGGCATTGTAGCTTTTTCACTGGGGGCATTCTTCATTTCACTCCTACTGACATTGAAGTGTTCTACGAAATAGGTGATTAAAAACAGAACATGATAACTCTCTTTTAATGCCGTAATCAGGATTCGATTTAGCGCTCTCTTTCAATAAGCGCCGCCTTACAACCCCCGGGGGGTACTCCCAGAAAAATTGGGTGGAGGTGTGCGCGGTCCGCTTCCCAAAACCCTTACCCTATTTATGACCAAAATCCGCGATCTTCCCATCCTATTTATGACTTGAAAAAGTAGCTTCTTCTAAAAAGCATACCTAGTTCAAGTGCAAACACCATACCCTATTTATGACCAAAACGGCTGAAAACGCTATCTTTCGGTCCGCGCGTACCTATATAGCCCATATAAGGGAGTCTCCTCGCACCCAGATCCCCCGGGCTTACAACAAGTGCCCTCATTGCGAAAGTGACAGTGAAGACTTTGACATCGAAGAGATGATAGTAAAGACTGATTAGACAAGTAAACAATGTGTCAGTTAATTCCATGTGTGCCCATCCCCCGCAATAGTGGGGCATTTTTCCACAATGTCAATCCCGGGGTCGGATATCAGCCTTGCACAATTACCCTGGGGCATTTGACCATCTCGCTTTTTCATCTTACATGCAGCCATAGTTAATGGAGGGAAAATGGTAAGGAAACCTGGCAAAGTTCTTTGGGGGCTGACCCAGCAAAAAACCTGCCAAAATACAAAAGGTGGTTATGTGTGCTCATACAATTAACCAATAGCAGCATTGCGATTATATAATTCAAGCATAGTCAATGAGCATAAAACAACAGATGTCCTGGGTCAAGGACCTTCAAACATAAATCTTAGCCTGTTGTTTTGTTTTGTTTTGTTTGTTTGTTTGTTTGTTTGTTTGTTTTTCGCTTTTTCCATGTTTACCAGCGTTCATGACCATTTCCTCCTATTGGTTGTGATGCAGCATTGTCGCTTCTTTTAATGACCAGTTTATCGGCAAATACGGTAAGTTTCGTAATGAATGCGTCTAAATAGGACATAAATAAGACTCTAGATCCTACGGAATAACCTATATTGTGTTTTTTCTTCACTATTAAAGTTAAAAAAAGACCTTGCTAGGACTTTTAATTTGGCCTGAATTGGCTTTGATTGTACTGAAAGTAACATGAGAAACGAAAAAATAATAATAATTGAGCCACAACCCCGGGGCATTTGATCAACTGGTTTGTTCCAGCCGTACGGCATTTCCAGGTTGTTTTCAAAATAACCTAATTCCCGGGGGAAGGCCTGTTGGGGGGGGGGGGGCAGCATGGGCACAGCTGGAATTGACTAATGCATTTCTTTCTTGAGCGTATGAGTTAACGCATCGACTTGGTCTAAACAGGCAAATGGTGTTATGGTTATGCGAACCTCTATTGTTACAATTCTCAAGTGAAAAGTAACAGTTATTGTCCATTGAAATGCCTTATCACATTTCCATGTTTATGTTGAAGAGAAAAAGAAAGAAATAAGCGCGCCGTCCCTAATAAGCGCCCGCTCTCCAATTAGCACCCTCCCTTGAGTTACCAAAAGTATAAAATAAGTGCCCGGGTCACTAAATCGAACCATGAGATATTTGCTGATATGCAGGTAACCAATCGTTTAATTCATGAACGAAATGAAAAAGAACATATCACTGTTAACCTTTTCAGTTCAAACTGTTAATTCCTGTTACTGAGAGCCATACAGTTTTGAGAATTTGCTGGTAAATCAAGACGGCTCCACTTAGCAGATGATTTCAACTATTTTCATTACCTGTATGCTTGATAATGTATTGGTATTGTGATGAGAAATTAGATCTTGATCACTCTGGCGATTTAATGAATTAAGCAAACCTCAAAAAGGCGACTTTGATACTTAAACATACCGGTTTTATACTCTTTCCTCTATCCAGGCCTAAGTGTGTCCGTCATTCTCGACGGTCTCGATTACAACCAATACTTGGGGAAATTGTTGTCCTTCTTAGACCCAGTCCTCCTGAGTCCAGGGCGTGATCGATTTGTGCGTTGCTGGCATGCCAAGACTGACGGCTCGGCTGCATCGATATTCCACAGCAACTGTGATGGAAAGGGACCCACTGTGACCATCATTAAATACGGCAGCTACATATTTGGTGGATATACCGACGTGTCCTGGCACAGTAAGTATCATTCTACTACTAGTATACTAATGCAAATGCTGTAATCTGATTGGCTGAGCCATTGTACACTATCCGAAGTTTTGAAAGAACATCTAGAAACAAATGGATAATCCAAGTTTTGAGAAGACTAAAAGGATGGCAGTTACAGTTTCTTAAATTGAAAATGCTCGAAATTTGTAATTGTTAAGTACGCGTGGACACAACTGCAAATGTCAAATTGACAATTCAGTCCGCACGAATTCTCTAAAGGGTGAAGTTTAATGCTTAGACCGAAAATAATTGGAATCATTATTTGAAGGAAATTTCAGTCAGAATTCTAGTAAAGCAATTGGATCATAACCTCAACTATCACCTCAAAGAAATCTTGAGCTCATAATCTAATTGTCAATTAGAACTATCGTCTCCTTAAGACTCAAAGACTTGAGACTTAAAGGGGCAGTGTCTCGGCTGTTATATCCTGTTTTAATAAGTATGACGCGGAGCTTGTTATAAAGGTGCTTATTTGGGAAGCAGGGATGACGCATTGGTGAGAGCGCTCGCCTCCCACCTATGTGGCCTGGGTTCGATTCCGGCACGGTGCCATACGTGGGTTGAGTTTGTTGTTGGTTCTCGCCTTGCTCCGAGGATTTTCTCCGGGTTCTTCGGTTTTCCTCCCTCCACAAAAACCAACATCTCCAAATTCCAATTCGACCAGGATAGAGGACCCGCATGAAAACCAGCTAAGGCTGACGTGGCTTCCTCTCTAAATACTGTAATTTAATATCTTGCACTGAGAAGACGAAAAAAAAAGTAGAAATTGGTTCGAGCCAGTACCCAATGTTTGTTCTCTGTCCTTTGTATAGAACCGCCGGGGTTCCAAACTACGGCGGTTGGCTGTAGTTAGATACGACCGTTTGGTTTCCTAGGCTTCCGAAAAGATAATGCTGACGGAATAAGACCCAGTTGCATGATATTTCACAAAATCAGAGTAGTGAAGCTGAGCTCGGAGAATTTTCTATAGTATGTCCTGTTGTAAACCATCAAAAGCTTCCAGAAAATCGACCTCTCTCTGTCAGTCTCCGGGCTTCTCACTTGCTTATCAGTCTTGTTTCAACTAAAACTCTTCTTCGGCTTCAAAAACAGTTATCTCACCGGCTGTAAACCAGAACGTCGCGATCTCATTTCACGCATTTGAAAATTCAGACGTCAAGAAGGTATATAAACCGGGTATATAAATCCACTAACTTCTTTCGTGTTAGAGCTGTTTTCAATTGAGTGTCGTAAAACTAAACCAATTGCTTACCAATTGGACTACTCAGCCAATCTCAAACCGTAGGGAAAAAGAACTAATTTTCTGATTATCGGCCGACTCACAATTGAAAACTGCTCTATCACGCGTAACGCAAATTAAACGCTTTTGCCAACAGATCTGATCCCCACGCTGAATACTTATTTTTGTTGCTGTAGTTGTTCTGTTCCAAAGAACTCTTTATACAATATGGTTTCTGTATATATCTGTTTCTTTTTTCAACCGAAATGCTCAGAATTGTTAAACTTTTGTTTCTAATTTAGGTTCTAGTTGCGGTTATACTCCTGCCAGTAAAGCTTTCCTGTTCTCGCTTTACAACAATGATGGATATAACCCTGTCAAGCTGACTCAGTATCAAAATGAACAATACGCAATGTATCGCTGCTCCAGCTACGGACCCACTTTTGGTAATCATGACATCTACATATCGGACAACGCTTTGAGCAAGTCAAATTCGTATACCAATTGCGGCTATACATACTCCGTTCCTTCAGGATATTCAACTGGTAACTGTGGGTTTTTCACTGGAGTCTTTTATTTCACTCCTACTGACATTGAAGTGTTTTACGAAATAGGTGATTAAAAACAGAACATGCTAACTCTCTTTTAATGCCGCAATAATTTCATTTAGCGCACTCTCTCCAATAAGCGCCGCCTTACAACCGCCTTACAAGTGTTTTACAAAATAGGTGATTGAGAACAGAACATGCTAACTCTCTTTTAATACCGTAATGATTCGATTCAGCCTTCTCCTTCCAAAAAGCGTCCCCTTTCTAACAAGTCCTCCCTATTCATTGTCCTTTTCTAATACACGTCCCCTATTCTAACAAGAGGCACCATTGTGAAATTGGAATTAAAGACATTGACATAGTAAACACTGATTAGACGAGTGAATGATGTAGTCCGCTTTCTAATCTGAGCGTAATATTACCAAAGACATTGAATTGGACTTATCAAGGCCCGCTTGTTACAGTTGTCAAGTGATTTTACCCGTCACTGTTCAATCACATTCCACTGTTTATGTCATAAACAGAAATGTATAAGCGACCCATTCCTAAAGGGCGCCCGCCATCCAATAAGCCCAAATCACCCCTCCCCTCCCCCCCCCCCCCCACCCCCACCTTTGAGCTATCAAAAGTAAACAGGCGTCCGGGGCCCTAAATCGAATTATTATGGTATTTGTAAATATTATGGTATTATGTAAATTGTAATTACGACAAGCGATTGGCGTACGAAACGCATGCCACATTGTCATCCATGATACAAGAACGGTCTCGGTTTAAACTTTTCCAAATCCCTTGATATTATTTGGAGTAAGTCGTGCCGGTCACACTGTTGGGTTACATGTTAGAGTTAGAACCACATAAAAATCACGGCTCAGTAGCTTTCATCTGAATGGTCACGCACTAGTATTTGATCCAAACTTAAAAGTTAGAACCACCTTGTACAACATAGTAAACAGTGCCACATGAAAATACTGCTCAATAGCTTTCACCGGAATCATCGCACACTAGTATTTCATCTACAGACGTAAAACTAAGAACCACCTTCTACAACATATTAAACGGCACCACATGAAAGTATTGCTTAACAGCTTTCATTTGAATGGTCACACACTAGGGTTTCATCCACAGACTTAAAAGTTAAAACCACCTTGTATAGTATGATGAACGTACCCCATGAGAGTGCAGCTTGCCTATGCTAGACTTTCATCGATAGATTAATTTTAATGTTAAACTTTGCAGAGTCAATTTTGTGTAAGCCCTTAGCCTTCAAGTAAGACTCCTTGAGTTACTATGGCTACTTAACGTAACATTAGAGCAGAGTAGAAGAAATCTAACAAAGTAGATAAGTTTTCATACAAATTGAGTGGTCTTTTAGAAAAAGTATCAAAACTATCAAATTTGTAAATGGTTTTTGGTATGATCACGGATAAAAATACTAATTCCATGCAAAAAAATATTTCCTGCAGAAAACGAAAAAAACCTGTCATAATTTTAATAACAAAAGGTGCAAGTTGTAGAATGCGTGTACCTTAGTGACAGCCGTTTTCCCAAGACAGGGGAAAACGGAATTCGAAATTCCAGTTTCGTTTTTCGTTTTACTCACGAGATCGGAAAAAGGAATTCGAGATTCCATTTTCGTTTTCCGTTTTCCTACTACATTGAAAATGGATTCCAACTTCTGTTTTCGTTTTTCGTTTTACCACAACTTTGGACAACAGAATTCTAATTGTTATTTCCTTTTTTCGTCTTTCGTTTTTTAAGATATTGAAAAACGGAATTTGAACATCGATTGTCGTTTTTCGTTTATGTGTTTTTGTCACTTTTGTATACATGAACCCACAGAAGAATGTTGGTTCTTCCTGTCGCTAACAACAGTAGACCTGGAAACCACATCCTTGATGAAGTCTTTGTTCGCCGTTTTCTCATTGACGAAAATAATAGTTATGAAGACCTTCTCGAGGGAATCAAGACCCGATATGGGGCTGCACAGTAAGTGTAAAAAGGTTTTACAGTCGCCATGATATCAAGAAGAGAGGGTCAGTTGCAGATGGAACAGTCGATATCCGGTCAGTGTAAAATAAGGACTGCGGACTGCAGACTGCAGACTGCGGACTGCAACTGCGGTAAAATGGAGACTGAGGGTCAAATGCAGACTGCAGACCATGAGTAAAATACAGACTGTAGACTTTTTAACTGAGTAGTTTCCATCATTGAGAGCTAACCGTAACTGGCAGGCAAACCGGAGCGTTATTTAGGCTAACCGGAGCATTGCAAACTTTCAGTACTAGCCTGAATAACCCTGTTTCCGGTTAGAAATCAATAATGGAAATAACACCGTCGATATATACTTAAAAAGTCTGTAGTCTGCAGTCTGCGTTTTACCGTCAGTCTGCATTTTATGCCCGGTCGGTCCGCAGTCTTCGTTTTACACTGACCGGTCGATAAGTAGAGGGTGCCATATCGGAGGTTCAACTGTATATGTTCCAAATCGATCATGACAAGCCTTTGTACCGAAACTTTTTGACTTAATAGTCGTACCTGAATAGCTATTTAATTCCGTGATTTGTGATAGTACAAGCATAATTTCATTTCCTTGCCGATATCGATATCGTGGTAGTCGAAACAGAAGGCTTTTATTAACAGTCAGCTCGATGCGGTTTGTAGCGGGCTGAAAAATTCTTAATATTAGTTTTCTAAAAATATAGCTGCACAGTTTTTTTACGCTAATTGTTGTAATCACAACTCCGTATGTATGTACATTCAGTTACAGATAGTTAGCTATGACGTCCATTTTGAGGATCGTAAGGGAGGAAAGAATATATACCAGCCCAAAGAGCGCTAGCGCCTGCTTAATAGGCTACGTCTTGAGATAATATAACAGAACACAAAAACGAAAAACGAAAATCGAAGTTCAAATTCTGTTTTCAATGTCTTACGAAAATAGAAGATGAAAAACGGAAATGACAATTGCAATTCTGTTGTACGAAGTCGTGGGAAAACGAAAAACGAAAACAGAAGTTCCAGTTTCGTTTTCAATATAGTTGGAAAACGAAAAACCGAAAATAAAAGTTCGAATTCCCTTTTCCGATGACGTGGGTAAACGAAAAACGAAACTGGAAGTTTGAATTCCGTTTTCCCATGTCGTAGGAAAACGGTTGGCACTAAGGTACACGTATATTTTGTAGTATCTTGGTCAAGGATAAGGAAGTCGAGTGTAAAAGCCGATCATTCTTTCGTGAGAGTTCATATTCGGCCAAAGCTTCCGCTTTTAATTTCTGGAAATCCCAGTTGCGAATGGAACAACATTTTGCGGAATTTCCGGGGAAAAGAAAAACCTCGCTCGCCAGGTATTCCCTACTTTTCGAAAATATCTACGTTCCATTCAATTTTGCTCCCGGAATTCAGTTCGTATTTCGCAAATGCAGCTTTCATTTAATATAACTTGTATTATCTGGAAACTTTTGGCCAAGTTTCCAAAGTTCTGTAATTTATGGTTGATTAGAAAACGATAAATCCTAGACAAAAAAGTTGGGACACGAAGCAAGTTCTCCCCTTCCCAACCTACAATGTTCATAATCAGGTGATTTTTTCCCTTTTTGTTGAAAAAACGTAACATTTTCCAATATTGATTAGAGGGGATAGGATATACGTGATCCAGCTCAAGTGTCCCCACTACTTTTGTCCAGGATTGTAGCTCTGAGTAGTAATTATGAAAAGTGCTATGAAAGCACTATTTGTTACATTTATTTTTTTTATTTACAAAGGCTCTGCATTTAACCACTTAGTTGAGGGACCCAACATAGGTTTCGCGAGATGCGAGATGAGAGCAAAAATGAAGGCGGAATACGGGATGACAGAACTTTTAATGGCGGGATGCGGGATAAAAATATTTTGGTGAGAACGGGATTTGCTCTTTTTGACAGACGGGATGCGAGATAGTCCTAAGAGCGACGGCGGGATGCGAGATCGACGGCGGGATGCGGAATGTAAAGAGGTAAATTACACATTACAGTCGTTACATGGAGGAACTACGACTCTTTATCAGGCGGAATCGAGATAAACATTCCGACCCGGGCGGGATGGTGCGATTGAGCCAAAAATACTAGCGGGATGCGGGATTGAAATAACCTATGTTGGACCCTCTTAGTTAACGAACGGAAGTTTTGCGAGCTGGTTTCATGAGGTTTAAACTTCCGCCGGAGTTTTAAGTTTGCAGTATACAGCTATTTCAATTAACGCGGTCGGAGCAAAGCTTTAAGCTTTCTTTCTCTTCAGACGTCTAGAAACAATGTTCTTTTCGCCACACTTAATTTCAGAATTTTTAACCAAAGGTCGTTTTATAATAGTGAAAGAAAAGATACAGAAAAATGGTCTAATGAGTGGAAAATCTATTGTATCCTTGCTAATACTTCACGAGCAAAGATACAAATTCGCAGATTTCCTCTGCACCAACATGCAAACTTCCGACAAATACCCAGACTACTATTCGGTCTTGTCGCGAAGACTTGACGCTTTCATCTGACAACGTCGACTGAAATAGCTGTAAACGTAAAACTCCAAGAGGCATCACAGTCATCAGTATTTATTCAATACCTTTTTGTAGTGTTTAGCTTTATCAAGCTTAACACATTGACATTAAAATAAAATTAGTGTCATTTATTCATTATTTATTTAGTGGAATCTCTCTTTAAGCCCGGGCCAAACGACAACGACAGAAACGACAGTCGCCTTCTGATCACGAGAGATACACGAGGGTATTTTTTCAACTCTCAGCGAGTGTGGGCAAAACGGGAGAAAACTCTTCGTGACTGGCTAGAAAAATTGGAACAGGTTCAAATTCGATAGGAATATACGAGGGTTAACGTGAGTCCCCGATAACGCACGAAGGTTGACGAGAGCCACCGATAACGCACGAAGGTTGACGAGTGTCACCGATAACGCACGAGAGCCGCCATGCAAGAGTTTAAGAGAGTCACTGAGACCCCGTCCACACTGCGACAGAGGAATTTGAAAACACAGCTTTATTTCTACGTTTAGCCCTGCCGTCTACACTAATCCGTCACGAAAACGAAGCTTTTCGAAAACTCTTTTCAAATCGGACGAGTTGGAAAACGCCGGCTCTTCGTTTCCGCGCGAACGGAAAAACATTTTGAAAACAGAGCTTTTCGAAAACGATTGCGTCACAATAATCATGTGATTTTCCTGGATGAGTTTTCCTCAAACGTAAATCCAAAATGATCGGTGACTGTTACGTTTTTAAATTCCTCCGGCGTATTTTGACGGTAACCATTTGATGCGTTTTCAGAGTGAAACTTCCGTTTTCAAATTTCTACGGCATAGTGTGAACGGGGCATGAGGCGTATATGACTTTCAAGCCAGGCGAGACTCAATGCTTGTTGTCCTTTGGCGCGGGCCCCCTGAGGACCAAAAAAAAAAAGAAAAAAGAAAATTGGTGTTGTTGAAAGGTGGCCTCGATTGTGTGGAGGCCATTAGATAACATTCGCCGTGCTTTTGTTTAAAGTGTTGTAAGCTTTGTAAGGTCAATATAAATCAGCTGTAAAACTTTAAAGTAAATAAACTGAATTAAACGGTTACTCATTCTCTTCAGTTGATTTAGTATCACGCGAGGTCGCGCTCTTCATGTCAAATATGGTAAATTTATTGTTATTTTTTTAATACGGTTTCTGTGTACTAAAAATTTCCCACTGTTAAACCAAGAGAGTTAAGACCCACAGTCTTAGCGTTTTGACAGAACGTCTGGTCTTTTGTGTGTCGCGGGCGTGTTGCTGAGAAATAAATGAAAAGATAAAAACTAAAAGCCCACTGATTTCTTTCAATTAAACGATTTTCTCTTTTACATATATTCAAAATATATTCCCAATAAAATAATTTTCCCCTGTGCTAACAACAGGTTCTTTGTACAGCCATTTGTCTTTTGCTTCAGTAAAAACCATATACTTTTCCATTTTCTAAGCTGTTTCGTTCCGTCAATTTATTCTTTTTACAGATTGTTTTTTACTTCTTCAGTTTCAATACATCTTCGCTAATTGTTCCGTGGACATCGCCAAAACAATTTTAAAGCCAAAGCCTGAATTAGAGACCTACACAGGAAATCCTTTGTGTTCATGGGGTACTACTGTTATGGGAACGGAATGACACTCTAATTAACCACAATATAGTCCAAGAATCTTCTGGGAATTATACCATTCTCATATTTCAAGAATGCTTGCGAACCTACACCCTCCAAAAAAATTTTAGACACTTTTTTCGGGCAAAAATTTCGGACACTTTCCTGAAACATAAAAAACACGTGTTAGACTGAAACAATATCTGTTAGAATGATAGTTTTGGCTTTGGAGATATACCGACGGGAAAATAAGAAAATTTCTATCAATCCGTTACGTATCTTCGGGCCCCTAAACTGTGTCTCAACTAGTTCAGATAAATAGCTCTAAAGCCGCTAGTTTCTTTTGTGGAGCGAAATCTGATCGCTCCATAAAAGAAACTGGTGGCTATAGAGCTATTTAAAAGTGTTATACTGTACTTTAAACATTTCGGACGATTTTATTTTGGGACAGTTTTTTGTCCGAAATTAAAATCGTCCGAGTTATTTGCAAGTAATTTATGTTGGGTTACATGTACAGGGCCAGGGTCTCCCAAAGGGTTTATTTTTCTCTTTCAACTTGTATTTTTCTTTTGTTTATTTACTTGAAGCAGGAGCCCGTTGATCCTGGTTGAAGATTCGGGTTGGAAAACTAAGCAGAGGCGCGTTATATCTCAGCTAAACTCGATTCTGAGAAGTCTTACAAGACCCTTTGAAGTTTTTGTCTTTGGAGTGTTGAGAAATTCCAGTAAGACGTTTTGTCACCGTTGAATTTTGAAATTAAGCTTCTATGAAACCGAATAATATAATTAGTTCGCTTGCAAAACGGTACAACTGAAACATTTAATTGCGTTGTTTTACCCCATTTAAATATCAAATGCTCTCTCTCGAAATAAGCTTTCTGTCATTACTGAAATCTTTTATAGGTGAAAAAGATTAATTTTTAGACTTCTGTGTAAAAACCGTTGATGTTAAAAAAAAAAACCGTTCCCGGGATCGAAGCCGGCAAGAAAACTGTTAATTCAACATCCAGACATTTCACAAGCATATGGTATATTAGCTATTGTTATTGCAATTTCAATAGATGATCAGGCTATTCATGCGACAATTCATTATCCATCAGACATGGTGTCTGTAAAGTAGGTAAACATGAGCATTATATTGCAGTCACCTGCCATTTAGTAGGAGGACTTGTCCACTGAAAATTCAAAAGCTTTTCTCTCCATTTAGCCGTGTTTGACTTTTGACAAGAGCTCACGACCAAAAGGAACAACTGAAGAGAAGGTGGGCAAAACAGCTTTTTACTGAGTATGCCTCTCCTAGCATTAACCAAAATGGATTTAGTAGCTAGTGATTTGCAGTTACTCGTCCTAAAAACCATTAGCTTTTCGTTTATAGCTTGCTGTGGTAATTACTCACGGAAAATGCCCCTAATTTATATACGACAACAAAATTTTCATATTTTTCAGAGATACACAACGTTCACTGTCTATAACATAGCACAAGCGAAAAGAAAAGGAACAAGCTTTATACGGTTTCATAAGTCTCGTAAGTGTTAAACTAGAATTGTTATGTATTTAGACTCTATAGTCGCAGCAACAAAACAGACGGCATAAACTTTCCAGCTGTATTTCCATCAAGGACACATACAGCTACGAAACAATCCTATATGGAAAGGTCGGGGATGTTCGTCGTCTCGCTTTGGGGTGCAAATCAAGGATTTTGGTCTCACTTGGAGTGTTCAGGACGAAATGCCACTAGTTTTAGCTGTCAATGTATCTTTTAGGGTGCACTCGAAGAAATGACAGTTAAAAAACGCTCTCATTTCCGTTTTTAGGCTCGATTTGCGCAGCTCCCTAGCTAGCTGTGGAGTCCGGTCTACAAGCCCGGGCTCCTTTGCCTAACACTAGATGCCAAAATTTCCAGTACCTCCATGAAATCCCTCGTTTCTACAATTTGATATATTCAACCCTTCTTCGTTTTAAGTATTTAGAGGTCAAATAAAGCTCGAGACACGCCCATATTGGTCTGCTTTAGTTAAATTCAATTTTTTTTGACGAGTATTCCCGACGTTTTCATATGGGAGCCACCCCTCTCCGCGATACAGCCTCTGTTTAAGAATAAAACAGCGAGACTTTATTTTGCTCTTGACCAAATTATGACAGAAAACATTCACGTTGGAGCAGCTGTTTTTAAGCATGTTCGTCGCCCATTTTGGCCAATACATTGAAATATCTCGAATTGTCAAAACGAGTCTGCGGCATAGTTTTTGACACGCTAAAAAAGGTGGTAGTGACGAGACATGATAAACAAGCAATTCTTCAAAACTGCCAAAGGTGTTGAAAAAAAGTGTATTTTTTCCCCTTCAGTTTGAACCCAGGACTGCGGATAGAAGTGCACTCTTTTCCATTTCCGTAAGTCAATGGATTATATTTATTCCTCGAAATAAGAATTAAAATTTATAAATGCGGACACTGGACCACATACGGCTTCCCATTTCTCCACAGCCCGGAAATAGAATTGTGAATCAATTAACCCAAAGCGAGTTGGAACTGTGCGTGCGCAAGCTTCTTCTTTCTTAATCAATGATGTTCAATCTGCGATTTTAATTCTTCGTTGCGTTGAAGATTAGCGGAGAATTTCAGGCTTGCTTCAACTTATTTATACTTATTTATAACAACTACGTTACACGACTGACTCCTTTTGTTGTCACGTTTGTGAAAAGCAATTAAGTGCTATTGACAGGTGGTTTTCCATAAAAGAAAGCATTGAATACACTTCCCTTTTTAACTATGTTTTGCAAAAGAAAGCTAGAGCAATGTTATCGGACCTCAGATGAACGAAGCAAACAAGTATATAACAATATTTCCCATGCAATACAAAATCAACGGTCATTACATCCGGAAAACTTCACAAATGAAACCGAAAAGCCACAAATATTTTAATTCATCAGTTATATTGAAAAACAACATTTCATCGTGTTCTTTGGATTCGTAAATTCGATCAATATCTTGTCGCAGGAAAAAGAAAACTAAGCTTTTTAGGTCATTGAAACTGGGAAATGACAAACAGTGTTTTTGTAATTTACCGAAAAATAGTTCCCAACGAAGTAGAGGTTCGATATATAAATGAGTTAAAACCACAAAATGAGCACATCCCTGATGAATTCTAATTTTACTCAACTTACAAAGTTTTCCTTTTTTATTTTTAATAATTCAAAAGAAAAACTTACTGCAAACCTTTAGTGAAAGCAACTGCATGAAAAACACGTCCTGAGTCACAATTTAGAACTTCACTAAATATGATTTATAGCAACGTAAGTTTAGTTCGCGAATTAACTAGAAACAGTATATTTTCGCTTTTCCACGCTAAAGCCACTAACGGAAAAGGTGCCGTTTAATTATTAACATTTGTTGACACAGCGAAAGATTCTTTCCTCTTTTTAAATTTTGTTCAAGAGTATGCCTCTTTTTGTTGTAAATAGCACTTTCAGGACCTAATTCAGTACTAATGAATTTTTTCAGCTGTGCGGAAGAGTAGTTGAAGTTTGGTTGAAGAATTAATCAGCCCGAGGTGAATTTGCCGAAAAAAAATGCTGAGTTATCAATTTAATCTTTTCACACATATTATTATGATAAAAGCTGAACAAGAGTCCAGGATACGCATTTCTCAGGCCGGATAAATTTGAAAACGAAGCTTTATTTCTGCGGTTAGGCCTACAGTGCACACTAATCCGTCACGAAAATGGAGCTTTTCGAAAACGCTCTTCAAGCCAGGAATTTGAAAACGCCGGCTTTTCGTTTTCGTGTGGACGGAAAACATTTTGAAAACGGAGCTTTTCGAAAACGATGGCCTCACGATAATCATGTGATTTCCCTGACTGACTTTTCTTCAAATGCAAATCCAAAATGGAAAAATGAACGTTAATTGTTGCGTTTTTAATTGGGGCCAGTCATATCCCTTTGTGTCGTTGCGTTTTCAATGTGTTCTCCTTAGTCAAGAATGACTCTCCATCATATATTCTGTTATCAAGGCGAATCTAGGTGGTTTAGTCCAAGCGCACTTATAGCACTTAGAAATCTGCTTTTTAAACTTTGTTTTACAAAACAACCTTCCTTTATGGGTGAAGAAGTGAATACGACTATTAATTTCACAGGCAAAACGAAATTAACGGACATGACTTAATGAACCAATAATATTTACAAACCTTTTAGCCCGGGCGTATGGTGTATTCAATTTTTAATATAGATCGAACTTTCACAAATGGAAAAAGCCACAAATATGCATAACTGTAAATAGCTTCATTTCACTGATAAACAACGGGTTTATAATTAAGCAGTCTTATTAGCAGATTTTGTGCTTCATCCATTTTGTGTCAGAACAAAACTAAACTTTTAAGTCTTTTAACATTGTCAAAACGTGTTGAGTAGAGAAAGTATTCAAACTGAAATAATTAACTGTATTGTTTTTATTCAGTATAACTAATTTTAAATAAACGAAACGTCAGTAAAATAAAATAAGACCACAAATTGGCGACTTTCTTGAACTTAAAATCAGTCTCCGTTTTCCTGGATGTAGGGGAATTTCGCCGAAACGTCGATAAATATATTTGTGGTCATGTTTCTTTTCATGTTTTTGACATCAATTTAACTGAACAGGTCCATTAATTTAATTTGTTCTTTTTTTCTAGTTCAGAACCAGTTTTTATTGAAGTTATATAGCCCAGGGCGAAAATTTTTTCCCGAGAGTCACTTCCATCAAAGTTTTCTATGAAATTTTCCTCAATTCGTTCAGGAAGTAAAGAAGTTAAGTTTCGTGGGGAAAATATATTTTATTTAACAAATAAAGAAGCCTAAGCCGTGTATTACACTGTGATAAAACTGACACGACGGGCATTTGAGAATACGAGGGAAATCTAGAAAACACGAGCCGCAGGCGAGTGCTCTCTACATTTCTCGAGTGTTCTCAAATGTCCGGAGTGTTTTACGAACAAGTTCTCGAAGGTGATTAATCTTGATGACAAGGCACCGTTTCCACATACTAAGTTTGTTGGGTAAAATTAAAATTTCAAAAAATAAATTTGTTATAGAATATTATTTAAGTTTTAAAAAAAAAATGTCATGCGCTAAATTGCCAAATGATTTCAAACTATCAAAGCACACTCACAATTATTTTACAATGTGTTGATTTTAAGGATTGTCTTGCCAAGGAGTCGAGCGTAATGGCTTTTGTCAAAAAGCTTTTTTACCTAGCAGCTGTGCTTGGAGTATCGCAACTGTTTTGTAACGTGGAGGCACAGCAATGTAGCAGACAAAGTCAAAAAGAAGCTTCCCAGTTTGGCATGATGTTGCAGAGACACATCTTCAAACGGATGACGGAGCCTTCGTATGTTTGTCTTAAGGAGTGTCGCCTTGACTTACGGTGCCAAAGTTTCAACTACGTTATTTCCAAAGAGATGTGTGAATTGAACAATCGTACCAAGGAATCGAGACCTGAAGATTTTGTTCCAGACCCTGACAAATATTACTTTAGACGAGACTTTGGTAGAGGTAACTAATCATAGTTTTATCAAGTTCCCGGTTTAGTGAATTTCTCGTTTCTCAATTTAAGAAAAGAGGCACATCATGCATACGTTGTTAATACGAATTGCAAAATTATCATGATAAAAAAAAATATATGCAATAACGATTGAAATTGTCGGACACTTCGGATGAATGTTGGAAATTCTCTACATCTTGACGAGCCTTTACATCACCTTGGGAAATCGTCGGAATTCGTCGGGTCATCTTCGGAAATTTTGTAGGTCTTCGGTTAAACTTTGGAATCTTTGTAGCTTGTCAAAAAATCTCTGGGAATGCTTCGAATAAACCGATCAAAATGCATTAATTATTCTGCTCTCTATGCTTTAAACGATATATAGATAACACGCTATGATTCAAGAATCACACGGGAACTGTAACACACCTGGTTAATATCACGGATTATTATACGGCTGTACATGTGTTTCACAAGGACTGGGAACTACCGAATTCACGAATTTGATCGGCTAAAATCGATATTGACCGCGGTCTAGATTTTCCCATCTAGACCGGCACCTAAATCGGTTACATTTTGCGGTGAAAAAGCTGTAAACTAAAATACAAAAATGTTGACTATTTCCTTCTAAAAATATTAGTGGAAGTGCCAAAACGCCTGATGAGAAAAAAAATATTAAAGAGGACGAGCAAACTTTGGTCGATTTAAGTTCAGCTCATCGCAGTTCGCAAGGAAAATGCCAGCTAGTACAAACCAGTTACATTAAAAGAATCAAATTTTTCTTTTGTGCCATATAATAAACATCTTATTAACCGAGCTTAGTCGGTCTGTATGGGAGAATCTTGATCTCGGTCGTGCATACAGACCGAACGCAGTGAGGTCTGTACTCACGACCTCGGTCAAGATTCTCCCATACAGACCTCCTGCTCGGTTAATAAGAGCTAATGAATAATATTCGCCTTCCAGTCCCCCTAGGTTCCATTCCTGAACTGCCTGCTGAGTCGTGCCATGAAATCAAGGCGAGTGAAGGAGGACAAGCCGTCAGTGGAACATACTGGTTTTATTCTATTGTACCAGACAAGGTTGCACTTGCATACTGTGACATGAAGACCGAAGGTAACTTTACCCAGTTTCCTTTTTTTGTCGCTGTTTTGAGGTGTCCAGTTGCCCACAGCTTTTGCAGCAGAACTAGGAAAAAAGTTACGAAACATTATACATGGTTTTTACACGTAACGAGAAAAAATGTATTTTTGATTATGACAAGTTTTTTTCTAACCCTAACGTCATATATATATGTAGATTTTTTTTGCAGTATCGTTAACAAGAGGAAATCGTCTATTTGTAGCGCTAGAGTCAAGGAAATTCAAGCTCGGGGTTCTTTTAGACTTAAAATAGTAATTACCATTTACAACAACCTCTCTGGGAAACTTTGGGCAAAATACGTTAATTTGATTCCAAGGTGGGCTGCTTTAAAATTTCAATATTTAGATTTCAGACTTCTTATTATGCACATTCACTACTGGTAAAGACTACAAAATTTCAAATTGAAGGAAACCCGAAAATAATAGTTGTCTAAGATAGAGAAACACTAAAAAGATATTAATAAACCATAAAGAAACAAGGATGGTTAAGAATGGAGAAGATTGACACGGATTACAAACGAAGAACTTAACAAAATAGGCTAAACTTTTTAAGATGCGCAAACTGTAAAGTAGCTCCTTTAATTTAACTACGAACATTTGTAGTATGTACCCTGAAAATGGTCGCTTGACTTAGGATACTCTGAACCCCTATGAAACTCCAAAACCAGGGGTGTTGTTATCGGATTCTATCCATTTCAAAACCTTAAAAAAGATGAGTTTATTTTGCTGTACTTTCTTCAGACCTGGACGAATGCAATTCCTCAATTCCTGTTTGTCACGAGAGTGCCACGTGTCAGAATACCATTGGTTCTTATCGCTGCTTATGCAACAGGACCGGGTTTATTTATCAGGATGGAAAAGGTTGCGTTGGTAAGTATAACATGACTTGCTCAGCCTAGTGCTGCCTGAACTCGACCTTTTCAAATAAGGTAAGTACGTAGGTATGAATTCTTGTCCACGGTTTTGGCAAACTCTAAACAGCAGTCTCAGAATCTCATATCTTGTGTTATAATTTTTTACTTCGCTCGAATTTAAAGGAGCTCAGTTACGCTATTTTGAGTCATTTTGGCCACGTACAAAATTGAATTTAAATTGAAGGAAACCTGAAAATATAAATTTACTAAGATAGAAAAACACTAAAGAGATAATAATCAACCATAAAGGAACAAGGATGGTTAAGGATGGAGAGGATTGACTCGGATTACAAACGACGAACTTGAAAAATTTAGGCTAAACTTTTCAAGATGCGCAAACCGTGACGTAGCTCATTTGAGTGCTAGCTGACAATCCCTCGATTACCACTCATTTATTGATCTTTGTACCTGTTGTACAAAGCAAAGTAACTACAGGCTGCGTCAGAGGTCTCGCACTAAGGCAAAGCTATAGCAAAGTGCTGGAGCAAATTTCAACAGAAAAACGGGTTTTAATCATTTCGATAAGAAAATGATTGCTTGAAAAGAGCGGAATTAAAGTTATCAAGAGTCGCTACATCTGAGAATCTTCGGCAAACTTCGAAAGACAATCGTAAAGATTCGTTTAATCCCTTCGGATCACCATGGAAAATCTTCGTCCACAAGTCACCCATTGCGCTTCTTTTCCTTTGCTTTACAGATGCTGACGAATGTGCCGACGGGTCACATGATTGTGACGTCAATGCCGACTGTAACAATACTGTGGGATCCGACATATGCTCCTGCAAACCAACATATTTTGGAAACGGAAAATACTGCACAAGTTTCCGTGAGTCTTACGCCTGTCATATTTGCAATGATTATATAAATTAATAAACGAACACTTCTGTCCTAACTTTGTAATCTTGGGATAACTTTTGTTTTCTAAGTGCGCCGTGTGAGGATGAGCAAAAGATCAAGATATATTTTTGTCTCATGCAAAAACAAGGCCTTTTTGGGTAGGCCATGTTCGCGGGGGCCTCATGGTAAGTGCGCTCGACTTCGGATCGACCGGTCTGGGTTCGAGTCCCGGCCGGGGACATTGTGTTGTGTTCTTGAGTAAGGCACTTTACTCTCACAGTGCCTCTTTCCACCCAGGTGTATAAATGGGTACCAGCAAACTTAATGCTGAGGGTAATTATGCCATGGACTAGCATCCCATTTAGGGGGGAGTAGAAATACTCCTAGTTGCTTCATGCCACAAATACCGGGATAAGCTCCAGCCTGGTGGGTCAATTAGCCCGCATGCCCACTTAACCTTTTTATCATAATTTGCTAATTTATTTAAGATGGCTCCTGCTTTTTCTTTTAACTCAAAGTACTTTAGCCTCACTTTGCTATTCTCTCTTGCTCAGGCGGTCTCGGTTCATCCGTCATTCTTGCTGGTCTCAACCGCAAAAATTACACGGAGAAGCTGATTTCCTTTTTGGACCCAGTCCTCCTAAGCTCACAGCGCAGCGGGTTTGTGCGGTGCTGGCATGCCAAGACTGACGGCTCGGCTGCATCGATATTCCACGACAACTGTGATGGAAAGGGACCCACTGTGACCATCATTAAAGCCGGCAGCTACATATTTGGTGCATATACCGACGTGTCCTGGTATAGAAGTAAGTATCTTTCAGACAGTTTTCTTTTCCGGGGTTGACACTCCCAGAAGAATTCGGTGGGAGTGTGCGACCCGCTTCATAAAACCCATACCCTATTTATGACCAAAATCTGCGATTTCCCTTACCCTATTTGTGACATGACCAAAACCCCGATACCTCATGTTTTGCACAAAGTTATGTAAGTCCTTGCGGGATTATGTAAGGTCTTTAGGGACACATGCCTCTATAAAAGGGAACGTTATTTTATTAAGAAACACTAAGCCGGACAGAGTAAGTATCATAACTTGCGCAAGGTTTACGGCCGGGAAAAGTTTACAAGAATTGTAAGTAGAATTATGACATAATTTTCAGTTTGTACTTTTGTATTAGTTCAAGGTCAATTACGACAATTACGGCACAGAGCCTCAAAGTAATTGTAATTCATTTCTTTCAGTTTGACTCTATACTTCTAGACAGAAGGAGTGCAAAAATAAATCTAATTATTCCCAGCTGATGAGGCCTATTTCAAGTCCAAACCACCTAATTTAAGACCAGACCCTGTTTCAGACCTGCCTTATAATTAGTTCCCTAGTTCAGACCAAGGTTAAAGGCAATGTTTATACGCTTTTAGTGGTAGGATAGCTGTTTCTATAAAACATACCCGATTCAAGATTAGAGCTCAAAAGCTATACCCTATTTGGGACCTAAATAGCCAAAATCTATACTAAATTTACGACAAAAACGGCTAAAAATCCATACCCTGTGGGGCCGCACATACCTGTATAGCCCATATAAGGAAGTACCCCCGTCCCCCCCTCCTCCGAGCAATACAATTTCTTTTCATCAGTGTTTGTTTACAGCCGAGGTATTTAGAATGTTTCAAACGTTTCTCTTCATTTCAGCTCCTTGCGACTACTCTACAGCCAGTAAAGCTTTCATCTTCTCGCTTTACAACAACAAAGGATATAACCCTGTTAAGCTGACCCAGTATCAAAATCAGGAAAAAGCAATGTATGGCTGTTCCAATTACGGACCCACTTTTGGTTCTAATAGCGGGGATCACGACATCTACATATCGGACAACGCTTTGAGCAACCAAAATTCTTCTACCCGATGTGGCTCTACGTACTCCGTCCCCCCCGGATATTCAGCTGGTGACTGCAGGTTTTTCGTTGGTCCCGCGGGGGATAAGTTCACTCCTACTAACATTGAAGTGTTCTACGAAATAGGTAATAGATATTAGCAAATAAAGTGGTTTCAACTAAAGTATCACTACAATAAGCGACTGGCTTACGATGCTCGCACCACGCTGTCGTCCAATCAGAAGCAATCTAAGATCAGAACCAATCGCAACTCGCTCGTACACAGCTCTCGCACACCTTTTCCCGCGCTTCTCCTTAGCTACATGTATTTGGTTCTGGCTTGATTGGTTCACATGATAAGTCCTCGTGTAACCTGTTTTTCAGCATAATCGCTACAATTTCTTTAGGACACCTGCCTCTGTCAGTACAATCAATTGCAGTATACTTCATAGTTGTGGGAGGCGCGGTGTTCTCATGGTTAGTGCGCTCGTCTCCGGATTGAGCGGTTCGGGTTCGAGCCCTGGCCGGGGACATTGTGTTGTGTTTTTGGGCAAGACACTTTACTCTCACAGTGTCTCTCTCCACCCAGGTGTACAAATGGGTACCAGCGAATTTAATGCTGGGGGTAACCCTGCGATGGACTAGCATCCCATCCAGCGGGGAGTAGAAATACTCCTAGTCACTTCATGCTACAGAAACTGGGATAAGCTCCGGCCTGATGGGCCATTTGGCTCGTATGCAGACTTTACCTTACATTATAGAGTAAAGCCGTAGATGTTCGACTATGTTGCAAAGATTTTTGACTACTTTGGTAAGACTTTTAAAACTTTCAAATATTATCCCAAGGTCTTTTTATTATTTCGGAACATTTTCTGAGCATGTCTTCCTTAGTTTTCGAAAGACGTGAGGATGTTTCCAGGAAAGATGCAAAGTTTTTTCCAATCATATCGTAACCACATCTTATTTGAAACTTATTTTACCGAATCAATATATCAAATTTCATTCAAAGACATTAAATGACCATTTACCCAAAAATTCCACAAATATCGGTCAGAATGTAAATGGTAAGACAATTTTGGCTCAACCGAACGGGAAGTTTTATAATTTTCAACAGAAATTTCCGACTGGAAAATGTGCTTATTACCATTGACAATTCTTCGCCGCCATCTTGAAATATGATCAAATGGAACTTGTCCTAGTCTCTTTTGGTAAATTGGTTTTTTTTTGAGTAAATGGTAAATCGTCAATCGGAACGGAACTTACCATCAGGCATTTTTGCTTATCATTTGCACAAACCGTTAACGAACCAGTTTCTCCGTTTAAATGGTAAACAGCCGAGAACTGTGAACTCATTTGCTTTTATCTTACTTCAAACCACAAATTTTGTTTTATTCCACAGGGGACCTTGGTGCATCGGCCATTCTTGGAAGCCTCGATTTCAGCAAATACTTGGGAAAGCTTATTTCTTATTTAGACCCAGTCGTCCCGGATGCATTCCCCAGTGAGTTTGTGCGGTGCTGGCACGCAAAGACTGACGGCTCGGCTGCATCTACATTCCACAACAACTGTGACGGAAAGGGACCCACTGTGACGATCATTAAGTCCGGCAGCTACATATTTGGTGGATATACTGATCTTTCTTGGCAAAGTGAGTAATTATGAGAAAGTTTTCAATATGAACTGTCTTCGTTTCTTAGGCCTTCTGGGCAAATGCGAAACCTTGTCACTGTTATCAGCTTTCCTCCACAGGCAGAACATGTCGATGTTATTCATGCAATGACAAGTAATCGCTTAACACCAATATAATCTTATAACGCTTTCAAGCATTACGGGTTAGATCATGCGAAACACCTTTGAAATCCTCTCGACTTACACCTGTGTTGCGCTATAACTGCATTTTTCTGTTCTACCTTACTTATTACATGAAATTTTCGCGACACGTTTATTTCGCGAGTTTGACGTGCGCACATTTCGCGACACTTTTGCGACTTTGCAAGAATTTTGTCTTTTGAATCACTTTAACTTTAACTTCCTTGGTAATGTTACTTTAACATGTCTTTGTTTGTCAGAATGTTTATACGCTTGTTTTCATCTTAGATTCTGGCGGTTATACTTCAGCTAGTAAAGCTTTCATCTTCTCGCTCTACAATGTCAAAGGATATAATCCTGTGAAGCTGACTCAGTATCAAAATCAGCAGTATGCAATGTGCAAGGAGCCCAATTACGGCCCCAGCTTTGGTTACGGGCCTGATATCTACATATCGGACAACGCTACGGCCAACCAATATTCTTCTACCCAGTGTGGCGGAACCTACTCCTTCCCCTCCGGATATTCAACTGCTGGCTGTGAATTTTTCACTGGAACCAGTCATTTCACGCCAACTGACATTGAAGTGTTTTACGAAATACGTAATAAATTCGTGTTTCTTTGTTGGGTTGACGTAATACTTGCGACAGTTATTGGTTTTAGATAGGAGTTTGACATTTGCATTCAGTCTTGTGAAGCTACATGTGGCTATTACAACGGATGAACAGAAGACCTCAAAATCTGACTGTTTTGCTACTGCGAAACGGCTGTATTACAAGGATTGTGCCCAGCTGAGTTTGGTGTATTTTATTTAGTTTTGTCAAATACTCGCTATAGAACTAAATGTTAGCGAAGACATTACTTCTATGGATCTAAATAACAAAGCCATAGCTTTATTACAAACAAATGCTTCTCCCGGGCGTTATAATTAAAGATGACAATGCAAGCAAACTATATAAACTTTGAAAACTGTTCAGGCTATAACATGTTTCAAAAACTCTTTTCGCCATCCGTTTAAATCTTCTTCAATTTCTGTCCATCCGTACCTTGTTTTGTATAAGTTGTGTTACTGAAATATTCCCTCACTGTTTTCAGTGGTTAGTTTTTATAATTCCCCCAATTCAGCGGTCATTTTCGTTTGCCTAAATTTGGCTAAAATCAATGTCACAGCTAACCTCTTGTTTCTCGTACCCAGGCGGCCTCGGTGCATCTGTTATTCTTGGCGATCTCGATCACAGCAAATACTTAGGGAAGCTGATAACTTACTTAGACCCAGCTCTCCCGAGTGCATCCCGTACTTACTTTGGGCGATGTTGGCATGCTAAGACAGACGGCTGGGATGCGTCAACATTCCACAGCAACTGTGATGGAAAGGGACCCACAGTGACTATCATTAGAGTTGGCCAATACATATTTGGTGGATACACTGACGTGTCTTGGCGCAGTAAGTATCATAAGATCTAACTATCACCAAGAGCTTGATAAAAACGTGCTTTATTATCTCAGTAAAAGAACAAAAAAACTCCATTTTTGTTCTTTTGTTTAACCATTGGTCTTACTCTTTTCTTGTTTAAGAAATACAAGTACTTATTTCAGGTTTAAAACCGATATTAACACGCTTTTTGATGTTGCGCGGCCTTGCAGTTTCGCATAATCGACCTCAAATCGCATCCGATGGCGGGCTTAACTCATAAGAAAAATCCTCGATTTCTATAAAGATCTTTCGTAGCTACCCTGAGAGCAGATTCGCTTCGATCTCATTCGCAGCTCAAAGTATTGTAGCCTGTGAACACAGACGTATTTCCGGCTGTCACTTGGTTCCGCCGAAAAATAACGTCTGCGAACCCGAGCCAGAAAACGATTTCTGTGACGTAGGAATTCTAAGCCAATCACAATTTAGCTCAAATAACCCCAGAACCACTGCGCGAGGTATTCGCTGCGAGGAGCACTCGAGTTTCATTCTATCATGGAATCTGATTGGCCAAGAAGAAACAAAAGTCATTACGTCACAGAAATCGTTTCCTGGCTCGGGTTTTTCGGCGGAACCAAGCGACAGCCGGAAATACGTCTGCGTTCGCAGGCTAAAAATATTGTGACTGGTTGTCCAAACACCCGCGTAGGACTGCGAGAACTTAATCTAGCGGCGCCGACTCGCATTAAGCAGACTAGCTTTCGTCTTGAGCAAACTTTTTTTAAAAAAAACTTAACTTAATCGGTTTCAA
The DNA here is from genome assembly GCF_964199315.1 of Orbicella franksi. Taxonomy (NCBI): domain Eukaryota; kingdom Metazoa; phylum Cnidaria; class Anthozoa; order Scleractinia; family Merulinidae; genus Orbicella; species Orbicella franksi. The sequence continues at coordinate 16,411,382 of NC_138159.1, forward strand.
TCAGGCTACGAGGAGTTCACAAGCTAGAGGGCTCAATTCAGAGGGTGGCAAAGGGTTCTTGCGTGACGCATGATGGCCTCAAAATTAGCAGCGTGACGCGTGAATTGGACCAAATTAGCCTCGTGACGCTGGACAAGACATCATAACGTCATGCATGATTTGTTATTTTACAAGCAAGTGATGCGTGATTTGCCAATTAGATTTCCGTGATAAGTGAACGTTCTTTCAACTACAACCGATACCATTCATTCAAAGTAAACAGTAAATAGAATCTTAAAAGAGATCAATAAATCGTGGGCTTCTGATGTCTTTGATCTTCGTGGATCTTCACGGTACTATAGGTCCAAACAATTGTGACAGAATAGGAATAAGTCAATTGAAAACAGTCAAGCTTTGCACCAGGACTATGAGCTTCAGAGTTATTTTTGTCCATTTTGTCGACCGATCATTTTTGGCAGTGCATCAGACCATATCCGAAACCGGCTATCAATCAATCAGTCAGTCAATCAATCAATCAATCAATCAATCAATCAATCAAGCAATCACTCACTCAATCAATCAATCAATCATCGTATTTAAGGTCTGAAAGAATGTCGTCTCAAAACCGGAGGGTTCCAAACGGCTGAAAAGATAAGAGACGTTAGAGTTAAGTGTCATTTTATGCCGCTCCAGAAGACAGAGAGAGGCTACACAAGGAAAAAGTTTGTGAACCACTTAATGAAGGTCGTCATAAAGACCTAACTGAATTCAAAAGCCACGTTATGTCATCCACAGACATAAAAGCGTTGCCGAACAGAAGAGGATTTAAGTGAAGAATGATCATCGTAGTTAATTTTCCAATTTAAGCAATTGGAAAGAAGAAGCCTGAAAAAAATCAGGGCTTCAACGGGATTCGAACCCGTGACCTCCGCGATACCGGTGCGATGCTCTACCAACTGAGCTATGAAGCCACACATTGGGAGCGAGGCCAGTTACTTGAGTTCATATCTTCCCGTGAGGAGTGAAATGATGTGAAGTTTATATGAAATAATTCATATATGAACTGCGGTTGTAGATGAAAGTGCAGAATGATAATCGCAGTTAATTTTCCAATTTAAACAATTGGAAAGAAGAAGCCTGAAAAAATCAGGGCTTCAACGGGATTCGAACCCGTGACTTCCGCGATACCGGTGCGATGCTCTACCAACTGAGCTATGAAGCCACACATTGGGAGCGAGGCCAGTTAATTGAGTTCATATCTTCCCGTGAGGAGTGAAATGATGTGAAGTTTATATTCTTCACTTTCATCTACAACCGCTGTTCATATATGAATTATTTTATATAAACTTCACATCAGAAAAGGATTTACAGGGGTAAAGCTTTGACACAAATATTGCCTGTACATCAAAGCTTGGCAAAGGTAGCGTAGACGTCTTCTCAATTCGTATAAGATCTCTGTCAACTTAGCCTGTGAACAGGCTCCCGATTGTGTCATAGAGGAAGGAAAGAAACAGGCGGGCGGAGTTAGACCGCCTGTCTGGAGAGGGGAAAATCCCACACCACAAAATTGGCGATGTACTTACTCTTTTTACGTGACGCGTGATTGTTGAAAAAAAATCTCCGTGATACGTGATTTAATAGAAAAATTCATCGTGATGCGTGATTGGTAACCCCCGCCCCCCCTCACCCCACCCCCTTTGCCACCCGCATTTCAGAATAAGTAAATCGCTCGCACCAATGCACTTCATGTACTGCCGACAAAGAGACTTCCTTGTAGTGCGGAAGGTCATTTGAGATTGAGATACAAAAGAAGTGAAAATAAGGAACTATCTTACCAGTCCACTTTGGTCGTACGCATCCGGAGGACTGACTGAGCGAACGAACTGTACGAACATAGGAAGGTATGAACGAACGAACGAACGAACAAAAGGACAGACGAATAGACGAACGGATGGACAGACGGACGAAGGGACAAAGGGACGAACGGACGAAGGCACGAAGAGACGAAAGGACGAACGGGCGAACGGACGTACGAACGTGCGCACAAATTAAACGAATGACCAATAGAACAAACGAACGAACGAAAAAACTTTATTTAAGTGTCTGAAAGCATTTGGCAGATGGAGAACGCTCTACTAACAAGGAAAACCTAATTTATTTGGACTTACGTTATGAAAGTGCTGACGACTTATATTACCATTGCATATCCATTCTGGTTTGGCAACCACAACAGTACGGCCTCGAACGTCGATTGAAAAATGAAGTTTCTGGTTAATCCAGTTTCATGTATGTCTGTCTCGTACTGTCAATAATTATGCTAGCCAGTGTTAAGTTCGAAAATCATGTGGCTGTGCGGTTCGTTTTCCAGAATACGCTGAACTTGGTCATTAAGTATTTAATGACTGACCCCAAGAGAAACAGTGAGTTTTGTATCCCTGAGTCCCTCAATGTTCCCTCCGGCGAAGCCGCAACCTCGTTCCCAGGGTCTGTCATCTTACCGCCCCCTGGAGCGAATCGTTCGCTCCAGGAGGTGGTAAGATGAGAGACCCTGGGAACGAGGTTGGCGAAGCTCGAGGAGAACGTTGAGGTCGAGGGGAAACAGAACTCACTATTTCCCGCTGGGCCAGTCATGAAGTGTTTTGTATACCTCGCAACTCAAAAAGAAAAAAGAAACAGCAAAAAAAATGTTTGCCTGACGTCGGCTGGCACATAAATTTGGTGGGGTTAAAAGGAGCACAACCTGATCATGTGCGAGTCGAAAGTTTAAGTTGTTGTTTCCCTAGGGAGTTAGTGAGTTTTGCTCGCCCTTGGGAGTTAGTAAGTTTTGTTCGCCCCAGGGGAGTTAGTGAGTTTTGACCCACCGCACGTGACACTTTTTCCTCCAATCGGAAAACGTATTTCGGTTGGGAGGTATAGCATTTTATGTTGTTGTTTCAATCTTCCAATAACATGCTTATCAATGACGCTGACAGAACAAAACTTAGTTGCATCATATTCTACTAAGTATGAGTCGTGAATCTGAATTAGGTGTATTTTCCATAAGAAGTCCTGTTGTAAACCACCGAAAGCTTCCAGAAAGACGATCTCTCTCTGTCAGTCTCCAGACTTCTTCCTTGCTTATCTTCTTGCTCCAACTAAAACACTTTTTCGACTATAGAAAGAGTTTCCACCTAGAACGTCGCGATCTCATTTCACTCATTTGAAAATTCAGTCGCTACCAAGGCATATCACGCTTAACGCCCTTGCCAACAGATCCGATCCTCTCGTTGCCTATTTATTTTGTTTTTTTGTTGTTGTTTCTTTTCTTCTAAAGATTACTTTACAATATATGGTAGCTTTATTTCTGTTTTTCTTTTCAACCGAAATGCTTAGAAAGTGTAAAACTTTTGTTTCCAATTCAGGTTCTAGTTGCAGTTATACTTATGCCAGTAAAGCTTTCCTGTTCTCGCTTTACAACAATGATGGATATAATCCTGTCAAACTGACTCAGTATCAAAATCAACAATACGCAATGTATCACTGCTCCAACTACGGACCCACTTTTGGTGCTGGTGCGTACAATGACATCCGCATATCGGACAACTCTACGAGCAACTCGGGATCGTATACCACTTGCGGCTATACATACTCCGTTCCTTCAGGATATTCAGCTGGGCATTGTAGCTTTTTCACTGGGGGCATTCTTCATTTCACTCCTACTGACATTGAAGTTTTCTACGAAATAGGTGATTAAAGACAGAACATGATAACTCTCTTTTAATGCCGTAATCAGGATTCGATTTAGCGCTCTCTTTCAATAAGCGCCGCCTTACAACCTCCGGGGGGTACTCCCAGAAAAATTGGGTGGAGGTGTGCGCGGTCCGCTTCCCAAAACCCTTCCCCTATTTATGACCAAAATCCGCGATCTTCCCATCCTATTTATGACCTGAAAAAGTAGCTTCTTCTAAAAAGCATACCCAGTTCAAGTGCAAACACCATACCCTATTTATGACCAAAACGGCTGAAAACGCTATCTTTCGGTCCGCGCGTACCTATATAGCCCATATAAGGGAGTCTCCTCGCACCCAGATCCCCCGGGCTTACAACAAGCGCCCGCATTGCGAAAGTGACAGTGAAGACTTTGACATCGAAGAGATGATAGTAAAGACTGATTAGACAAGTAAACAATGTATCAGTTAATTCCATGTGTGCCCATCCCCCGCAATAGTGGAGCATTTTTCCACAATGTCAATCCCGGGGGTCGGATATCAGCCTTGCACAACTGATTACCCTCGGGCATTTGACCATCTCGCTTTTTCATCTTACGTGCAGCCATAGTTAATGGAGGGAAAATGGTAAGGAAACCTGGCAAAGTTCTTTGGGGGCTGACCCAGCACAAAACCTGCCAAAATACAAAAGGTGGTTATGTGTGCTCATACAATTAACCAATAGCAGCATTGCGATTATATAATTCAAGCATAGTCCACAATGAGCATAAAACAACAAATGTCCTGGGTCAAGGACCTTCAAACATAAATCTTAGCCTGTTGTTTTGTTTTGTTTTGTTTGTTTGTTTGTTTGTTTGTTTTTTTTTTTTTCGCTTTTTCGATGTTTACCGGCCTTCGTGACCATTTCCTCCTATTGGCTGTGATGCAGCATTGTCGCTTCTTTTAATGACCAGTTTATCGGCAAATACGGTAAGTTTCGTAATGAATGCGTCTAAATAGGACATAAATAAGACTCTAGATCCTACGGAATAAACTATATTAGGTTTTTTCTTCACTATTAAAGTTAAAAAAAAAGACCTTGCTAGGACTTTTAATTTGGCCTGAATTGGCTTTGATTGTACTGAAAGTAACATGAGAAACGAAAACAACCCCGGGGCATTTGATCAACTGGTTTGTTCCAGCCGTATGGCATTTCCAGGTTGTTTTTAAAATAACCTAATTCCCGGGGGAAGGCCTGTTGGGGGGGGGGGCAGCATGGGCACAGCTGGAATTGACTAATGCATTTCTTTCTTGAGTGTATGATTTAACGCATCGACTTGGTCTAAACAGGCAAATGGTGTTATGGTTATGCGAACCTCTATTGTTAAAATTCTCAAGTGAAAAGTAATTGTTATTGTCCATTCAAATGCCTTATCACATTTCCATGTTTATGTTGAAGAGAAAAAGAAAGAAATAAGCGCGCCGTCCCTAATAAGCTCCCGCTCTCCAATTAGCACCCTCCCTTGAGTTACCAAAAGTATAAAATAAGTGCCCGGGTCACTAAATCGAACCATGAGATATTTGCTGATATGCAGGTAACCAATCGTTTAATTCATGAACGAAATGAAAAAGAACATATCACTGTTAGCCTTTTCAGTTCAAATTGTTAATTCCTGTTACTGAGAGCCATACAGTTTGAGAATTTGCTGGTAAATCAAGACGGCTCCACTTAGCAGATGATTTCAACTATTTTCATTACCTGTATGCTTGATAATGTATTGGTATTGTGATGAGAAATTAGATCTTGATTTAATGAATTAAGCAAACCTCAAAAAGACGACTTTGATACTTAAACATACCGGTTTTATGCTCTTTCCTCTATCCAGGCCTAAGTGTGTCCGTCATTCTCGACGGTCTCGATTACAACCAATACTTGGGGAAGTTGTTGTCCTTCTTAGACCCAGTCCTCCTGAGTCCAGGGCGTGATCGATTTGTGCGTTGCTGGCATGCCAAGACTGACGGCTCGGCTGCATCGATATTCCACAGCAACTGTGATGGAAAGGGACCCACTGTGACCATCATTAAATACGGCAGCTACATATTTGGTGGATATACCGACGTGTCCTGGCACAGTAAGTATCGTTCTACTACTAGTATACTAATGCAAATGCTGTAATCTGATTGGCTGAGCCATTGTACACTATCCGAAGTTTTGAAAGAACATCTAGAAACAAATGGATAATCCAATTTTTGAGAAGACTAAAAGGATGGCAGTTACAGTTTCTTAAATTGAAAATGCTCGAAATTTGTAATTGTTAAGTACGCGTGGACACAACTGCAAATGTCAAATTGACAATTCAGTCCGCACGAATTCTCTAAAAGGTGAAGTTTAATGCTTAGACCGAAAATAATTGGAATCATTATTTGAAGGAAATTTCAGTCAGAATTCTAGTAAAGCAATTGGATCATAACCTCAACTATCACCTCAAAGAAATCTTGAGCTCATAATCTAATTGTCAATTAGAACTATCGTCTCCTTAAGACTTAAAGACTTGAGACTTAAAGGGGCAGTCTCTCGGCTGTTATATCCTGTTTTAATAAGTATGACGCGGAGCTTGTTATAAAGGTGCTTATTTGGGAAGCAGGGATGGCGCATTGGTGAGAGCGCTCGCCTCCCACCTATGTGGCCCGGGTTCGATTCCGGTCCGGTGCCATATGTGGGTCGAGTTTGTTGTTGGTTCTCGCCTTGCTCCGAGGATTTTCTCCGGGTTCTCCGGTTTTCCTCCCTCCACAAAAACCAACATCTCCAAATTCCAATTCGACTAGGAGAGAGGGCCCGCATAAAAACCAGCTAAGGCTGATGTGGCTTCCTCTCTAAATACTGTAATTTAATATCCTGCACTGATAAGACGAAAAAAAAGTAGAAATTGGTTCAAGCCAGTACCCAATGTTTGTTCTCAGTCCTTTGTATAGAACCGCCGGGCTTCCAAACTACGGCAGTTGGCTGTAGTTAGATACGACCGTTTGGTTTCCTAGGCTTCCAAAAAGATAATGCTGACGGAATAAGACCCAGTTGCATCATATTTCACAAAATCGGAGTAGGGAAGCTGAGCTCGGAGAATTTTCTATAGTATGTCCTGCTGTAAACCATCAAAAGCTTCCAGAAAATCGACCTCTCTCTGTCACTCTCTGGGCTTCTCACTTGCTTATCAGTCTTGTTTCAACTAAAACTCTTCTTCGGCTTCAAAAACAGTTATCTCACCGGCTGTAAACCAGAACGTCGCGATCTCATTTCACGCATTTGAAAATTCAGACGTCAAGAAGGTATATAAACCGGGTATATAAATCCACTAACTTCTTTCGTGTTAGAGCTGTTTTCAATTGAGTGTCGTAAAACTAAACCAATTGCTTACCAATTGGACTACTCAGCCAATCTCAAACCGTAGGGAAAAAGAACTAATTTTCTGATTATCGGTCGACTCACAATTGAAAACTGCTCTATCACGCGTAACGCAAATTAAACGTTTTTGCCAACAGATCTGATCCCCACGCTGAATACTTATTTTTGTTGCTGTAGTTGTTCTGTTCCAAAGAACTCTTTATACAATATGGTTTCTGTATATACCCGTTTCTTTTTTCAACCGAAATGCTTAGAATTGTTAAACTTTTGTTTTCTTTTCAGGTTCTTGCAGCGGTTACTCCACAGCCAGTAAAGCTTTCCTGTTCTCGTTTTACAACAATGATGGATATAAACCTGTCAAGCTGACTCAGTATCAAAATGAACAATACGCAATGTATCGCTGCTCCAACTACGGACCCACTTTTGGTAATCATGACATCTACATATCGGACAACGCTTTGAGCAAGTCAAATTCGTATACCAATTGCGGCTATACATACTCCGTTCCTTCAGGATATTCAACTGGTAACTGTAGGTTTTTCACTGGAGTCTTTTATTTCACTCCTACTGACATTGAAGTGTTTTACGAAATAGGTGATTAAAAACAGAACATGCTAACTCTGTTTTAATGCCGCAATAATTTCATTTAGCGCACTCTCTCCAATAAGCGCCGCCTTACAACCGCCTTACAAGTGTTTTACAAAATAGGTGATTGAGAACAGAACATGCTAACTCTCTTTTAATACCGTAATGATTCGATTCAGCCTTCTCCTTCCAAAAAGCGTCCCCTTTCTAACAAGTCCTCCCTATTCATTGTCCTTTTCTAATACACGTCCCCTATTCTAACAAGAGGCACCATTGTGAAATTGGAATTAAAGACATTGACATAGTAAACACTGATTAGACGAGTGAATGATGTAGTCCGCTTTCTAATCTGAGCGTAATATTACCAAAGACATTGAATTGGACTTATCAAGGCCCGCTTGTTACAGTTGTCAAGTGATTTTACCCGTCACTGTTCAATCACATTCCACTGTTTATGTCATAAACAGAAATATATAAGCGACCCATTCCTTAAGAGCGCCCGCCATCCAATAAGCCCAAATCACCCCTCCCCTCCCCCCCCCCCCCCACCCCCACCTTTGAGCTATCAAAAGTAAACAGGCGTCCGGGGCCCTAAATCGAATTATTATGGTATTTGTAAATATTATGGTATTATGTAAATTGTAATTACGACAAGCGATTGGCGTACGAAACGCATGCCACATTGTCATCCATGATACAAGAACGGTCTCGGTTTAAACTTTTCCAAATCCCTTGATATTATTTGGAGTAAGTCGTGCCGGTCACACTGTTGGGTTACATGTTAGAGTTAGAACCACATAAAAATCACGGCTCAGTAGCTTTCATCTGAATGGTCACGCACTAGTATTTGATCCAAACTTAAAAGTTAGAACCACCTTGTACAACATAGTAAACAGTGCCACATGAAAATACTGCTCAATAGCTTTCACCGGAATCATCGCACACTAGTATTTCATCTACAGACGTAAAACTAAGAACCACCTTCTACAACATATTAAACGGCACCACATGAAAGTATTGCTTAACAGCTTTCATTTGAATGGTCACACACTAGGGTTTCATCCACAGACTTAAAAGTTAAAACCACCTTGTATAGTATGATGAACGTACCCCATGAGAGTGCAGCTTGCCTATGCTAGACTTTCATCGATAGATTAATTTTAATGTTAAACTTTGCAGAGTCAATTTTGTGTAAGCCCTTAGCCTTCAAGTAAGACTCCTTGAGTTACTATGGCTACTTAACGTAACATTAGAGCAGAGTAGAAGAAATCTAACAAAGTAGATAAGTTTTCATACAAATTGAGTGGTCTTTTAGAAAAAGTATCAAAACTATCAAATTTGTAAATGGTTTTTGGTATGATCACGGATAAAAATACTAATTCCATGCAAAAAAATATTTCCTGCAGAAAACGAAAAAAACCTGTCATAATTTTAATAACAAAAGGTGCAAGTTGTAGAATGCGTGTACCTTAGTGACAGCCGTTTTCCCAAGACAGGGGAAAACGGAATTCGAAATTCCAGTTTCGTTTTTCGTTTTACTCACGAGATCGGAAAAAGGAATTCGAGATTCCATTTTCGTTTTCCGTTTTCCTACTACATTGAAAATGGATTCCAACTTCTGTTTTCGTTTTTCGTTTTACCACAACTTTGGACAACAGAATTCTAATTGTTATTTCCTTTTTTCGTCTTTCGTTTTTTAAGATATTGAAAAACGGAATTTGAACATCGATTGTCGTTTTTCGTTTATGTGTTTTTGTCACTTTTGTATACATGAACCCACAGAAGAATGTTGGTTCTTCCTGTCGCTAACAACAGTAGACCTGGAAACCACATCCTTGATGAAGTCTTTGTTCGCCGTTTTCTCATTGACGAAAATAATAGTTATGAAGACCTTCTCGAGGGAATCAAGACCCGATATGGGGCTGCACAGTAAGTGTAAAAAGGTTTTACAGTCGCCATGATATCAAGAAGAGAGGGTCAGTTGCAGATGGAACAGTCGATATCCGGTCAGTGTAAAATAAGGACTGCGGACTGCAGACTGCAGACTGCGGACTGCAACTGCGGTAAAATGGAGACTGAGGGTCAAATGCAGACTGCAGACCATGAGTAAAATACAGACTGTAGACTTTTTAACTGAGTAGTTTCCATCATTGAGAGCTAACCGTAACTGGCAGGCAAACCGGAGCGTTATTTAGGCTAACCGGAGCATTGCAAACTTTCAGTACTAGCCTGAATAACCCTGTTTCCGGTTAGAAATCAATAATGGAAATAACACCGTCGATATATACTTAAAAAGTCTGTAGTCTGCAGTCTACGTTTTACCGTCAGTCTGCATTTTATGCCCGGTCAGTCCGCAGTCTTCGTTTTACACTGACCGGTCGATAAGTAGAGGGTGCCATATCGGAGGTTCAACTGTATATGTTCCAAATCGATCATGACAAGCCTTTGTACCGAAACTTTTTGACTTAATAGTCGTACCTGAATAGCTATTTAATTCCGTGATTTGTGATAGTACAAGCATAATTTCATTTCCTTGCCGATATCGATATCGTGGTAGTCGAAACAGAAGGCTTTTATTAACAGTCAGCTCGATGCGGTTTGTAGCGGGCTGAAAAATTCTTAATATTAGTTTTCTAAATATATAGCTGCACAGTTTTTTTTACGCTAATTGTTGTAATCACAACTCCGTATGTATGTACATTCAGTTACATATAGTTAGCTATAACGTCTATTTTGAGGATCGTAAGGGAGGAAAGAATATATACCAGCCCAAAGGGGGCTAGCGCCTGCTTAATAGGCTACGTCTTGAGATAATATAACAGAACACAAAAACCAAAAACGAAAATCGAAGTTCAAATTCTGTTTTCAACGTCTTACGAAAATAGAAGATGAAAAACGGAAATGACAATTGCAATTCTGTTGTACGAAGTCGTGGGAAAACGAAAAATGAAAACAGAAGTTCCAGTTTCGTTTTCAATATAGTTGGAAAACGAAAAACCGAAAATAAAAGTTCGAATTCCCTTTTCCGATGACGTGGGTAAACGAAAAACGAAACTGGAAGTTTGAATTCCGTTTTCCCATGTCGTAGGAAAACGGTTGGCACTAAGGTACTCGTATATTTTGTAGTATCTTGGTCAAGGATAAGGAAGTCGAGTGTAAAAGCCGATCATTCTTTCGTGAGAGTTCATATTCGGCCAAAGCTTCCGCTTTTAATTTCTGGAAATCCCAGTTGCGAATGGAACAACATTTTGCGGAATTTCCGGGGAAAAGAAAAACCTCGCTCGCCAGGTATTCCCTACTTTTCGAAAATATCTACGTTCCATTCAATTTTGCTCCCGGAATTCAGTTCGTATTTCGCAAATGCAGCTTTCATTTAATATAACTTGTATTATCTGGAAACTTTTGGCCAAGTTTCCAAAGTTCTGTAATTTATGGTTGATTAGAAAACGATAAATCCCAGACAAAAAAGTTGGGACACGAAGCAAGTTCTTCCCTTCCCAACCTACAATGTTCATAATCAGGTGATTTTTTCCCTTTTTGTTGAAAAAACGTAACATTTTCCAATATTGATTAGAGGGGATAGGAGATACGTGATCCAGCTCAAGTGTCCCCACTACTTTTGTCCAGGATTGTAGCTCTGAGTAGTAATTATGAAAAGAGCTATGAAAGCACTATTTGTTACATTTATTTTTTTTATTTACAAAGGCTCTGCATTTAACCACTTAGTTGAGGGACCCAACAAAGGTTTCGCGAGATGCGAGATGAGAGCAAAAATGAAGGCGGAATACGGGATGACAGAACTTTTAATGGCGGGATGCGGGATAAAAATATTTCGGTGAGAACGGGATTTGCTCTTTTTGACAGACGGGATGCGAGATAGTCCTAAGAGCGACGGCGGGATGCGAGATCGACGGCGGGATGCGGAATGTAAAGAGGTAAATTACACATTACAGTCGTTACATGGAGGAACTACGACTCTTTATCAGGCGGAATCGAGATAAACATTCCGACCCGGGCGGGATGGTGCGATTGAGCCAAAAATACTAGCGGGATGCGGGATTGAAATAACCTATGTTGGACCCTCTTAGTTAGCGAACGGAAGTTTTGCGAGCTGGCTTCATGAGGTTTAAACTTCCGCCGGAGTTTTAAGTTTGCAGTATACAGCTATTTCAATTAACGCGGTCGGAGCAAAGCTTTAAGCTTTCTTTCTCTTCAGACGTCTGGAAACAATGTTCTTTTCGCCGCACTTAATTTCAGAATTTTTAACCAAAGGTCGTTTTATAATAGTGAAAGAAAAGATACAGAAAAATGGTCTAATGAGTGGAAAATCTATTGTATCCTTGCTAATACTTCACGAGCAAAGATACAAATTCGTAGATTTCCTCTACACCAACATGCAAACTTCCGACAAATACCCAGACTACTATTCGGTCTTGTCGCGAAAACTTGACGCTTTCATCTGACAACGTCGACTGAAATAGCTGTAAACGTAAAACTTCAAGAGGCATCGCAGTCATCAGTATTTATTCAATACCTTTTTGTAGTGTTTAGCTTTATCAAGCTTAACACATTGACATTAAAATAAAATTAGTATCATTTATTCATTATTTATTTAGTGGAATCTCTCTTTAAGCCCGGGCCAAACGACAACGACAGAAACGACAGTCGCCTTCTGATCACGAGAGATACACGAGGGTATTTTTTCAACTCTCAGCGAGTGTGGGCAAAACGGGAGAAAACTCTTCGTGACCGGCTAGAAAAATTGGAACAGGTTCAAATTCGATAGGAATATACGAGGGTGAACGTGAGTCCCCGATAACGCACGAAGGTTGACGAGAGCCACCGATAACGCACGAAGGTTGACGAGAGTCACCGATAACGCACGAGAGTCGCCATGCAAGAGTTTAAGAGAGTCACTGAGACCCCGTCCACACTGCGCCAGAGGAATTTGAAAACGAAGCTTTATTTCTACGTTTAGCCCTGCCGTCTACACTAATCCGTCACGAAAACGAAGCTTTTCGAAAACTCTTTTCAAATCGGACGAATTGGAAAACGCCGGCTCTTCGTTTCCGCGTGAACGGAAAAACATTTTGAAAACAGAGCTTTTCGAAAACGATTGCGTCACAATAATCATGTGATTTTCCTGGATGAGTTTTCCTCAAACGCAAATCCAAAATGACCGGTGACTGTTACGTTTTTAAATTCCTCCGGCGTATTTTGGCGGTAACCATTTGATGCGTTTTCAGAGTGAAACTTCCGTTTTCAAATTTCTACGGCATAGTGTGGACGGGGCATGAGGCGTATATGACTTTCAAGCCAGGCGAGACTCAATGCTTGTTGTCCTTTGGCGCGGGCCCCCTGAGGACCAAAAAAAAAAAAAGGAAATTGGTTTTGTTGAAAGGTGGCCTCGATTGTGTGGAGGCCATTAGATAAGATTCGCTGTGCTTGTTTAAAGTGTTGAAGCTTTGTAAGGTCAATGTAAATCAGCTGTAATACTTTAAAGTAAATAAAACTGAATTAAACGCTTACTCATTCTCTTCAGTTGATTTAGTATCACGCGAGGTCGCGCTCTTCATGTCAAATATGGTAAATTTATTGTTATTTTTTAATACGGTTTATGTGTACTAAAAATTTCCCACTGTTAAAGCAAGAGAGTTAAGACCCACAGTCTTAGCGTTTTGACAGAACGTCTGGTCTTTTGTGCGTCGCGGGCGTGTTGCAGAGAAATAAATAAAAAGATAAAAAACTAAAAACCCACTGATTTGTTTCATTTAAACGATTTCCTCTTTTACATATATTCAAAATATATTCCCAATAAAATATTTTTCCCCTGTGCTAACAACAGGTTCTTTGTACAGCCATTTGTCTGTTGCTTCAGTAAAAACCATATACTTTTCCATTTAGAAAGACTCCAGCCTCACCTAAGCTGTTTCGTTCCGTCAATTTATTCTTTTTACAGATTGTTTTTTACTTCTTCATTCCCAATACATTGTCGCTAATTGTTCCGTGGACATCGCCAAAACAATTTTAAAGCCAAAGCCTGAATTAGAGACCTACACAGGAAATCCTTTGTGTTCATGGGGTACTGCTGTTATGGGAACGGAATGACACTCTAATTAACCACAATACAGTCCAAGAATCTTCTGGGAATTATACCATTCTCATATCTCAAGAATGTTTGCGAACCTACACCCTCCAAAAAAATTTTAGACACTTTTCTCGGGCAAAAATTTCGGACACTTTCCTGAAACATAAAAAACACGTGTTAGACTGAAACTATATCTGTTAGAATGATAGTTTTGGCTTTGCAGATATACCGACGGGAAAATAAGAAAATTTCTATCAATCCGTTACGTATCTTCGGGCCCCTAAACTGTGTCTCAACTAGTTCAGATAAATAGCTCTAAAGCCGCTAGTTTCTTTTATGGAGCGAAATCTGATCGCTCCATAAAAGAAACTGGTGGCTATAGAGCTATTTAAAAGTGTTATACTGTACTTTAAACATTTCGGACGATTTTATTTTGGGACAGTTTTTTGTCCGAAATTAAAATCGTCCGAGTTATTTGCAAGTAATTTATGTTGGGTTACATGTACAGGGCCAGGGTCTCCCAAAGGGTTTATTTTTCTCTTTCAACTTGTATTTTTCTTTTGTTTATTTACTTGAAGCAGGAGCCCGTTGATCCTGGTTGAAGATTCGGGTTGGAAAACTAAGCAGAGGCGCGTTATATCTCAGCTAAACTCGATTCTGAGAAGTCTTACAAGACCCTTTGAAGTTTTTGTCTTTGGAGTGTTGAGAAATTCCAGTAAGACGTTTTGTCACCGTTGAATTTTGAAATTAAGCTTCTATGAAACCGAATAATATAATTAGTTCGCTTGTAAAACGATACAACTGAAACATTTAATTGCGTTGTTTTACCCCATTTAATTATCAAGCGCTCTCTCTCGAAATAAGCTTTCTGTCATTACTGAAATCTTTTATAGGTGAAAAAGATTAATTTTTAGACTTCTGTGTAAAAACCGTTGATGTTAAAGAAAAACGTTCCCGGGTCGAAGCCGGCAAGAAACCTGTTAATTTAAAATCCAGACATTTTACAAGCATATGGTATATTAGCTATTGTTATTGAAATTTCAATAGATGAGCGTCTTAATCATGCGACAATTCATTATCCATCAGACATGGTGTCTGTAAAGTAGGTAAACATGAGCATTATATTGCAGTCACCTGCCATTTAGTAGGAGGACTTGTCCACTGAAAATTCAAAAGCTTTTCTCTCCATTTAGCTGTGTTTGACTTTTGACAAGAGCTCACGACCAAAAGGAACAACTGGAGAGAAGGTGGGCAAAACAGCTTTTTACTGAGTATGCCTCTCCTAGCATTAACCAAAATGGATTTAGTAGCTAGTGATTTGCAGTTACTCGTCCTAAAAACCATTAGCTTTTCGTTTATAGCATGCTGTAGTTAGTACTCACGGAAAATGCCCCTAATTTATATACGACAACAAAATTTTCATATTTTTCAGAGATACACAACGTTCACTGTCTATAACATAGCACAAGCGAAAAGAAAAGGAACAAGCTTTATACGGTTCATAAGTCTCGTAAGTGTTAAACTAGAATTGTTATGTATTTAGACTCTATAGTTGCAGCAACAAAACAGACGGCATAAACTTTCCAGCTGTATTTCCAGCAAGGACACATACAGCTACGGAACAATCCTATATGAAAAGGTCGGGGATGTTCGTCGTCTCGCTTTGGGGTGTAAATCAAGGATTTTGGTCTCACTTGGAGTGTTCAGGACGAAATTCCACTAGTTTTAGCTGTCAATGTATCTTTTAGGGTGCACTCGAAGAAATGACAGTTAAAAAACGCTCTCATTTCCGTTTTTAGGCTCGATTTGCGTAGCTCTCTAGCTAGCTGTGGAGTCCGGTCTACAAGCCTGGGCTCCTTTGCCTAACAGTAGATGCCAAAATTTCCAGTACCCCTCCATGAAATCCCTCGTTTCTACAATTTGATATATTCAACCCTTCTTCGTTTTAAGTATTTAGAGGTCAAATAAAGCCCGAGACACGCCCATATTGGTCTGCTTTAGTTAAATTCAATTTTTTTTGACGAGTATTCCCGACGTTTTCATATGGGAGCCACCCCTCTCCGCGATACAGCCTCTGTTTAAGAATAAAACGTTAACAGCGAGACTTTATTTTGCTCTTGACCAAATTATGACAGAAAACATTCACGTTGGAGCAGCTGTTTTTAAGCATGTTCATCGCCCATTTTGGCCAATACATTGAAATATCTCGAATTGTCAAAACGAGTCTGTGGCATAGTTTTTGACACGCTAAAAAAGGTGGTAGTGACGAGACATGATAAACAAGCAATTCTTCAAAACTGCACAAAGGTGTTGAAAAAAAGTGTATTTTTTCCCCTCCAGTTTGAACCCAGAACTGCGGACAGAAGTGCACTCTTTTCCATTTCTGTAAGTCAATGGATTATATTTATTCCTCGAAATAAGAATTAAAATTTATAAATGCGGACACTGGACCACATACGGCTTCTGATTTCTCCACAGCCCGGAAATAGAATTGTGAATCAATTTACCCAAAGCGAGTTGGAACTGTGCGTGCGCAAGCTTCTTCTTTCTTAATCAATGATGTGCAATCTGCGATTTTAATTCTTCGTTGCGTTGAAGATTAGCGGAGAATTTCAGGCTTGCTTCAACTTATTTATACTTATTTATAACAACTACGTTACACGACTGACTCCTTTTGTTGTCACGTTTGTGAAAAGCAATTAAGTGCTATTGACAGGTGGTTTTCCATAAAAGAAAGCATTGAATACACTTCCCTTTTTAACTATGTTTTGTAAAAGAAAGCTAGAGCAATGTTATCGGACCTCAGATGAACGAAGCAAACAAGTATATAACAATATTTCCCATGCAATACAAAATCAACGGTCATTACATAATAAAAATATTATTTACCTATTCACGCGGGTAAATAATACATTAGAGACTTTTAGATTCACGTTTCCCGCGAACGGCTAACCGCTAGGATACACGTGACCAGAGCCAGACGTCACGTTTGAGGTTTTCGACTCGCGTTTGAACGTCAAGAAGTAGGTTTTCACGTAAGTCATTTACCACAAGCTTTATTGCCTTGAATTGTATTTTATGCCACGTACAAATGCCGAAATCGAATAAAGTGACCCTTTTTCTACAAATCGGATGAGTGTTTCAGGTAAATAAGCAATTACCTAGCCTTTTGTTGTTATTTGAAGAAAGGCACTTATCCTAAGTGGAAATCCAATATGGGGGCGGCTTAAGTCGAATGTGTGTTTTATGATGCTTTAGTTCTTTAGCAAACTACACATACTAGAAAACATTTTTTTTTCAAATTCGGCGTTATTTTGACAATTTCTACTGTATTGACAGGATGATTTCTATTTGCTCCAATTGACTTCAATCTAAATCTGTTTACGTCCGAATGGCGAACGACAAACGTCTAACCTCAAACCGCAGTTTGACATTTGCGGTAAACGTGGATCTAAAGGTCTCTGTTGAGTTCATTATACATCCGCAAAACTTCACAAATGAAACCGAAAAGCCACAAATATTTTAATTCATCAGTTATATTGAAAAACAACATTTCATCGTGTTCTTTGGATTCGTAAATTCGATCAATATCTTGTCGCAGGAAAAAGAAAACTAAGCTTTTTAGGTCATTGAAACTGGGAAATGACAAACAGTGTTTTTGTAATTTACCGAAAAATAGTTTCAAACGAAGTAGAGGTTCGATATATAAATGAGTTAAAACCACAAAATGACACATCCGTGATGAATTCTAATTTTACTCAACTTACAAAGTTTTCCTTTTTTATTTTTAATAATTCAAAAGAAAAACTTACTGCAAACCTTTAGTGAAAGCAACTGCATGAAAAACACGTCCTGAGTCACAATTTAGAACTTCACTAAATATGATTTTTAGCAACGTAAGTTTAGTTCGCGAATTAACTAGAAACAGTATATTTTCGCTTTTCCACGCTAAAGCCATTAACGGAAAAGGTGCCGTTTAATTATTAACATTTGTTGACACAGCGAAAGATTCTTTCCTCTTTTTAAATTTTGTTCAAGAGTATGCCTCTTTTTGTTGTAAATATCACTTGCAGGACCTAATCCAGTACAAATGAATTTTGCCAGCTATGAGGAAGAGTAGTTGAAGTTTGGTTGAAGAATTTATCAGCCCGAGGTGAATTTGCCGAAAAAAATGCTGAGTTATCAATTTAATCTTTTCACACATATTATTATGATAAAAGCTGAACAAGAGTCCAGGATACGCATTTCTCAGGCCGGATAAATTTGAAAACGAAGCTTTATTTCTGCGGTTAGGCCTACAGTGCATACTAATCCGTCACGAAAATGGAGCTTTTCGAAAACGCTCTTCAAGCCAGGAATTTGAAAACGCCGGCTTTTCGTTTTCGTGTGGACGGAAAACATTTTGAAAACGGAGCTTTTCGAAAACGATGGCCTCACGATAATCATGTGATTTCCCTGACTGACATTTCTTCAAATGCAAATCCAAAATGGAAAAATGAACGTTAATTGTTGCGTTTTTAATTGGGGCCAGTCATATCCCTTTGTGTCGTTGCGTTTTCAATGTGTTCTCCTTAGTCAAGAATGACTCTCCATCATATATTCTGTTATCAAGGCGAATCTAGGTGGTTTAGTCCAAGCGCACTTATAGCACTTAGAAATCTGCTTTTTAAACTTTGTTTTACAAAACAACCTTCCTTTATGGGTGAAGAAGTGAATACGACTATTAATTTCACAGGCAAAACGAAATTAACGGACATGACTTAATGAACCAATAATATTTACAAACCTTTTAGCCCGGGCGTATGGTGTATTCAATTTTTAATATAGATCGAACTTTCACAAATGGAAAAAGCCACAAATATGCAGAACTGTAAATAGCTTCATTTCACTGATAAACAACGGGTTTATAATTAAGCAGTCTTATTAGCAGATTTTGTGCTTCATCCATTTTGTGTCAGAACAAAACTAAACTTTTAAGTCTTTTAACATTGTCAAAACGTGTTGAGTAGAGAAAGTATTCAAACTGAAATAATTAACTGTATTGTTTTTATTCAGTATAACTAATTTTAAATAAACGAAACGTCAGTAAAATAAAATAAGACCACAAATTGGCGACTTTCTTGAACTTAAAATCAGTCTCCGTTTTCCTGGATGTAGGGGAATTTCGCCGAAACGTCGATAAATATATTTGTGGTCATGTTTCTTTTCATGTTTTTGACATCAATTTAACTGAACAGGTCCATTAATTTAATTTGTTCTTTTTTTCTAGTTCAGAACCAGTTTTTATTGAAGTTATATAGCCCAGGGCGAAAATTTTTTCCCGAGAGTCACTTCCATCAAAGTTTTCTATGAAATTTTCCTCAATTCGTTCAGGAAGTAAAGAAGTTAAGTTTCGTGGGGAAAATATATTTTATTTAACAAATAAAGAAGCCTAAGCCGTGTATTACACTGTGATAAAACTGACACGACGGGCATTTGAGAATACGAGGGAAATATAGAAAACACGAGCCGCAGGCGAGTGCTCTCTACATTTCTCGAGTGTTCTCAAATGTCCGGAGTGTTTTACGAACAAGTTCTCGAAGGTGATTAATCTTGATGACAAGGCACCGTTTCCACATACTAAGTTTGTTGGGTAAAATTAAAATTTCAAAAAATAAATTTGTTATAGAAAATTATTTAAGTTTTTTAAAAAAAAATGTCATGCGCTAAATTGCCAAATGATTTCAAACTATCAAAGCACACTCACAGTTATTTTACATTGTGTTGATTTTAAGGACTGTCTTGCCAAGGAGTCGAGCGTAATGGCTTTTGTCAAAAAGCTTTTTTACCTAGCAGCTGTGCTTGGAGTATCGCAACTGTTTTGTAACGTGGAGGCACAGCAATGTAGCAGACAAAGTCGAAAAGAAGCTTCCCAGTTTGGCATGATGTTACAGAGACACATCTTCAAACGGATGACGGATCCTTCGTATGTTTGTCTTAAGGAGTGTCGCCTTGACTTACGGTGCCAAAGTTTCAACTACGTTATTTCCAAAGAGATGTGTGAATTGAACAATCGCACCAAGGAAGCGAGACCTGAAGATTTTGTTCCAGACCCTGACAGATATTACTTTAGACGAGACTTTGGTAGAGGTAACTAATCATAGTTTTATCAAGTTCCTTTCTTACCCGGTTTAGTGAATTTCTCGTTTCTCGATTTAAGAAAAGAGGCACATCATGCATACGTTGGTAATACGAATTGCAAAATTATCATGATGAAATATATGCAATAACGATTGAAATTGTCGGACACTTCGGATGAATGTTGGAAATTCTCTACATCTTGACGAGCCTTTACATCACCTTGGGAAATCGTCGGAATTCGTCGGGTCATCTTCGGAAATTTTGTAGGTCTTCGGTTAAACTTTGGAATCTTTGTAGGTTGTCAAAAAATCTCTGGGAATCCTTCGAATAAACCGATCAAAATGCATTAATTATTCTGCTCTCTACGCTTTAAACGTATATGAAATGATGTCGATATATAGATAACATCCTCAGTATGATTCAAGAATCACACGGGAACTGTAACACACCTGGTTAATATCACGGATTATTATACGGTTGTACATGTGTTTCACAAGGACTGGGAACTACCGAATTCACGAATTTGATCGGCTAAAATCGATATTGACCGCGGTCTAGATTTTCCCATTTAGACCGGCACCTAAATCGGTTACATTTTGCGGTGAAAAAGCTGTAAACTAAAATACAAAAATGTTGACTATTTCCTTAAAAAACTATTAGTGGAAGTGCCAAAACGCCTGATGAGAAAAAAAATATTAAAGAGGACGAGCAAACTTTGGCCGATTTAAGTTCAGCTCATCGCGGTTCGCAAGGAAAATGCCAGCTAGTACAAACCAGTTACATTAGAAGAATCAAATTTTTCTTTTGTGCCATATAATAAACATCTTATTAACCGAGCTTAGTCGGTCTGTATGGGAGAATCTTGATCTCGGTCTTGCATACAGACCGAACGCAGTGAGGTCTGTACTCACGACCTTGGTCAAGATTCTCCCATACAGACCGACTAAGCTCGGTTAAACAAAAATGTATGAATTCCTTCATCGAGCCAAATTTTGCTCGTTAAAGACTAAGAATGGTCAATTGGACCGATTTATGGCGAAAAAGAAAGTTTTGGAGAAAATTTGTGCTTTTCTTTAATAAGAGCTAATGAATAATATTCGCTTTCCAGTCCCCCTCGGTTCCATTCCTGAACTGCCTGCTGAATCGTGCCATGAAATCAAGGCGAGTGAAGGAGGACAAGCCGTCAGTGGAACATACTGGTTTTATTCTATTGTACCAGACAACGTTGCACTTGCATACTGTGACATGAAAACCGAAGGTAACTTTACCCAGTTTTCTTTTTTTGTCGCTGTTTTGAGGTGTCCAGTTGCACACAGCTTTTGCAGCAAAATGAGGAAAAAAGTTACGAAACATTATACATGGTTTTTACACGTAACAATAAAAAATGTATTTTTGATTATGACAAGGTCTTTTTCTAACCCTGACGTCTTATACAGATATCTAGATTTTTTTTGCAGTATTTAACAAGAGGAAATCGTCTATTTGTAGCGCTAGAGTCAAGGAAATTCAAGGTCGGGGTTCTTTTAGACTTAAAATAGTAATTACCATTTACAACAACCTCTCTGGGAAACTTTGGGCAAAATACATTAATTTGATTCCAAGGTGGGCTACTTTCAAATTTCAATATTTAGACTTCAGACCTCTTATTATGCACATTCACTACTGGTAAAGACTACAAAATTAACTTCAAATTGAAGGAAACCCGAAAGTAACAGTTTTCTAAGATAGAGATATTAAATAAACCATAAAGAAACAAGGATGGTCTAGAATGGAGAAGACTGACACGGTTTACAAAAGAAGAACTTCAAAAAAATAGGCTAAACTTTTCAATATGAGCAAACCGTGAAGTAGGTCCTTTAACTAGGAACATTTGTAGTCTTTACCCTTAAAATGGTAGCTTGACTTGATAATATGGACCTCTATGAGACTCCAAAATCAGAGGTGTTGTTAACGAATTCTATCCATTTCAAAACCTTAAAAAAGATGAGTGTATTTTGCTATCCTTCCCTCAGACCTGGACGAATGCAATTCCTCAGTTCCTGTTTGTCACGAGAGTGCCACGTGTCAGAATACCATTGGTTCTTATCGCTGCTTATGTAACAGGACTGGGTTTATTTATCAGGATGGAAAAGGTTGCGTTGGTAAGTATAACATGACTTGGTCAGCCTAGTGCTGCCTGAACTCCACCTTTTCAAATAAAGTAGGTGTGTAGGTATGAATTCTTGCCCACGGTTTTGGCAAACTCTAAACAGCAGTCTCAGAATCTCATATCTTTTGTTATAATTTTTTACTTCGCTCGAATTTAAAGGAGCTCAGTTACGTTATTTTGAGTCATTTTGGCCACGTACAAAATTGAATCTAAATTGAAGGAAACCTGGAAATATAAATTTACTAAGATAGAAAAACACAATAGAGATAATAATCAACCATAAAGGAGCAAGGATGGTTAAGGATGGAGGAGATTGACACGGATTACAAACGACGAACTTGAAAAATTTAGGCTAAACTTTTCAAGATACGCAAACCGTGACGTAGCTCACTTAAGTGCTAGCTGACAATCCCTCGATTACCACTCGTTTATTGATCTTTGCACCTGCTGTACAAAGCAAACTAACAACAGGCTGCGTCAGAGGTTTCGCACTAAGGCAAGGCTATAGCAAAGTGCTATAGCAAAGTTGAACAGGAAAACGAGTTTAATCATTTCGATAAGAAAATGAGTGCTTGAAAAGAGCGGAATTAAAGTTATCAACAGTCGTTATATCTGATAATCTTCGGCAAACTTCGGAAGACAATCGTAAAGATTCGTTTAATCCCTTCGGATCATCGTGGAAAATCTTCGTCCACAAGTCACCTTTGGCGCTTCTTTTCCTTTGCTTTACAGATGTTGATGAATGTGCCGACGGGTCACATGATTGTGACGTCAATGCCGACTGTAACAATACTGCGGGATCCTACACATGCTCGTGCAAACCAACATATTTCGGAAACGGAAAATACTGTACAAGCTTCCGTGAGTTTTTCGTCTGTCATATTTGCAATGATATTATAAATTAATAAACGAACCCTTTTGTCCTAGCTTTGTAATCTTGGGATAACTTTTGTTCGCTACGTGCACCGTGTGGGGGTGAGCAAAATTTCAAGATATATTTTTGTCTCATACAAAAACTAGGCTTTTGTGGGTGGGCCATGTTCGCGGGGGCCTCATGGTTAGTGCGCTCGACTCCGGATCGACCGGTCTTGGTTCAAGTCCTAGCCGAGGACATTGTGTTGTGTTCTTGGGCAAGACACTTTACTCTCACAGTGCCTCACTCCATCCAGGTGTATAAATGGGTACCGGCGAACTTAATGCTGGGGGTAACCCTGCGATGGACCAGCATTCCATCCAGGGGGGAGTAGAAATACTACTAGTTGCTTCATACCACAAAAACCGAGATAAGCTCTGGCCTGATGGGCCAATTGGCCCGTATTCCAACTTAACCTTTTTACCATAATTTGCTAATTTATTTAAGATGGCTCCTGCTTTTTCTTTTGACCCAAAGTACTTAAGCCTCACTTTGCTATTCTCTCTTACCCAGGCGGCCTCGGTTCATCCGTTATTCTTGCTGGTCTCGATCGCAAAAATTACACCGAGAAGCTGATTTCCTTTTTGGACCCAGTCCTCCTGAGCTCACAGCGTAGTGGGTTTGTGCGGTGCTGGCATGCCAAGACTGACGGCTCGGCTGCATCGATATTCCACGACAACTGTGATGGAAAGGGACCCACCTTGACCATCATTAAGTCCGGCAACTACATATTTGGTGCATATACCGACGTGTCCTGGCATAGCAGTAAGTATCAATTAGACAGTTGTTTTCTTTCTGCGGGGGTGGTACTCCCAGAAAAATTCGGTGGGGGTGTGCGACCCGCTTCACAAAACCCATACCCTATTTATGACCAAAATCTGCGATTTTCCCTACCCTATTTATGACATGACCAAAAGTCCAATACCTTATTTAAGACCAGACCCTTGAATCAATACCTTGTTTCAGACCTGCCTTATAATTAGTTCCCTAGTTCAGACCAAGGTTAAAGGCAATGTTTATATGCTTTTAGTGGAAGGATAGCTTTTTCTATAAGACATACCCGATCCAAGACTAGAGTTCAAAAACCATACCCTATTTGGGACCTAAATGGCCAAAATCTATACTCTATTTACGACAAAAACTGCTAAAAAGCCATACCCTGTGGAGCCGCACATACCTGTATAGCCCATATAAGGAGGTAACCCCCCTCCCCGTCCGGGCAATACAATTTCCTTTCATCAGTGTTTGTTTACAGCCGAGGTATTTAGAATGTTTCAAACGTTTCTCTTCATTTCAGCTCCTTGCGACTACTCTACAGCCAGTAAAGCTTTCATCTTCTCGCTTTACAACAGCAAAGGATATAATCCTGTCAAGCTGACCCAGTATCAAAATCAGGAAAAAGCAATGTATGGTTGTTCCAATTACGGACCCACTTTTGGTTCTAATAGCGGAGATCACGACATCTACATATCGGACAACGCTTTGAGCAACCAACATTCTTATACCCGATGTGGCTCTACGTACTCCGTTCCCCCCGGATATGTAACTGGTTACTGTGGATTTTTCACTGGAGGCCGATATTTCACTCCTACTGACATTGAAGTGTTCTACGAAATAGGTAATAAATATTCGCAAATAAAGCGGCTTCAACCAAAGTAATCACTACAATAAGCGACTGGCTGACGATGCTCGCACCACGCTGTCGTCCAATCAGAAGTAGTCTAAGATCAGAACCAATCGCAACTCGCTCGTACACAGCTTTCGCACACCTTTTCCCGCGCTTCTCCTCAGCTACATGTATTTGGTTCTGGTTTGATTGGTTCACTTGATAATTCCTCGTGTAACCTGTTTTTCAGCATAAACGCTACAATTTCTTTCAGATGCCTGCCTCTGTCAGTACAATCAATTGCAGTATTCTTTATAGTTGTGGGAGGCGCGGTGGCCTCATGGTTAGTGCGTTCGTCTCCGGATTGAGCGGTTCGGGTTCGATTCCTGGCTGGAGGCATTGTGTTGCATTCTTGGGCAAGACACTTTACTCCCACAGTGCCTCTCTCCACCCAGGTGTACAAATGGGTACCGGCGAACTTAAAGCAGGGGGTAACCCTGCTATGGACTAGCATCCAATCCAGGGAGGAGTAGAAATACTCCTAGTCGTTTCATACTACAGAAACTAGGATTAGCTCCGGCCTGATGGGCCACTTGGCTCGTATGCAGACTTTACCTTATCTTATAGAGTGAAGCCGTAGATTTTCGACTATGTTGCAAACATTTTTGACTACTTTCGTAAGACTTTCAAATAAACAGACTTTCAAACATTATCCTAAGGTCTTTTTATCATTTCGGAACATTTTCTGAGCATGTCTTTCGTAGTTTGGAAAAGACGTGAGAATGTTTCCAGGAAAGACGCGTGTTTTTCATCATGTCGTAAACACATCTTATTTGAAACTCATTTTGCCGAATCAATATATCAAAATTCATTAAAAGACATTAAATGACCATTTACCCAAAAATTCCGGAAATTTCGGTCAGAATGTAAATGGTAAGACAATTTTGGCTCAACCGAACGGGAAATTTCATAATTTTCAACGGACATTTCCGACTGGAAAATGTGGTTATTGCCATTGGCAATCTTTCACCGCCATCTTGGAATATGATCAAGTTGAACTTGTCCTAGTCTCTTTTGGTAAATTGGTTTTTCTTGATTAAATGGTAAATCGTCAATCGGAACGGAACTTACCAGCGGGCATTTTTGGTAAACAGCTAAGAACTACGAATTCATTTGCCTTTATCTCACTTCAAAATACCACAAATTTTGTTTTATTCCACAGGGGACCTTGGTGCATCGGCCATTCTTGGAAGCCTCGATTTCGGCAAATACTTGGGAAAGCTTATTTCTTATTTAGACCCAGTCGTCCCGGATGCATTCCGCAGTGAGTTTGTGCGGTGCTGGCATGCAAAGACTGACGGCTCGGCTGCATCTACATTCCACAACAACTGTGACGGAAAGGGACCGACTGTGACGATCATTAAGTCCGGCAGCTACATATTTGGCGGGTATACGGATCTGTCTTGGCAAAGTGAGTATTTATGAGAACGTTTTCAGTGTGAACTGTCTTCGTTTCTTAGGCCTTCTGAACAAATGTGAAACCTTGTCATTATTATCAGGTTGACTCTCACTGGCAGAACTATCTCAAAACTGAATAATTTTGCGAGGCAGCGTTAATCTCGAATAAGAAATTTGAAAAATTATGTGGCTGTGTGGTTGACGTACGCGTTCTCCAGACTACCCTGAATTTGGTCTTTTCACGTTCTTATTTTGCAGAGAATGGCAAAGAAATGTTCCAAGATTTATAACAATTGCATTGCTGAACTTAGGCTACGTTTACACGAACACGGTCTCAAATCGACACGGTTATATCCTTTCAAAACCATATCCAAAAGTATACGGTTTCCAAGCCTTTACACGAAAACGATTTGTCCGCCTTTTTGGCTGTTACGTCGTGGCCGCGACATGTTTTGTTACCAGAGATTTAGAGACGATTATACCTTGAAGCATCGCAAATTTGTTTCGGAAGTGGCGAAGCGTAAAGATGTCAGTAATTTCGTTTGGACTGACGAAGAGGTAAAGCTTCTTTTGAGAATAACGAACGAATAAAAAGTCGCTAAAAGTGCAAAAACTATCGATTGGGAGTCCGTACATCAAACGATTCAATGCGCCAAACGGAAGCAGTTTTCAAAAAGACACGTACGGTTATCCCCGTTTACACGGCACATGAAACTGTATCGTTTTGAAATCGCTCCACTTTCGACAGCGTTTTAGAAAGATGTGGTTTCATTTATTATTCCATCGTCGCCGTGTAAACGGAAGGCGTAACCGCATGGAAAAAGCACTTTTGTTTTTTTTTTAGGCTGCCAATAAGACACTGTTTAATCGGCAATGATGCTGACAGAACAAAACTTCGATACATCATATTCTACAAAATCTGAGTCGTGCATCTGAGTTAGGAGTATTCTCCGTAAGATGTCCTGTTGTAAACACCAAAAGCTACCAGAGAGACGATCTCTCTCTGTCAGTCCCCAGACTTCTCTCTTGCTTATCCGTCTTGCTCCAACTAAAACACTTTTTCGACTATAGAAAGAGTTTCCACCTAGAACGTCGCGATCCCATTTCACGCATTTGAAAATTCAGGCGTCACCAAGGTATTCCACGCTTAAAGCAGTTGCCAACAGATCCTATCCTCTAGTTGCCTATTTATTTGTTTTTCTTTTTGTTGTTGTTTCTTCTGTTCCAAAGATTACTTTATAATATATGGTAGCTTTATTTCTGTTTTTCTTTTCAACCGAAATGCTTAGAATGTGTAAAACTTTTGTTTCCAATTCAGGTTCTAGTTGCAGTTATACTTCTGCCAGTAAAGCTTTCCTGTTCTCCCTTTACAACAATGATGGATATAATCCTGTCAAGCTGACTCAGTATCAAAATCAGCATCTCGCAATGTATCACTGCTCCAGCTACGGACCCACTTTTGGTAATCATGACATCAAAATATCGGACAACGCTTTGAGCAACTCAAATTCGCATACACGGTGCGGCTATACATACTCCGTTCCTTCAGGATATTCAACTGGTAACTGTGGATTTTTCACTGGAGGCAATGGGTTCACTCCTACTGACATTGAAGTGTTCTACGAAATAGGTGATTAAAAACAGAACATGCTAACTCTCTTTAATGCCGTAATGGTTCGATTTAGTGCACTCTTTCTGTAAGCGACGCCTTACAACCCAGAAAAATTGGGTGGGGGTGTGCGGCCCGCTTTCCAAACTTCTTACCCTATTTATGACCAAAATCCGCGATTTTCCCATCCTATTTATGACCTGAAAAAGTAGCTTCTTCTAAAATGACTACCCAGTTCAAGACTAGAGCGCAAACACCATACCCTATTTATGACTAGAACGGCTGAAAACCCTACCCTTTCAGGCCGCACATACCTATATAGCCCATGTAAGGGAGTCTCCCCCCCCCCCCTCCCCGGGCTTACAACAAGCGCCCTCATTGCAAAAGTGACATTGAAGACATTGACATCGAAGAGATGATAGTAAAGACTGATTAGACAAGTAAATAATGTATCAGTCAATTCCATGTGTGGCCAACCCTACGGGCAATAGTGGGGCATTTTGCCAAAATGTTAATCCCGGGGGCTGGGCATCAGCCTTGCTCAATTACCCCGGGGCATTTGACCATCTCCCTTTTTCATCTTACATGAAGCCATAGTTAATGGAGGGAAAATGGTTTAGAAACTTGGCAAAGTTCTTTGGGGGCTGACGCAGCACAAAACCTGCCAAAATACAAAAGGTGGTTATGTGTGCTCATACAATTAACTAATAGCAGCATTGCGATTATATCAATCAAGCATAGGCAATGAGCATAAAACAACAGATGTCCTGGGTCAAGGACCTTCAAACATAAATCTTAGCCTTTTTTTTTTTTTCGATGTTTACCGGCCTTCATAACCATTTCCTTTTATTGGTGATGCAGCATTGTCGCCTCTTTTAATGACCAGTTTATCTGCAAATACGGCAAGTTTCGTAATGAATGACATATAGGACATAAATAAGACTCTAGATCCTACGGAATAACCTATATTATTTTTTCTTCACTATTAAAGTTTAAAAAAACATTGCTAGGACTTTTAATTTGGCCTGAATTGGCTTAGATTCTATTGAAAGTAACATGAGAAACGAAAAAAAGAAAAATTGAGCCACAACCCCGAGGCATTTGAACAACTGGTTTGTTCCAGCCGTACGGCATTTCCAGGTTGTTTTCAAAATAACCTTATTCCCGGGGGTAGGCCTGCTGGGAGAGGGAGCATGGACACAGCTGGAATTGACTAATGCATTTCTCTCTTGAGCGTAAGATTTAACGCATCGACTTGGTCTAAACAGGCAAATGAAATGAAATTGAAATGCCTTATCACATTTCCAAGTTTATGTTGAAGAGAAAAAGAAAGAATTAAGCGCGCCGTCCCTAATAAAAGCCCGCTCTTCAATTATCACCCTCCCTTGAGTTACCAAAAGTATGAAATAAGCGCCCGGGTCACTAAAATCGAAGCATGAATTATTTGCTTCGTAGAAGAAGAGATTATATTATATATATTTCAGCACTTTTTAGAAGTTTTGTATCATGTTTTCTTTGCATTCGTGTCTCTTAGGAATTCTTAGTTTATATTTACATTTGTACCCATTTTATTCACTCAGTTGACTTGATAATGACGTTAAGCGAACGTCGAAACGTCGTCGTTGGTTTTAAACCAAAATGGTTTTAAGTTTTCCATATTGTCGCAGTTTTTTATAGTCAAATATTTGCTTTTATGCAAATAATCAATCGTTTAATTGATGAACGATATGATATGAAAAAGAACATATCATTGTTAACCTTTTCAGTTCAAAATGTTAATTCTTCTTACTCAGAGCCACACAGTTCTTTTAATGCCAATTCTGAGAGTTTTAAGGCAGATCAGGACAGTTTCACTCGGATGATGATTTTCGGATGATGATTTTCATTTCTCATAACCTGTTTGCTTGATAATGTACTGGCATTGTGATGAGAAATTAGATCTTGATCACTCTCAGGATATAAAGGAGATTTTACGTAAACCAAAAAAGACGACTTTAATACTCTTTATTGTATGGCTAGCTCCTTGAGAGGGCAAGATGAACAACATCCTGCGCTCTGATTGGTTACCCGAGCGGGCAAGATGGTGCTATCTTCCTCAAGGACTGTGAAGGTCAATTGGCTTAACTATGACGAGCTTTCAATCAGTTTTGTGCCGGCCATTACTTTTCTTGGTCAAATGGATAATAAATTTGCATCATTTGGTGGTTTAGGGTAATAGTTTGCCATGATGTATTTTTAGTAAAATCGATATTATCATGAAAACGTTTAACAGATAAGCTCGATTTCATAGGGAAGCTTAAACAGACAGTTAAAAAGATTGCCGATTTTTATGTGACGTTGTCATACTCAGAAATAAAAATTGATACTTACTTTATTGGTGACACCAACACGGCGCCTCCATACAAAGCTCTATCTACAAATTTGAGAGAAGCATTTCTCGAATAACACAGGTATGAAGAAACATACAGACCTAAATCTTAGCGAGGTTGTATATAAATCAATAATCTATCATATCTCAGATGCTTGACTTAATTTATTGAATGATTAAAATCTTGATTGTTGATGGCATGACAATGAAAACCAGCAGTACGACTGCAGTTACTTTGACCTTTTGTCTCTTTTACCCAGGTGGCCTCGCAACATCTGCAATTCTTGGCAACCTCGATCACAACAAATACTTGGGGAAGCTGATAACTTACTTAGATCCAGCTCTCCCGAGCGTATCGCGGAGTTACTTTGTGCGGTGCTGGCATGCAAGGACAGACGGCTCAGCTGCGTCCACATTCCACAGCAACTGTGATGGAAAGGGACCCACAGTGACCATCATTAGAGTTGGCCAATACATATTTGGAGGATACACTGACGTGTCTTGGCGCAGTAAGTATGATAAGACCTAACTATCACCAGGAGCTTGATAAAAACTTGCTTTATTATCTCAGTAAAAGAACAAAAAAACAACTCAATTATCGTTCTTTTGTTTAACCATTGGTCTTACTCTTTTCTTGTTTAAGGAATACAAGTACTTATTTCAGGTTTGGAATCAATATTAACGCGGTTTTTTGATGTTACGCGAACTTGCTGTTTCGCATAATTATAATAATAATCACTTTATTTAAGTGTCGATGTATTTAGCACTAATGTGCTAATTGGGGACACTGTAAATAAATAAACAAATATCTCAAGTATAACATAAAGTATTAAGAATCCCAACTGGTGGGAGGTTGACCAGTTGGCTATTTACACAACGCGGCCGAGGAGTTGAACCCGGGGCTACCGAGAACAAATCCAGATAGCGGTAGGGCGGAGGATTTGAAACAGGGACCTCCAGATTTCAAATCCAGCGCCCTAAACCACTCGGCCACGCCACCTCCATATTTGACCTCAAATCGCATCCGATGGCTTAATTCATAAGAAAATCCTCGATTTCTCTGAAGATCTTTCGCAGCTACCCTGCGAGCAGAGCCGCTTCGATCTTATTCGCAGTCAAAAGTAGGGCTGCGAGAACTTAATCTAGCGGCGCGACGCGCGTAAAGCAGACTAGCTTTCGTCTTGGGCAAACTTTATCGGTTTCAATTAGGCGACGAGGAGTTCAGAAGCTAGAGTGGCTCAATTCAGAGGGTGGCTAAGGGTTTTTACGTGACGCATGATCGCCCCAAAATTAGCAGCGTGACGCGTGAATTAGCCTCGTGATGCGGGACAGGACATCATATAACGTGATGCGTGATTTGCTATTTTACAAGCACGTGATGCGTGATTTGCCAATAAGATTTCCGTCGTAAGTGAACGTTCTTTGAACTACAACTGAAACCATTCATAAAAAGTAAACAGTAAATACAATCTTAAAAGAATCCGTAAAATCGTGGCAGATGTGACACCATTTTCTGGTCTTTTCGTCCTTTTTCTTGACCTCTGATATCTTTGATCTTTGTGGATCCTCGTGGTACTATAGGTCCAAACAATTGTGACACAATAGGAATAAGTCCACTGAAAACAGTTAAACTTTGCACTAGGACTATGAGCTTCAGTGTTATTTTTGTCCATTTTGTCGACAGATCATTTTTGGCAGTTCATCAAACCATATCCGAATCCGGCTATCTATCAATCAATCAATCAATCAATCATCGTATGAAAGGTCTGAAAAAATGTCGTCCCAAACCCGGGGGGTCCTAAATGGCTGGAAAGATAAGAGACGTTAGTCAGAGTTTGGTGTCATTTTATGCCGCTCGAGAAGACAGTGAGAGGCTGCACAAGGAAAAAGTTGGTGAACCACTTAATGGAGGTCGTCATAAAGACCTAACTGAATTCAAAAGCCACGTTATGTCATCCACAGACATAAAAACGTTGTCATGCAGAAGAGGATTTGCAGGGGTAATGCTTTGACACAAATATTGCCTGTACATCAAAGCATGGCAAAGGGGGCGTAGACGTCTTCTCAATTCGTATACAAGATCTCTGCCAACATGGCCTATAAACAGGCTCCCGATTGTGTCATAGAGGAAGGAAAGAAGAATTAGCCCGCCTTTTCGGAGAGGAAAAAATCCCACACCGGTAGGCTCGCTTCGCTCGCCCTATTTTATCGCCTATTCACAGACGATGCCAACTCTCCCAGATTATCCAGGCCTAGCCTCCTGGATACAGACCGAATCTCCCGGTCTCCTGTACGTGTCAATCCACTTTTTTGGCCTATAATTGTCATTTTCGGGGGAAATTATGTTTGGAATATTTTCCGACGCATTTCTGTGGTTGATGTATTTTTTTAACGATGCTTTTAGGGTCGAGAAAGTAAAATTGGCGATGTAGTTACTTTTCTTTGCGTGACGCGTGATTGGTGAAAAAATTTCTCCGTGATGCGTGGTTTAATAGAAAAATTCATCGTGATGCGTGATTGGTACCTCCCCCCCGCCCTTTGCTACCTTCAATTCAGAAGGAATAAATTGATCGGCACTTCGTGTATTGCCGACAAAGAGACTTCCTTGTTTTTGTAACCCATGTAGTGCCAAAAATCATTCGAGATTGAGATACAAAAGAAGTGAAAATAAGGAACTATCTTACGAGTCTACTCTGGCCATACGCAGCATCCAGAACACTGACTGAGCGAACGAATGTACGAACATAGGAACGTATGAACGAACGAACGAACGAGCTAACGAACGGGCGAGCGAACGAACGGAAAGACGGATGGACAGACGGTACGGACGAAGGGACAAAGGGACGAACGGACGAACGGACGAAGGCAGGAAGAGACGAAGGGACGAACGGGCGAACGGACGTATGAACGTACGAAGGTACCTGACGTACGAACGTAGGTCAACGTAGGCACGAATTAAACGAAAGAGCAAAAGATTATGTATGTTATGTATATCTATGTATCTACTAACAAGGGAAACCTAATTTATTTGGACTTACGTTATGGAAGTGCTAACGACTTATATTACCATTGCATATCCATTCTGGTTTGGCAACCACAACAGTACGGACTCGAACGTCGATTGAAAAATGAATTTTCTGGTTAATCCAGTTTCATGTATGTTTGTCTCGCACTGTCAGACCTATCTTAAAACTGAATAATTATGCTAGACAGCGTTAAGTTCGAAAATCATGTGGCTGCGCGGTTTGTTTTCCAGAATACGCTGAATTTGGTCATTAAGCATTTAATGACTGGCCCCAAAGGAAGCAGTGAGTTTTGTATCCCTGAGACCCTCTATGTTCTCTGAGGCGAATCCCAGGAGAACATTGAGGTCGAGTGGAAACAGAACTCATTGTTTCCCACGTGGCCAGTCATGAAGTGTTTTGTTATTCCTCGCAACTCAAAAACAAACAAGAAGATCTGTTAGATCTTATAACCGCGCTTTTAAAATTTAACTGTTTTCTTAGTACTACAGTCGCAACGCAGTGCATATTCCAAAGCAATCTTTGATGATTCATTGATTACTGTAGACATCACAGCACTTGATCAACATAAACTCTATTATCGCACCATCAGGCGTAGCCGTTGTGACATCTCCGATGACGTAATAGTCTTAATCTGGAAGTTTCTTCGGGATATGTATGGGCATGAAGATACGAACACTATTACAAACCCCTTTCTTTCTTTAAAGTCACGATTAAATTTAATTGTTTTTTTCCCTTGAGTTAAGGGTTAGCAAAGAAGTCACACGAGTCACATAATTCAAGAATTGCGTTATCTACGGCTATCTTTAGTACGGTGGTTATTTCCCTATCAATGACGTAATCTTTGCACGTTCTGACACGTTCTTTGCTTGGCTTGCAAATATTTAATTTTCTTTCCGATCTATGAACTCGCTGCGATGAAACAGTCAAAGGATTTACTTCATTTGCCTAAAACCGCAAGAAATACTCGCAAAATTACAAATAAATTAATGACCGTCGCTTCTGCGGAAATAAACTTGCAAAGTAAACACGATCTTATTTGTCACGTAGCGGAAAGTGAAAGCTGCAACGTCAGCGCATTCCATGGCTGACGTAATACCTTTTTTCAGCGTATTTATTATTCCCTTTAAATCCAACGCTTTGATAAAGCGAAAAGAAAATATATTTTACCCACAAAAAAGAAAACAATATCCGTAAAATTGTCCGTGTGTTTATGTTTTAACAGCTTCTGGCGGAAAAACATCACACGTTGCGTGACTCAAAGTTTGGCCGAGCGGAGGTCTGCGTCTGGTCACCGACAAAAAAAACAAAAAACAAGAAGATCTGTTAGATCTTAAAACCGCGCTTTTAAAATTTAACTGTTTTCTTAGCACTACAGTCGCAACGCAGTGCTCATTCGAAAGTAATCCTTGATGATTCATTGATTACTGTAGACATCACATCACTTGATCAACACAGACTGTACTATTGCACCATCAGTCGTAGCCGTTGCGAAATCTCTGATGACGTAATAGTGTTAATCTGGAACTTTCTTTGGGATATGTATGGGCATGAAGATACGAACACTATTAACAACAGCTTTCTTTCTTAAAAGTCAAATTTAAATTTAATTTTTTCCTTGAGTAAAGGGCTAGCAAAGAAGTCACATGAGTCACATAATTCAAGAATTGCCTTATCGACGGGTATCTTTAGTACGGTGGTTATTTCCCTACCAATGACGTAATCATTGCATGTCCTGACATGTTCTTTGCTTGGCTTGCAAATATTTCATTTTCCTTCCGATCTATGAACTCGCTGCGATGAAAGAGCCAAAGAATTTACTTCATTTGCCTAAAACCACAAGAAATACTCGCAAACTTGCAAATAAATTGATGACCGTCGCTTCTGGCGAAATAAACTTCCAAAGTAAACACGATCTTATTAGTCACGTAGCAAAAGTGAAAGCTGCAACGTCAACGCATTCCATGGCTGACGTAATACCTTTTCTTAGCGTATTTATTATTCTCTTTGAATCCAACGGTTCGATAAAACCAAAAGAAAATATATTTTACCCACAACAAAGGAAACAATATCCGTAAAATTATCCGTGTATTAATGTTTTAACAACTTCTGGCGGAAAAAACATCACACGTTGCGTGACTCGGAATTTGGCCGAGCGGAGGTCTGCGTCTGGTCACCGACAAAAAAAAAATAAATAAACCACGGGTAAACCTAGAACCGCGCTCGGCCCATGGCCGCGCGGTTAATAATAATAATAAACCACGGGTAAACCTAGAACCGCGCTCGGCCCATGGCCGCGCGGTTAAAAAAAAAAAAACGCGAAAAAAATCGTTTGCTTGACGTCGGCTGCAACATAAATTTGACGGGGTTACAAGAAGACCAACCTGATCATGTGCCAGTCGAAAGTTCAAGTTGTTGTTTCCCTAGGGAGTTAGTAAGTTTTGTTCGCCCCAGGAGAGTTAGTGAGTTTTGACCCACTGCACGTGACACATTGTCTTCCAATCGGAGAAGGTATTTCGGTTGGGAGATATAGCAGTTCATGTTGTTTAGCAGCACGGCAAAGAAATGTACCAAGATTTCTCACGCACGCACACAAGCATCGCACTGCTCAACTTACACGCACTTTTTTTTCAATCTTCCAATAAGATGTTTATCAATGACGCTGACAGAACAAAACTTTGTTGCATCCAATTCTACTAAATCTGAGTCGTGAATCTGAGTTAGGAGTATTTTCCATAAGATCCTGTTGTTTCCATAAGGTCCTGTTGTAAACCACCAAAAGCTTCCGGAAAGATGATCTCTCTCTGTCAGTCCCCAGACTTCTCCCTTGCTCATCCGTCTTGCTCGAAAACACTTTTTCGACTATAGAAAGAGTTTCCACCTAGAAAGTCACGATCCCATTTCATGCGTTTGAAAATTCAGACGTCACCAAGGTATATCACTCTTAACGCCTTTGCCAACAGATCCGATCCTCTCGCTGAATACTTATTTTTGTTGCTGTAGTTGTTCTGTTCCAAAGAACTCCTTATACAATATGGTTTCTGTATATGTCTGTTTCTTTTTTCAACCGAAATGCTTAGAATTGTTAAACTCTGGTTTTCGTTTCAGGTTCTTGCAGTTACTCCACAGCCAGTAAAGCTTTCGTGTTCTCGCTTTACAACAAAGATGGATATAATCCTGTCAAGCTGACTCAGTATCAAAATCAACATCTCGCAATGTATCACTGCTCCAACTACGGACCCACTTTTGGTCATCATGTTATCTACATATCGGACAACGCTTTGAGCAACTCAAATTCGTTTACCCATTGCGGCTATACATACTCCGTTCCTTCAGGATATTCAACTGGTAACTGTGGGTTTTTCACTGGAGGCCAGCACTTCACTCCTACTGACATTGAAGTGTTCTACGAAATAGGTGATTAAAAACAGAACATGCTGACTCTCTTTTAATGTCGTAATGATTCGATTTAGCGCACTCTTTCTATAAGCGCCGCCTTGCAACCCCTGAGGGGGGTACTCCCAGAAAAATTGGGTGGGGGTGTATGGCCCCCTTCCCAAAACCATTACCCTAATTATGACCAAAATCCGCGATTTTTCCTACCCTATTTAAGACTTGAAAAAGTAGCTTCTTCTAAAAAGCGTACCCAGTTCAAGACTAGAGTGAAACACCATACCCTATTTATGACCAAAACGGCTGAAAACCCTACCCTTTCAGGCCGCACATACCTATCTAGCCCATATATGGGAGTCTCCTCCCCTCCCCCGGCTTACAACTAGCGCCCTCACTGCGAAAGTAGCATTGAAGACATTGACTTCAAAGAGATCATATTACAGACTGATTAGACAAGTAAATAATGTATCAGTTAACTCCATGTGTGCCTTTCCCCCCGGAGCAATAGTGGGGCATTTTGCCACAATGTCAATCCCGGGAATCGGGCATCAGCCTTGCACAGTTACCCTGGGGCATTTGACCATCTCCCTTTTTCACCTTACATGTAGCCATAGTTAATGGATGGAAAATGGTTAGGAAATCCGGCAAAGTTCTTTGGGGGTTGACCCTGCACAAACCCTGCCAAAATACAAAAGGTGGTTATGTGTGTTCATACAACTAACCAATAGAAGCATTGTGATTATATAATTCATGCATAGTCAATGAGCATATAACAACAGATGTCTAGGGTCAAGAACTCTACCCTCTTTTGGTGTTTACCCGCCTTCATAACCATTTTCTTCTATTGGCTATGATGCAGCATTGTCGCTTCTTTTAATGACCACTTTATCGTCAAATACGGTAAGTTTCGTATTGAATGCGACTAGATAGGACATAAATAAGACTCTTGATCCTACGGAATAACCTGTATTGTGCTTTTTCTTCACTATTAAAGTTAAAAAAGACCCTGCTAGGACTTTTAATTTGGCCTGAATTGGCTTAGATTGTATTGAAAGTAACATGCGAACATGAGAAAAAATAATTGAGCCACAACCTCGGGACATTTGAACAACTGGTTTGTTCCAGCCGTACGGCATTTCCAGGTTGTTTTCCAAAAAACTTCTTGTCCGGGGCTAGGCCCTTGGGGGTGGGGGCATGGGCACAGCTGAAATTTACTAATGCATTTCTCTTATGAGCGTAAGATTGAACGCATCGACTTGGTCTAAACAGGCAATGGTGTTACGATTATGCGAACCCCTATTGTTATAATTCTCAAGTGAAAAAATAACTGTTATTGTCCATTGAAATACCTTATCACATTTCCATGTTTATGTTGAAGAGGAAAAGAAAAAAATAACCGCACCTTCCCTAATAAGCGCCCGCTCTTCAATTAGCACCCTCCCTAGAGTTACCAAAAGTATGAAATAAGCGCCCGGGTCACTAAAATCGAAGCATGAATTATTTGCTTCGCAGAAAAAGAGATTATATTATATCTTAGGAATTCTTAGTTTATATTTACATTTGTACCCATTTTATCCACTCAGTTGACTTGATAATGACGTTAAGCGAACGTCGAAACGTCGTCGTTGTTTTTAAACCAAAATGGTTTTAAGTTTTCCATATTGTCGCAGTTTTTTATAGTCAAATATTTGCTGTTATGCAAATAATCAATCGTTTAATTGATGAACGATATGATATGAAAAAGAACGTATCATTGTTAACCTTTTCAGTTCAAAATGTTAATTCTTCTTACTGAGAGCCACACAGTTCTTTTAATGCCAATTCTGAGAGTTTTAAGGTAGATCAGGACAGTTTCAATTGGCTGATGATTTTCTCTTTTCGTATAACCTGCTTGCTTGATAATGTACTGGCATTCTGGTGAGAAATTAGATCTTGATCACTCTCGGGATATAAAGGAGTTTTCAAGCAAACCAAAAAAGACGACTTTAATACTTTTTATTATATGGCTAACCCCTTGAGCGGGCAAGATGAACAAATTCCCGCGCTCTGATTGGTTACTGGAGCGGGCAAGATGGTGCTATCTTCCTCAAGGACTGTGAAGGTCGATTGGCTTGGCTTTAACGAGCTTTGAATCGATTTTTTGCCGACCATTACTTTCCTTGGTCAAATGGATGAAAAATTTACATCATTTAGTGGTTTGGGATGATAGTTTGCAATGATGTATTTTTAGTAAAATCGAAATTATCATGAAAACGATTAACAGATAAGTTCGATTCACAGTTGAAGAGATTGCCGATTTTTATGTGACGTTGTCATACTCAGAAATAAAACTTGATACTTACTTTATTGGCGACACCAACAAGGCGTCTCCATACAAAGCTCTATCTACAAATTTGAGAGAAGCATTTCTCGAATAGCACAGGTATGAAGAAACAGGCAGACTTAAATCTTTGCGAGGTTGTATATAAATCAATAATCTATCATATCTCAGATTCTTGACTTAATTTATTCAATGGTTAAAATCTTGATTGTTGATGGCATGACAATGAAAACCAGTAGTACGACTGTATTTGCTTTGACTTTTTGTCTCTCCTACCCAGGCGGCCTCGCAACATCTGCAATTCTTGGCAATCTCGATCACAACAAATACTTGGGGAAGCTGATAACTTACTTAGACCCAGCTCTCCCGAGCGTATCGCGGAGTTACTTTGTTCGGTGCTGGCATGCAAGGACAGACGGCTCAGCTGCGTCCACATTCCACAGCAATTGTGATGGTAAGGGACCCACAGTGATCATCATTAGAGTTGGCCAATACATATTTGGAGGATACACTGACGTGTCTTGGCACAGTAAGTATGATAAGACCTAACTATCACCAGGAGCTTGATAAAAACTTGCTCTACTATCTTGTAATAGAGCCAAAAAAAACCCCGTCAATTTTAACTTTTGTTTAACTATTGGTCTTACTCTTTTCTTGTTTAAGAAATACCTGTACATGTACGTATTTCAGCTTTGGAACCGATATTAACACGGTTTTTGATGCTGCACGACCTTGCTGTTTCGCATAATCGACCTTAAATCGCATCCGTTGGCTTAATTCATAAGGAAAATCCTCTATTTCTCTGAAGATCTTTCGCAGCTACCCTGCGGCGAGCAGAGTCGCTTCGATCTTATTTGCAGCTAAAGATATCGTGATCGGTCGTCCACACACCCGCGTAAGGCTACGAGAACCCGATCTAGCGGCGATGAGTCGTGTAAAGCAGACTAGCTTTCGTCTTGGGCAAAATGTTTCGGTTTCAAGTTCCCAAGCTAGAGTGGCTCAATTCAGAATGAGTAAATCGATCAGAGCAATGCACTTCATGTAGTGCCAACAAAGAGACTTCTTTGTTTTTGTAACTGCTACGTAGTGCGAAAAGTCATTCGAGATTGAGATACAAAAGAAGTGAAAATTAAGAACGATTCACTTGGTTTTTCTCAATTTTCTGGAATTT
This sequence comes from Orbicella franksi, assembly GCF_964199315.1. Taxonomy (NCBI): domain Eukaryota; kingdom Metazoa; phylum Cnidaria; class Anthozoa; order Scleractinia; family Merulinidae; genus Orbicella; species Orbicella franksi. The sequence continues at coordinate 16,451,250 of NC_138159.1, forward strand.
TTCTTTCTGGATGTTAGACGGCATTTGGAAATTAAGAAATTTAGCGACACTTAGGGAAAGGTCAAGCCAAGTAACGTTCTAATTACTATCTCATCAGTCTGCTCTGGTCTGCGCATCCAGAGGACTGCCTAAGCGAACAAACGAACGACCGAACTTTATTAACGTGTCTAAAAACATGTAGACAACTAACTTAATTGAACTTACCTTACCTTGAGGAAATGGCGAGGGCTTACCGTAGCACTTTCATTCTCTTCAGAAAGCTAGCGTAGCGAGTTCAAATAGCGCGTTTTAGCCACCATAGCAGCACGACCACGAACTGTCGATTGAAAAACGAATTTACGTTTTACCTACGAAACTCGGGTTAACTCAGTTTTACTTGAGGTTGACTCTCACTGACAGAGCTATCTCAAAACTGAATAATTCTGCGAGGTAGCGTTAATTTCGAATAAGAAATTTGAAAACTCAGGTGGCTGTGTGGTTCACGTACGCGTTCTCCAGACTACACTGATTTGGTCATTTCACGTTCTTATTTTGCAGAGAATGGCAAAGAAATGTTCCAAGATTTATAACGCACGTGCGCAGCAATTGCATTGCTAAACTTTGGCTACGTTTACGCAACCGCGGTTTCAAATCGACACGGTTATATCCTCTCAAAACCATATCAAAAAGTATACGGTTTCGAAACTTTTACACGAAAACGATTTGTCCGCCTTTTTGGCATCTTTCCATCATTCCATCGTCGCCGTGTAAACGGAAGGAGTAACCGCATCGAAATGACGCGGAGGCGGCCTTACTTTTGTTTTTCTCAGGCTTCCAATAAGACAATGTTTAACCGGCAATGATGGTGACAGAACAAAACATAAATACATCATATTCTACCAGATCTGAGTCCTGAATCAGAGTTAGGAGTCTTTTCCATAAGATGTCCTGTTGTAAACCACCGAAAGCTTGCAGAAAGATGATCTCTCTCAGTCAGTCTCCAGACTTCTCCCTTGCTTATCTGTCTTGCTCCAACTAAAACACTTTTTCAACTATAGAAAGAGTTTCCACCTAGAACGTCGCGATCCCATTTCACGCATTTGAAAATTCACGCTTCACCAAGGTATACCACGCTTAAAGCCCTTGCCAACAGATTCGATCCCTTCGCTTCCTATTTATTTGTTTTTATTTTTGTTGTTGTTTCTTCTGATCTAAAGATTACTTTATAATATATGGTAGCTTTATTTCTGTTTTTCTTTTCAACCGAAATGCTTAGAATTGTTAAACTTTTGTTTTCATTTCAGGTTCTTGCAGTTGGTCCACAGCCAGTAAAGCTTTCCTTTTCTCTCTTTACAACAACAATGGATATAATCCTGTCAAGCTGACTCAATATCAAAATCAGCATCTCGCAATGTATCACTGCTACAACTACGGACCCATTTTTGGTAGTGGCGTTGGCATCTACATATCGGACAACGCTTTGAGCAACTCAAACTCGTATACCAAGTGCGGCTATACATACTCCGTTCCTTCAGGATATTCAACTGGTAACTGTGGGTTTTTCACTGGAGGCTATTATTTCACTCCTACTGACATTGAAGTGTTCTACGAAACAGGTGATTAAAAACAGAACATGCTAACTCTCTTTTAACGTCTTAATGATTCGATTTAGCGCGCTCTTTCTATAAGCGCCGCCTTGCAACCCCCGAGGGGGGAGGGTGTACTCCCAGAAAAATTGGGTGGGGGTGTGCGCCCCGCTTCCCAAAACCCTTACCCCATTTATGACCAAAATCCGCGATTTTCCCTACCCTATTTATGACCTGAAAAAGTAGCTTCTTCTAAAAAGCGTACCCAGTTCAAGACTAGAGTGAAACACCATACTCTATTTATCACCAAAATGGCTCAAAACCCTACCCTTTCAGGCCGCACATACCTATATAACCCATATAAGGGAGTCTTCTCCCCTCCCAATCCCCCCCGGGCTTACAACTAGCGCCCTCATTGCGAAAGTAGCATTGAAGACATTGACTTCAAAGAGATCATATTACAGACTGATTAGACAAGTAAATAATGTATCAGTTAACTCCATGTGTGCCTGTCCCCCCAGAGCAATAGTGGGGCATTTTGCCACAATGTCAATCCCGGGGATCGGGCATCAGCCTTGCACAGTTACCCTGGGGCATTTGACCATCTCCCTTTTTCATCTTCCATGTAGCCATAGTTAATGGATGGAAAATGGTTAGGAAATCTGGCAAAGTTCTTTGGGGGTTGACCCTGCACAAACCCTGCCAAAATACAAAAGGTGGTTATGTGTGTTCTTACAACTAACCAATAGAAGCATTGTGATTATATAATTCATGCATAGTCAATGAGCATATAACAACAGATGTCTAGGGTCAAGAACTCTACCCTCTTTTGGTGTTTACCGGCCTTCATAACCATTTTCTTCTATTGGCTATGATGCAGCATTGTCGCTTCTTTTAATGACCAGTTTATCGTCAAATACGGTAAGTTTCGTATTGAATGCGGCTAGATAGGACATAAATAAGACTCTTGATCCTACGGAATAACCTATATTGTGCTTTTTCTTCACTATTGAAGTTAAAAAAGACCCTGCTAGGACTTTTAATTTGGCCTGAATTGGCTTAGATTGTATTGAAAGTAACATGCGAACATGAGAAAAAATAATTGAGCCACAACCTCGGGACATGTGAACAACTGGTTTGTTCCAGCCGTACGGCATTTCCAGGTTGTTTTCCAAAAAACTTTTTGTCCGGGGCTAGGCCCTTGGGGGTGGGGGCATGGGCACAGCTGAAATTTACTAATGCATTTCTCTTATGAGCGTAAGATTGAACACATCGACTTGGTCTAAACAGGCAATGGTGTTACGATTATGCGAACCCCTATTGTTATAATTCTCAAGTGAAAAAATAACTGTTATTGTCCATTGAAATACCTTATCACATTTCCATGTTTATGTTGAAGAGGAAAAGAAAAAAATAACCGCACCTTCCCTAATAAGCGCCCGCTCTTCAATTAGCACCCTCCCTAGAGTTACCAAAAGTATGAAATAAGCGCCCGGGTCACTAAAATCGAAGCATGAATTATTTGCTTCGCAGAAAAAGAGATTATATTATATCTTAGGAATTCTTAGTTTATATTTACATTTGTACCCATTATATCCACTCAGTTGACTTGATAATGACGTTAAGCGAACGTCGAAACGTCGTCGTTGTTTTTAAACCAAAATGGTTTTAAGTTTTCCATATTGTCGCAGTGTTTTATAGTTAAATATTTGCTGTTATGCAAATAATCAATCGTTTAATTGATGAACGATATGATATGAAAAAGAACGTATCATTGTTAACCTTTTCAGTTCAAAATGTTAATTCTTCTTACTGAGAGCCACACAGTTCTTTTAATGCCAATTCTGAGAGTTTTAAGGTAGATCAGGACAGTTTCAATTGGCTGATGATTTTCTCTTTTCGTATAACCTGCTTGCTTGATAATGTACTGGCATTCTGGTGAGAAGTTAGATCTTGATCACTCTCGGGATATAAAGGAGTTTTCAAGCAAACCAAAAAAGACGACTTTAATACTTTTTATTATATGGCTAACCCCTTGAGCGGGCAAGATGAACAAATTCCTGCGCTCTTATTGGTTACTCGAGCGGGCAAGATGGTGCTATCTTCCTCAAGGACTGTGAAGGTCGATTGGCTTGGCTTTAACGAGCTTTGAATCGATTTTTTGCCGACCATTACTTTCCTTGGTCAAATGGATGAAAAATTTACATCATTTAGTGGTTTGGGATGATAGTTTGCAATGATGTATTTTTAGTAAAATCGAAATTATCATGAAAACGATTAACAGATAAGCTCGATTGACAGTTGAAGAGATTTCCGATTTTTATGTGACGTTGTCATACTCAGAAATAAAACTTGATACTTACTTTATTGGCGACACCAACAAGGCGTCTCCATACAAAGCTCTATCTACAAATTTGAGAGAAGCATTTCTCGAATAACACAGGTATGAAGAAACAGGCAGACTTAAATCTTTGCGAGGTTGTATGTAAATCAATAATCTATCATATCTCAGATTCTTGACTTAATTTATTCAATGGCTAAAATCTTGATTGTTGATGGCATGACAATGAAAACCAGTAGTACGACTGTAGTTGCTTTGACTTTTTGTCTCTCCTACCCAGGCGGCCTCGCAACATCTGCAATTCTTGGCAATCTCGATCACAACAAATACTTGGGGAAGCTGATAACTTACTTAGACCCAGCTCTCCCGAGCGTATCGCGGAGTTACTTTGTTCGGTGCTGGCATGCAAGGACAGACGGCTCAGCTGCGTCCACATTCCACAGCAATTGTGATGGTAAGGGACCCACAGTGATCATCATTAGAGTTGGCCAATACATATTTGGAGGATACACGGACGTGTCTTGGCACAGTAAGTATCATAAGACCTAACTATCACCAGAAGCTTGATAAAAACTTGCTCTACTATCTTGTAATAGAGCCAAAAAAAACCCCTCAGTTTTAACTTTTGTTTAACCATTGGTCTTACTCTTTTCTTGTTTAAGAAATACCTGTACATGTACGTATTTCAGCTTTGGAACCGATATTAACACGGTTTTTGATGCTGCACGACCTTGCTGTTTCGCATAATCGACCTTAAATCGCATCCGTTGGCTTAATTCATAAGGAAAATCCTCTATTTCTCTGAAGATCTTTCGCAGCTACCCTGCGGCGAGCAGAGTCGCTTCGATCTTATTTGCAGCTAAAGATATCGTGATCGGTCGTCCACACACCCGCGTAAGGCTACGAGAACCCGATCTAGCGGCGATGAGTCGTGTAAAGCAGACTAGCTTTCGTCTTGGGCAAAATGTTTCGGTTTCAAGTTCCCAAGCTAGAGTGGCTCAATTCAGAATGAGTAAATCGATCAGAGCAATGCACTTCATGTAGTGCCAACAAAGAGACTTCTTTGTTTTTGTAACTGCTACGTAGTGCGAAAAGTCATTCGAGATTGAGATACAAAAGAAGTGAAAATTAAGAACGATTCACTTGGTTTTTCTCAATTTTCTGGAATTTTTCTTTCTGGATATTAGACGGCATTTGGAAATTAAGAAATTTAGCGACACTTAGGGAAAGGTCAAGTCAAGTAACGTTCTAATTACTATCTCATCAGTCTGCTCTGGTCTGCGCATCCAGAGGACTGCCTGAGCGAACAAACGAACGACCGAACTTTATTAACGTGTCTAAAAACATGTAGACAACTAACTTAATTGAACTTACCTTACCTTGAGGAAATGGCGAGGGCTTACCGTAGCACTTTCATTCTCTTCAGAAAGCTAGCGTAACGAGTTCAAATAGCGAGTTTTAGCAACCATAGCAGCACGGCCACGAACTGTCGATTGAAAAACGAATTTACATTTTATCTGCGAAACTCGGGTTAACTCAGTTTTACTTAAGGTTGACTCTCAATGGCAGAGCTATCTCAAAACTGAATAATTCTGTGAGGTAGCGTTAATTTCGAATAAGAAATTTGAAAACTCATGTGGCTGTGTGGTTCACGTACGCGTTCTCCAGACTACCCTGATTTGGTCATTTCACGTTCTTATCTTGCAGAGAATGGCAAAGAAATGTTCCAAGATTTATAACGCACGTGCGCAGCAATTGCATTGTTAAACTTAGGTTACGTTTACGCAACCGCGGTTTCAAATCGACACGGTTATATCCTTTCAAAACCATATCAAAAAGTACACGGTTTCGAAGCTTTTACACGAAAACGATTTGTCCGCCTTTTTGGCATCTTTCCATCATTCCATCGTCGCCGTGTAAACGGAAGGAGTAACCGCATCGAAATGACGCGGAGGCGGCCTTACAAGCACTTTTGTTTTTCTCAGGCTTCCAATAAGACAATGTTTAACCGGCAATGATGGTGACAGAACAAAACGTAAATACATCATATTCTACCAAATCTGAGTCCTGAATCAGAGTTAGGAGTCTTTTCCATAAGATGTCCTGTTGTAAACCACCAAAAGCTACCAGAGAAACGATCTCTCTCAGTCAGTCTCCAGACTTCTCCCTTGCTTATCTGTCTTGCTCCAACTAAAACACTTTTTCAACTATAGAAAGAGTTTCCACCTAGAACGTCGCGATCCCATTTCACGCATTTGAAAATTCACGCTTCACCAAGGTATACCACGCTTAAAGCCCTTGCCAACAGATTCGATCCCTTCGCTTCCTATTTATTTGTTTTTATTTTTGTTGTTGTTTCTTCTGTTCTAAAGATTACTTTATAATATATGGTAGCTTTATTTGTTTTCTTTTCAACCGAAATGCTTAGAATTGTTAAACTTTTGTTTTCATTTCAGGTTCTTGCAGTTGGTCCACAGCCAGTAAAGCTTTCCTGTTCTCGCTTTACAACAAAGATGGATATAATCCTGTCAAGCTGACTCAGTATCAAAATCAACAACACGCAATGTATCACTGCTCCAGCTACGGACCCACTTTTGGTAATGGCCATGGCATCAAAATATCGGACAACGCTTTGAGCAACTCAAACTCGTATACCAAGTGCGGCTATACATACTCCGTTCCTTCAGGATATTCAACTGGTAACTGTGGGTTTTTCACTGGAGGCAATGGGTTCACTCCTACTGACATTGAAGTGTTCTACGAAATAGGTGATTAAAAACAGAACATGCTAACTCTCTTTTAACGTCTTAATGATTCGATTTAGCGCACTCTTTCTATAAGCACCGCCTTGCAACCTCCGAGGGGGGAGGGTGTACTCCTACAAAAATTGGGTGGGGGTGTGCGCCCCGCTTCCCAAAACCCTTACCCCATTTATGACTAAAATCCGCGATTTTCCCTACCCTATCTATGACCTGAAAAAGTAGCTTCCTCTAAAAAGCGTACCCAGTTCAAGACTAGAGTGAAACACCATACTCTATTTATGACCAAAATGGCTGAAAACCCTACCCTTTCAGGCCGCACATACCTATATAACCCATATAAGGGAGTCTTCTCCCCTCCCAATCCCCCCCGGGCTTACAACTAGCGCCCTCATTGCGAAAGTAGCATTGAAGACATTGACTTCAAAGAGATCATATTACAGACTGATTAGACAAGTAAATAATGTATCAGTTAACTCCATGTGTGCCTGTCCCCCGGAGCAATAGTGGGGCATTTTGCCACAATGTCAATCCCGGGGATCGGACATCAGCCTTGCACAGTTACCCTGGGGCATTTGACCATCTCCCTTTTTCATCTTAAATGTAGCCATAGTTAATGGATGGAAAATGGTTAGGAAATCTGGCAAAGTTCTTTGGGCGTTGACCCTGTACAAACCCTGCCAAAATACAAAAGGTGGTTATGTGTGTTCTTACAACTAACCAATAGAAGCATTGTGATTATATAATTCATGCATAGTCAATGAGCATATAACAACAGATGTCTAGGGTCAAGAACTCTACCCTCTTTTGGTGTTCACCGGCCTTCATAACCATTTTCTTCTATTGGCTATGATGCAGCATTGTCGCTTCTTTTAATGACCACTTTATCGTCAAATACGGTAAGTTTCGTATTGAATGCGACTAGATAGGACATAAATAAGACTCTTGATCCTACGGAATAACCTATATTGTGCTTTTTCTTCACTATTAAAGTTAAAAAAGACCCTGCTAGGACTTTTAATTTGGCCTGAATTGGCTTAGATTGTATTGAAAGTAACATGAGAACATGAGAAAAAATAATTGAGCCACAACCTCGGGACATTTGAACAACTGGTTTGTTCCAGCCGTACGGCATTTCCAGGTTGTTTTCCGAAAAACTTCTTGTCCGGGGCTAGGCCCTTGGGGGTGGGGGCATGGGCACAGCTGAAATTTACTAATGCATTTCTCTTATGAGCGTAAGATTGAACGCATCGACTTGGTCTAAACAAGCAATGGTGTTACGATTATGCGAACCTCTATTGTTATAATTCTCAAGTGAAAAAGTAACTGTTATTGTCCATTGAAATACCTTATCACATTTCCATGTTTATGTTGAAGAGGAAAAGAAAAAAATAACCGCACCTTCCCTAATAAGCGCCCGCTCTTCAATTAGCACCCTCCCTAGAGTTACCAAAAGTATGAAATAAGCGCCCGGGTCACTAAAATCGAAGCATGAATTATTTGCTTCGTAGGAGAAGAGACCATATTATATCTTAGGAATTCTTAGTTTATATCTACATTTGTACCCATTTTATCCACTCAGTTGACTTGATAATGACGTTAAGCGAACGTCGAAACGTCGTCGTTGTTTTTAAACCAAAATGGTTTTAAGTTTTCCATATTGTCGCAGTGTTTTATAGTTAAATATTTGCTGTTATGCAAATAATCAATCGCTTAATTGATGAACGTTATGATATGAAAAAGAAAATATCATTGTTAACCTTTTCAGTTCAAAATGTTAATTCTTCTTACTGAGCCACACAGTTCTTTTAATGCCAATTCTGAGAGTTTTAAGGTAGATCAGGACAATTTCACTTGGATGATGATTTTCTCTTTTCTCATAACCTGTTTGCTTGATAATATACTGGCATTGTGTTGAGAAATTAGATCTTGATCACTCTCAGGATATAAAGGAGATTTTCAGCAAACCAAAAAAGACGACTTTAATACTCTTTATTGAGTAAAATCGAAATTATCATGAAAACGATTAACAGATAAGCTCGATTGACAGTTGAAGAGATTACCGATTTTTATGTGACGTTGTCAAACTCAGAAATAAAAATTGATGGTTACTTTATTGGCGACACCAACATGGCGTCTCCATACAAAGCTCTATCTACAAATTTGAGAGAAGCATTTCTCGAATAACACAGGTATGAAGAAACAGGCAGACTTAAATCTTTGCGAGGTTGTATATAAATCAATAATCTATCATATCTCAGATTCCTGACTTAATTTATTCCATGGTTAAAATCTTGATTGTTGATGGCATGACAGTGAAAACTAGCAGTACGACTGTAATTACTTTGACCTTTTGTCTCTCGTACTCAGGCGGCCTCGCAACATCTGCAATTCTTGGCAATCTCGATCACAACAAATACTTGGGGAAGCTGATAACTTACTTAGACCCAGCTCTCCCGAGCGTATCGCGGAGTTACTTTGTACGGTGCTGGCATGCAAGGACAGACGGCTCAGCTGCGTCCACATTCCACAGCAACTGTGATGGAAAGGGACCCACAGAGACCATCATTAGAGTTGGGCAATACATATTTGGTGCATACACTGACGTGTCTTGGCGCAGTAAGTATCATAAGATCTAACTATCACCAAGAGCTTGATAAAAACTTGCTTTATTATCTCAGTAAAAGAACAAAAAAACTCAATTATTGTTCTTTTGTTCAACCATTGGTCTTACTCTTTTCTTGTTTAAGAAATACAAGTACTTATTTCAGGTTTAAAACCGATATTAACACGGTTTTTGATGCTGCGCGGCCTTGCTGTTGCGCATAATCGACCTCAAATCACATCCGATGGCGGGCTTAACTCATAAGAAAAATCCTCGATTTCTCTGAAGATCTTTCGTAGCTACCCTGAGAGCAGATTCGCTTCGATCTCATTCGCAGCTCAAAGTATTGTAGCCTGTGAACACAGACGTATTTCCGGCTGCCACTTGGTTCCGCCGAAAATTAACATCTGCGAACCGAGCCAGAAAACGATTTCTGTGACGCAGGAATTCTAAGCCAATCACAGTTTAGCTCAAATGACCACAGAACTACTGCGCGAAGTATCCGATGCGAGGAGCACTCGAGTTTCATTCTATCATGGAATCTGATTGGGCAAGGAGAAACAAAAGTCATTACGTCACAGAAATCGTTTCTTGGCTCGGGTTGGCAGACGTTATTTTTCGGCGGAACCAAGTGACAGCCGGAAATACGTCTGCGTTCGCAGGCTAAAAGTATTGTGACTGGTTGTCCAAACACCCGCAGGGCTGCGAGAACTTAATCTAGCGGCGCCGACTCGCATAAAGCAGACTAGCTTTCGTCTTGAGCAAACTTTTTTTTTAAAAAACCTTAACTTAATCGGTTTCAATCAGGCTACGAGGAGTTCACAAGCTAGAGTGGCTCATTTCAGAGGGTGGCAAAGGGTTCTTGCGTGACGCATGATCGCCCCAAAATTAGCAGCGTGACGCGTGAATTGGACCAAATTAGCGTCGTGACGCTGGACAGGACACCATAACGTCATGCGTGATTTGCTATTTTACAAGCAAGTGATGCGTAATTTGCCAATTAGATTTCCGTGATAAGTGAACGTTCTTTCAACTACAACTGATACCATTCATTCAAAGTAAACAGTAAATAGAATCTTAAAGAGATCAATAAATCGTGGGCCTCTGATGTCTTTGATCTTCGTGGATCTTCATGGTACTATAGGTCCAAGCAATTGTGACAGAATAGGAATAAGTCAATTGAAAACAGTTGAACTTTGCACCAGGACTATGAGCTTAAGAGTTATTTTTGTCCATTTTGTCGACCGATCAGTTTTGGCAGTGCATTAGACCATATCCGAAACCGGCTATCAATCAATCAATCAATCAATCAATCAATCAATCACTCAATCAAGCAATCACTCACTCAATCAATCAATCAATCATCGTATTTAAGGTCTGACACAATGTCGTCTCAAAGCCGGGGAATCCCAAACGGCTGAAAAGATAAGACACCTTAGAGTTTGGTGTCATTTTATGCCGCTCGAGAAGACAGAGAGAGGCTACACAAGGAAAAAGTTTGTGAACCACTTAATGGAGGTCGTGATAAAGACCTAACTGAATTCAAAAGCCACGTTATGTCATCCACAGACATAAAAACCTTGCCGTACAGAAGAGGATTTACAGGGGCAAAGCTTTGACACAAATATTGCATGTACATCAAAGCTTGGCAATTCTCAATTCGTATACAAGATCTCTGTCAACTTAGCCTGTGAATAGGCTCCCGATTGTGTTATAGAGGAAGGAAAGAAACAGGCGGGCGGAATTAGCCCGCCTGTCTGGAGAGGGAAAAATCCCACACCACAAAATTGGCGATGTACTTCCTTTTTTTTACGTGACGCGTGATTGGTGAAAAAAAAATCTCCGTGATGCGTGATTTAATAGAAAAATTCATCGCGATGCGTGATTGGTAACCCCCCCCCCCCCCCCCGCCTTAAATCGCTCGCAGCAATGCACTTCATGTACTGCCGACAAAGAGACTTCCTTGTAGTGCGGAAGGTCATTTGAGAATGAGATACAAAAGAAGTGAAAATAAGGAACTATCTTACCAGTCCACTTTGGTTGTACGCATCCGGAGGACTGACTGAGCGAACGAACTGTACGAATATAGGAACGTATGAACAAACGAACGAGCGAACGAACGAACGAAAGCACGAAAGAACGGGGGAGCAAACGAACAAACAAACGGACAGACGGATGGACGAACAGATGGACAGACTGACGAAGGGACGAACGGACGAAAGTACGAAGAGACGAAAGGACGAACGGGCGAACGGAAGTACGAACGTGCGCACAAATTAAACGAATGAGCAATAGAAGAAACAAACGAACGAAAAAACTTTATTTAAGTGTCTGAAAGCATTTAGCAGAGGGAGAACGCTCTACTAAGAAGGAAAACCTAATTTATTTGAACTTACGTTATGAAAGTGCTGACGACTTATATTACCATTGCATATCCATTCTGGTTTGGCAACCACAACAGTACGGCCTCGAACGTCGATTGAAAAATGAATTTTCTGGTTAATCCAGTTTCATGTATGTTTGTCTCGTACTGTCAATAAGTATGCTAGCCAGCGTTAAGTTCGAAAATCATGTGGCTGTGCAGTTCGTTTTCCAGACCACGCTGAACTTGGTCATTAAGCATTTAATGACTGACCCCAAGAAAAACAGTGAGTTTTGTATCCCCGAGACCCTCAATGTTCCCTCAGACGAAGCCGCAACCTCGTTCCCAGGGTCTGTCATCTTACCGCCCCCTGGAGCGAATCGTTCGCTCTAGGGGGTGGTAAGATGAGAGACCCTGGGAACGAGGTTGGCGAAGTCGAGGAGAACGTTGAGGTCGAGGGGAAACAGAACTCACTGTTTCCCGCGGGGTCAGTCATGAAGTGTTTTGTATACCTCCCAACTCAAAAAAAGAAAAAAAAAAACAGCAAAAAAATTGTTTGCCTGACGTCGGCTGGCACATAAATTTGCTGGGGTTAAAAGGAGCACAACCTGATCATGTGCGAGCCGAAAGTTTAAGTTGTTGTTTTCTTAGGGATTTAGTGAGTTTTGCTTGCCCTTGGGAGTTAGTAAGTTTTGTTCGCCCCAGGGGAGTTAGTGAGTTTTGACCCACCGCACGTGACACCTTTTCCTCCAATCGGAAAACGTATTTCGGTTGGGAGGTATAGCATTTTACGTTGTTGTTTCAATCTTCCAATCGTGACATGCTTATCAATGACGCTGACAGAACAAAACTTAGTTGCATCATATTCTACCAAGTATGAGTCGTGAATCTGAATTAGGTATATTTTCCATAAGAAGTCCTGTTGTAAACCACCGAAAGCTTCCAGAAAGACGATCTCTCTCTGTCAGTCTCCATATTTCTCCCTTGCTTATCTTCTTGCTCCAACTAAAACACTTTTTCGACTATAGAAAGAGTTTCCACCTAGAACGTCGCGATCTCATTTCACTCATTTGAAAATTCAGTCGTTACCAAGGCATATCACGCTTAACCTCCTTGCCAACAGATCCGATCTTCTCGTTGCCTATTTATTTTGTTTTTTCGTTGTTGTTGTTTCTTCTCTTCTAAAGATTACTTTACAATATATGGTAGCTTTATTTCTGTTTTTCTTTTCAACCGAAATGCTTAGAAAGTGTAAAACTTTTGTTTCCAATTCAGGCTCTAGTTGCAGTTATACTTATGCCAGTAAAGCTTTCCTGTTCTCGCTTTACAACAATGATGGATATAATCCCGTCAAACTGACTCAGTATCAAAATCAACAATACGCAATGTATCACTGCTCCAACTACGGACCCACTTTTGGTGCTGGTGGGTATCATGACATCTACATATCGGACAACTCTACGAGCAACTCAGGATCGTATACCACTTGCGGCTATACATACTCCGTTCCTTCAGGATATTCAGCTGGACGTTGTAGCTTTTTCACTGGGAGAATTCTTCATTTCACTCCTACTGACATTGAAGTGTTCTACGAAATAGGTGATTTAAAACAGAACATGCTAACTCTCTTTTAATGCCGTAATCAGGATTCGATTTAGCGCTCTCTTTCAATAAGCGCCGCCTTACAACCCCGGGGGGTACTCCCAGAAAAATTGGGTAGGAGTGTGCGTGGTCCGCTTCCCAAAACCCTTACCCTATTTATGACCAAAATCCGTGATTTTCCCATCCTATTTATGACCTGAAAAAGCAGCTTCTTCTAAAAAGCATACCCAGTTCAAGTGCAAACACCATACCCTATTTATGACCAAAACGGCTGAAAACGCTATCTTTCGGTCCGCGCATACCTATATAGCCCATATAAGGGAGTCTCCTCGCATCCAGATCCCCCGGGTTTACAACAAGCACCCTCATTGCGAAAGTGACAGTGAAGACTTTGACATCGAAGAAATGATAGTAAAGACTGATTAGACAAGTAAACAATGTATCAGTTAATTCCATATGTGCCCATCCCCCCGCAATAGTGGGGCATTTTGCCACAATGTCAATCCCGGGGATCGGGTATCAGCCTTGCACAATTACCCTGGGGCATTTGACCATCTCGCTTTTCCATCTTACATGCAGCCATCGTTAATGAAGGGAAAATGGTTAGGAAACCCGGCAAAGTTCTTTGGGGGCTGACCCAGCACAAAACCTGCCAAAATACAAAAGGTGGTTATGTGTGCTCATACAATTAACCAATAGCAGCATTGCGATTATATAATTCAAGCATAGTCAATGAGCATCAAACAACAGATGTCCTGGGTCAAGGACCTTCAAACATAAATCTTAGCCTGTTGTTTTGTTTGTTTTTTTTTTTCGCTTTTTCGATGTTTACCGGCCTTCATGACCATTTCCTCCTACTGGCTGTGATGCAGCATTGTCGCTTCTTTTAATGACCAGTTTATCGGCAAATACGGTAAGTTTCGTAATGAAAGCGTCTTATTAGGACATAAATAAGACTCTTGATCCTACGGAATAACCTATATTGTTTTTTTCTTCACTATTAAAGTTTAAAAAAACATTGCTAGGACTTTTAATTTGGCCTGAATTGGCTTTGATTGTATTGAAAGTAACATGAGAAACGAAAAAAGAATTAATTGAGCCACAACCCCGGTGCATTTGAACAACTGGTTTGTTCCAGCCGTACGGCATTTCCAGGTTGTTTTCAAAATGACCTAATTCCCGGGGGTAGGCCTGTTGGGTGGAGGGGGCAGCATGGGCACAGCTGGAATTGACTAATGCATTTCTTTCGTGAGCGTATGATTTAACGCATCGACTTGGTCTAAACAGGCAAATGGTCTTATGATTATGCGAACCTCTATTGTTACAATTCTCAAGTGAAAAGTAACTGTTATTGTCCATTGAAATGTCTTATCACATTTCCATGTTTATGTTGAAGAGAAAAAGAAAGAAATAAGCGCGCCGTCCCTAATAAGCGCCCGCTCTCGATTACCACCCTCCCTTGAGTTACCAAAAGTATAAAATAAGTGCCCGGGTCACTAAATCGAACCATGAGATATTTGCTGATATGCAGGTAACCAATCGTTTAATTCGTGAACGAAATGAAAAGGAACATATCACTATTAACCTTTTCAGTTCAAACTGTTAATTCCTCTTACTGAGAGCCATACAGTTTTGAGAATTTGCTGGTAAATCAAGACGGCTCCACTTAGCAGATGATTTCAACTATTTTCATTACCTGTTTGCTTGATAATATATTGGTATTGTTATGAGAAATTAGACCTTGATCACTCTAGCGATTTAATGAATTGAGCAAACCTCAAAAAGACGAATTTGATACTTAAACATACGGGTTTTAAACTCTTTCCTCTATTCAGGCTTAAGTGTGTCTGTCATTCTCGACGGTCTCGATTACAACCAATACATGGGGAAGTTGTTGTCCTTCTTAGACCCAGTCCTCCTGAGTCCAGGGCGTGATCGATTTGTGCGTTGCTGGCATGCCAAGACAGACGGCTCGGCTGCATCGATATTCCACAACAACTGTGATGGAAAGGGACCCACTGTGACCATCATTAAATACGGCAGCTACATATTTGGTGGATATACTGACGTGTCCTGGCACAGTAAGTATCATTCTAGTACTAGTATACTAATGCAAATGCTGTAATCTGATTGGCTGAGCCATTGTACACTATCCGAAGTTTTGAAAGAACATCTAGGAACAAATGGATAATCCAATTTTTGAGAAGACTAAAAGGACGGCAGTTACAGTTTCTTAAATTAAAAATGCTCGAAATTTGTACTTGTTAAGTACGTGTGTACATAACTGCAAATGTCAAATTGACAATTCAGTCCGCACGAATTCTCTAAAGGGTGAAGTTTAATGCTTAGACCGGAAATAACTGGAATCATTATTTGAAGGAAATTTCAGTTAGAATTCTAGTAAAGCAATTGGATTATGACCTCGAGAGTTCTATGAGGTGATATTTGATTCGGCCTTCGGCCTCATGAACTATCACCTCAAAGAAATCTTGAGCTTATAATCTAATTGTTAATTAGAACTATCGTCTCCTTAAGACTTAAAGACTTGAGACTTAAAGAGGCAGTGTCTCGGCTGATATATCCTGTTTTAATAAGTATGACCCGGAGCTTGTTATAAAGGTGCTTATTTGGGGAGCAGGGATGGTGCAGTGGTGAGAGCGCTCGCCTCCCACCTACGTGGCCTGGGTTCGATTCCGGCACGGTGCCATATGTGGGTTGAGTTTGTTGTTGGTTCTCGCCTTGCTCCGGGATTTTCTCCGGGTTCTCCGGTTTTCCTCCCTCCATAAAAACCAACATCTCCAAATTCCAATTCGACCAGGATGGAGGACCTGCATGAAAACCAGCTAAGGCTGATGTGACTTCCTCTCTAAATACTGTAATTTAATACCTTGCACTGATAAGACGAAAAAAAAAGTAGAAATTGGTTCGAGCCAGTACATGTACCCAATGTTTGTTCTCAGTCCTTTGTATAGAACCGCCGGGGTTCCAAACTACGGCAGTTGGCTGTAGTTAGATACGCCCGTTTGGTTTCCTAGGCTTCCAAAAAGATAATGCTGACAGAATAAGACCCAGTTGCATCATATTTCACAAAATCGGAGTACTGAAGCTGAGCTCGGAGAATTTTCTATAGTATGTCCTGCTGTAAACCAAAAGCTTCCAGAAAATCGACCTCTCTTTGTCAGTCTCCAGGCTTCTCACTTGCTTATCAGTCTTGTTTCAACTAAAACACCTCTTCGGCTTTAAAAACAGTTATGTCACCGGCTGTAACCCAGAACGTCGCGATCTCATTTCATGCATTTGAAAATTCAGACGTCAAGAAGGTATATAAACCGGGTATATAAATCCACTAACTTCTTTCGTGTTAGAGCTGTTTTCAATTGAGTGTCGTAAAACTAAACCAATTGCTTACCAATTGGACTACTCAGCCAATCTCAAACCGTAGGGAAAAAGAAGTAATTTCGTGATTACCAGTCGACTCACAATTGAAAACTGCTCTATCACGCGTAACGCAAATTAAACGCTTTTGCCAACAGATCTGATCCTCTCGCTGAATACTGTTTTTTTGTTTCTGTGGATGTTCTCTCCGAAAGAACTCTTTATACAATATTGTTTCTGTATATATCTGTTTCTTTTTTCAACCGAAATGCTCAGAATTGTTAAACTTTTGTTTCCAATTCAGGTTCTAGTTGCGGTTATACTTCTGCCAGTAAAGCTTTCCTGTTCTCGCTTTACAACAAAGATGGATATAATCCTGTCAAGCTGGCTCAGTATCAAAATCGGAATAACGCAATGTATCGCTGCTCCAGCCACGGACCCACTTTTGGTGGTGGTCATGACATCCGCATATCGAACAACGCTTTGGGCAACTCAGGATCGTATACTTATTGCGGCCATACATACTCCATTCCTTCAGGATATTCAACTGGTAGCTGTGGGTTTTTCACCGGAGGCTATGGGTTCACTCCTACTGACATTGAGGTGTTCTACGAAATAGGTGATTAAAAACAGAACATGCTAACTCTCTTTTAATACCGTAATGATTCGATTTAGCCCACTCTTTCCAACAAGCGCCGCCTTACAACTGCCTTATAAGAGTTTTACGAAATAGGTGATTGAGAACAGAATATGCCCACTCTCTTTTAATACCGTAACGATTCGATTTAGCGATCTCCTTCCAAAAAGCGTCCCCTTCCTAACAAGCCCTCCCTATTGATTGTCCTTTTCTAATAAGCGCCCCTATTCCAACAAAAGGCACCATTGAAAAAGTGACATGAAAGACATTGATATCGTAAACACTGATTAGACGAGTGAATGATGTAGTCCGCTTTCTAATCTGAGCGTAATATTACCAAAGACATTGAACTGGACTTATCAAGCCCCGCTTGTTACAGTTGTCAAGTCATTTTACTCGTTATTCTTCAACCGCATTCCCCTGATTATTTCATAAACAGAAATACATAAACGCCCCGTTCCTAAAGAGCGCGCGCCTTCCAATAAGCGCAATTCAATTCAATCGATCTTAATCCACGGATTGAGTTCGATTGGGCTCGATTGAGTTCGATTTCCGAACGTTCGATTGACTATGCTGTGTATATTAGTTGGGAGGTAATCGCGCCGGCCACACTATTAGCTACTATTGGGTCACAGGTATGAAAGCATGGCTCAACAGCTTTCATGTGAATGGTCATACACTAGTATTTGATCCAAACGCAAAAGTGAGAACCACCTTGTACAGCATATACATGTAGTGAACAGTACCACATGAAAGTACCGCTCAATAGCTTACATTTGAATGGTCACACACTAGGGTTTCATCCCCAGACTTAAAAGTTAGAACCACCTTGTACAGCATATAAACAGTACCACATGAAAGTACGCTAAATAGCTTACATTTGAGTGATCACACACTAGGGTTTCTCTCTAGACTTGTTAGAACCACCTTGTACAGTATAATAAACAGTACCACATGAAAGTACTGCTCAATAGCTTTCATTTGAATGGTCACACACTAAGGTTTCATCCACAGACTTAAACGTTAGAACCATCTTGTATAGTATGATGAACGTACCACATAAAATTACTGCTCAACAGCTTGCCTATGCTAGACTTTCATCCATAGATTAATTCTAATGTTAAACTTTGCAAAGTTAATTTTGTGTTAACCCTTAACCCTGAAGTAAGACTCCTTAAGTTACTTTGGCTACTTAACCTAACATAACAGCAGAGTGAAAGAAATCAAACAAAGTAAATACGTTTTCATATATATATGCTATTTCTAAAAGCTATTTCTAAAAGACTTCACTAATTTTATATATATATATAACCAAAAAATGGAGTGAAATGCTCATCTACTACAAAGTGCTCAATAGCTGAACTAGAGCGGGAATAACAGTAAAAACTCAAGAGCTAGGTTATATGGTCATTTAATCGCTACTCCGAGTTTCATGCCTCATGCGAGGCAATCATCAGGCGACTGCCAGAAAAAACGGTTACATTCAAAGATATTTGAAAATACAGAACAATAGAATTACATGCTAGATGTGTTGCGTGTCACGTGTCGCGTCACGCGGGATCTTAATCGCTAATTAGATGATAACATTTTTCAGCAAGAATTTCCTAGCGTGTCTGCAACACGATGCAAGCTCATTTCTGACACGAAAGCCGATCATTCTTTCGTGGGAGTTCAAGTTCGACCAAACTTTCCGCTTTTAATTTCTGGAAATTCCAGTTACGAATGGAACAACGTTTTGCGGAATTTCCGGAGAAGAGAAAGACCTCGGGTGTTAGATACACTCTATATTTTCCAAAATGTCTACGTTCCATTCAATTTTGCTCCCAGAATTCAGTTCGTATTTGGGCAAATTCAGCTTTAAGTTAGTACAACTTGAATTATCTCGAAACTTTCCAAGCACATTTCCACAACATTCGGCCAAGTTTTGAAATTTCTGTAATTTATGGTTGATAAAACGAAAAATCGGTAAATCCCACAGACAAAAAAGTTGGGATACGAAGCAAGTTCTCCCCTCCTCCCACTTACAATGTTCATAACCAGGTGATTTTTTTCCTTTTTGTTGAAAAAAACTCGACATTTTCCAACATTGATTAGAGGGGATAGGGGATACGTGATCCAGCTCAAGTGTCCCAGCTACTTTTGTCCGGAATTGTAGCTCTTTGTAGTAATTATGACAAGTGCTATGAAAGCACTATTTGTTACATTTTTTTCTTATTTACAAAGGTTTTGCATTTAACAACTCAGTTGGGGGGCCCAACATAGGTTTCGCGGGATGAGAGATGAGAGTAAAAATGAACGCGGAATACGGGATGACAGAACTTTTAATGGCGAGATGCGGGATAAAAATATTTCGATGAGAACGGGATGTGCTATTTATGACAGACGGGCTGCGAGATAGTCCTAAGAGCGACGGCGTGATGCGAGATCGACGGCGGGATGCGGAATGCAAAGAGGTAAATTACACATTACAGACGTTACACAGAGGAACTGCGACTCTTACCAAGCGGAATCGAGATAACATTCCGATCCGAGCGGGATGGTGCGATTGAGCTAAAACTAGTGGCGGAATGCAGGATTGAAAAAACCTATGCTGGACCCTCTTAGTTAGTGACCGGAAGTTTTGCGAGTTGGCTTCATGAGGTTTAAACTTCCGCCGAAGGTTTAAGGTTGCAGTATACAGCTATTTCAATTAACGAGGTCGGCCAAAAGCTTTGAGCTTTCTTTCTCTTCAGACTTCTGGAAACAATGTTATTGTCGCCACACTTAATTTTAGAATTTTTAGCTAAAAGTCGTTTTATAATAGTGAAAGAAAAGCTACAGAAAAATGGTCTCATGAGTGGAAAATCTAATGTATCCTGGTCAATACTTCACGTGCAAAGACACAAATTCGTAGATTTCCTCTACACCAACATGCAAATTTCCGACAAATACCCCGACTACCGTTAGGTCTTGTCGCGAAGACTTAACGCCTTCATCTAACAACGTTGACTGAAATAGCTGTAAACGCAAAACTCCCAACGGCATCGTAGTCATCACTATATATTCAATACGTTTTTGCAGTGTTTAGCTTTGTCAAGCTTAACACATTGATATTTAAATAGAATTATCATGATTATCATTTATTTAGTGGAACCTCTCTTTAAGCCTGGGCCAAACGACAACGACAGAAACGACAGCCGCCTTCTGATCACGAGAGTTACACGAGAGCTTTTTTGTTTTCAACTCTCAGCGAGTGTGGGCAAAACGGGATAAAACTCTTCGTGACCCGCTAGAAAACTTTGAGTAGGTTCAAATTCGATAGGAATATACGAGGGTGAACGTGAGTCCCCGATAACGCACGAAGGTTGACGAGAGCCGCCATGCAAGAGTTTAAGAGAGTCACTGAAGCCCCGTCCACACTGCGCCAGGGGAATTTGAAAACGCAGCTTTATTTCTACGTTTGGGCGTGCCGTCTACACTAATCCGTCTCGAAAACGGAGCTTTTCGAAACCGGACGAATTGAAAACGCGGGCTTTTCGTTTTCGTGTGGACGGAAAACATTTTGAGGAGCTTTTCGAAAACGATTACGTCACGATAATCACGTGATTTCCCTCGCCGAGTTTCCTCAAACACAAATCCAAAATGACCGGTGAATGTTACGTTTTTAAATTCCTCCAGCGTATTTTGCAGAAAACATTTGATGCGTTTCAGAATGAAACCTCCGTTTTCAAATTTCTACGGCGTAGTGTGGACGGGGCATGAGGCGTATATGACTTTCAAGCCAGGCGAGACTCAATGTCTGTTGTCCTTTGGCGCGGGCCCCCTGAGGACCAAAAAAAAAATTGGTGTTGTAGAAAGGTGGCCTCAATTGTGTGGAGGCCATTAGATAAGATTCGCTGTGCTTGTTTAAAGAGTTGTAAGCTTTGTAAGGTCAATGTAAATAAGCTGTAAAACTTTAAAGTAATTAAAACTGAATAAAACGGTTACTCATTCTCTCCAGTTGATTTAGTATCGCGCGATTTTCGCGCACTGCCTGTCAAATATCGTACATTTATTATTTTTTTTAATACGGTGTATCTGCACTAAAAATTTCCCGCTGTTAAACTGTTGAGAGAAAAAAAGATGCACAGTCGTAGCGCTTTGGCAGAAGATTTTTTATGCATCGCGGAGTAGAAATGAAGAAAATGGTAAAGAGAACTACAAAACACACCCATGTTTCATAAACGATTTTCTCTTTTACAGATATTTGAAATAATTTCCCATTAAAATATTTTTCCCTGTGCTAACTACAGGTCCTTTGAACAACCGTTTGCCTTGTTGCTTACAACCATTTACTTTTCCATTTAGGAAGACTCCAGCCTCATCTAAGCTAACAGATTGTTAACTTTTTCAGTCTTATAACATTGTATCTGATTGTCCCGTGGTCACTGCCAAAACAATTTTATAGTCAAAGCATGAATTTGAGCCACAAACACGAAACGCTAAACGCGAGGTGTGGCGGAATTCTTTGTGTTCATGGGGTGTTATACTTTGACGAGAATTGAATGACATTGGTACAACCACAATGCAGTCCAAGGTTATAATTTTTTTTTTTTGAAAAACAAACAGCACTTCATGGAGGTACTGTTCGATAGCTTTCATTTGAATGGTCACATACTGAGGTTTCATCTACAGAATTAAATGTTAGAACCACCTTGTACAGCATAATAAACAGTGACACATGAAAGCACTGCTCAATAGTTTTCAATTGGATGGTCACACACTAGGGTTTCATCCACAGACTTAAAAGTTAAAACCATCTTATACAGAATAATAAACAGTGACACATGAAAGTACTGCTCAATAATTGGTCTCATTAGAGTTTCATCTACAGACTTGTCACTACATTAATCGACTCCAGGTTAAAAAACTGACTCAAGGTTTAACGCTAGGAACGGAAAGTTAACAAGCTGAAGCCAGACCGAATTATCAACTTCTAAATTCTACTTGCAATACTAATAACCTAACAAGACAAGTAACGAGAACAAGGAAAAACAATTAGTCAAGATGTAACGAAAAATTCTCAGAACTAAAGATCAAAGGAAACGTATGAAAATCAGTGAGAAGGATATCAAGCCTTTAGTGTCGAGTGACTGGTTAACTGATGGTAAGAAGAGGCCGTGGGTTCTCTGATCCGGGGAGGGAGCATAAATAATATTGAGTTTTAATCGATTCTCAGTCGTTTTGTGTCATTGGAAAATGACATCATCGGTAAATGCGCCTGCAAGTCTGAAATCGTCATTGGTCAGCACACAATACATTCTTTGCGGACAAGAACGTGACGAGGGTCGGGGACGGGGAATTGTTGTTCTCAAAATGTACTCCCGACCGGTAGGGGGTGGGAAGTCTTGGAATGGAGGAGCTGGTCGACGCTGTGGGGAAAGAAAAAGCGAAAGTGAGGAAATATGCGGAGAGAACAGACTTTGATAAGTTTCTGTAAAAGTTGAGGCACGTTACTGGTAAATGGAATGAAACTTAGAAGCAGCATGTTGTGTACCAAGGAAGAAAATATCTGATAAACTGTTATCCAGTAACACGCCTTGTCAGGCTCTTAACTCCTCTGTATATTTACGAATGACATAAATCGGCTTTGACAGAAAAGCCGGAAGTGGAAGTTATCGGTGCTCAATTTTCTTGCGCCAGTCAGGTGACTCTTGAAAAGATCACGAGGGTCTCAATGGGCTTAACCGTTAGCCGTAAAACGGGCCAAAAATTTAGCCCTTAGACGTAAAAATTGGAAAATTTTAACCGTTAGCCGTAAAAGATACTAACCATAAAAAAAATTAGCCACGAAAGTGAAAATCTCAAGATCTCTTGCCAAGACTTTTTTTGTCTTGTCAGTGTCTTGTGGCTTGTAAGCTATACTAATCTACAATTCACGAGTTTAATAATAATACCTTTTTCCAGCCTGGAATGGTTCTAAAACCATAAATTTTTAACGGTTTTACACTTGAAAGAAAAGTTAATTTTTAACATTTAAATTTTTAAAATAATGGTTATTAAATGCTAAGATTTCTGTTAACCATAAAGAAAATAAATTAAGCGTTTACGGTAAAAGCCAACACCCCATTGAGACCTCATCATTATTTCGGTATTATATGGGTTGTAACCTTTCCTATAGGATGAAGTGTACTTCTCCGTCTAGATACCTTCTCGATGAAACTTTCTACTCTGACAAATAACTCACCGGTTGATTTGAAGATGTGTCGTCGTCACTAGCAAACTGCATTTTCGCACTCTGAAGGAGAAAAAAAACAAAGCTACCGTTAAGAACGAAAAAGGCCTCATCTGTAAAATGTAAATTTATCCCCTTTGCCTGTGTTTATATACTAACGCAATTTTACGTCGACTGGTCAAAAAAGACTCAGGGCCAGGTTGTTCGAAGCTGGACTAAGGTTACACAGCACTTTGAGAGGGCTACTTTTGTCGAATTTTTTCTTTTTAAATTAACAAAAAGGTTTCTATATAATCTAACATTTCCCAAAAAATGAAAGTAAAATCTTAAAACGTGCGCGAGTTATTTAGACAATTATTCACGCTATTATTGCCTTGGAATTCCCGCGAAAATCGTTTCGCTCGCTATGAACGCTAGGGGTGCCTTAGTTTCACTGGCTGGCGCCACATTTTGTTGACATACATCCGAGTAAAGGCGTGACATGTTTACAACTGTTCAAACGGCGAAAACTATTGTTTAATACTGTAAGTTTGCGGGTCTATAAAAAGATAACCAATAAGAATACGGAAAAACCCTGACACCCTCTGGGGATGCTTGCTGATTAACACTGTGCACTGTAAACATTACTGCACGGGTTTGATACTCGATTAATTCAGCCGAATGACAATCAGTTGTTTCCCGTTTCCGGGCTTCTTTCTTCTCAACAAAGGCACGGCCAAATTAGCGGATACTTTTTTCTTCGAATTCTACAGTGCATAACCTTTCTTTTATATATAGTTTGTGATAGTTTCCTTAAAAACAACGCCGGTATGATTTTTTTTCTGAAGGACATCCGCGAAGGTATTGGTAACCTTAAGCTAACCCAGGATTAGCGGGAATTTTGATTTCAGTTTCGTAACTTTTCTGTGAGGTTTCCTCTTTATATTGTTTGTCCTTCAGTGCTGAGTTGAATAAATCTC
This sequence comes from Orbicella franksi, assembly GCF_964199315.1. Taxonomy (NCBI): domain Eukaryota; kingdom Metazoa; phylum Cnidaria; class Anthozoa; order Scleractinia; family Merulinidae; genus Orbicella; species Orbicella franksi. Next base: position 16,475,648 of record NC_138159.1, read on the forward strand.
AAACTATACAAAACATAGACGCTGAAAAGAATGTTTAAACAAGAAAAATTAATACTTTGGTTAACTTTTAGTCCTGGGTTAGCGTTGACCGGCTTTCCAACAACCCGGCTCAGGTCTATCAAATACAGCTGCAAGAGGTCAGCGTAACCCACCAATCAGAATTCGAAGCAAGTATAAGACTGATAGCAAGCGCGGGAAAACAAAGTAACGGGTGGCAGGCGCGAGAAAACCTTTAACTGGCAACAAGCGCGGGAAAATGTGTAACGGAAGGCAAGCGCGGGAAAACATGTACCTGTTGACAAGCGCGGGAAAAACTATAATGGAAAACAGGTAACGGGCGACATGACCCGCGAGAAAAAATGCCACAGATCACAAGTGCGGGAAAACCTGTATGGGATGGCTTGCGAAGACATAAACCGACACGAGAAAAAATGCGGGTCGGAAAACCAAGTATTGGGTGGCAAGCGGGGTAAAAGATGAAACCTGTGATAAACGTCGGAGATCGCATTAGATAACAACTTTATTGATAGAAGAGATAACAATGCACCCTAATTGGTTGAAGTACGTTGTAAGAGCTCAACAAACGCGATAAAAGTTGTTCAGCTAGAAAATCACGAGAAGATCTTTATAAAAAGTTCTACAAATCTGCGATAGGAATTTCAAGTAATTAGTACAGTCCACTTTTGTTAAAGGAGCTGAGTCAAGGTATTTTGAGTTACACCAAAGAGATAACAATAAACCATAAAGGAACAAGGATAGTTAAGGATGGAGAAGACAAACACGGGTTATAAACGACGAACTTGAAAAATTTTGGCTAAACTTTTCAAGATACGCGAACGTGACGTAGCTCTTTTAAAAACGACACCTCGTCCGTATCGAGCAAGTAAATGAATGAGTTAGGGACCAAAAGCGGTCCTTAGTAACGAGGTGTCCATGAAGTGGAGTTTAACTATAGTAATAGTGAAGAAACGCAGAGCTATGGAGAAAAAAAAGGGTCCAATATCACTGTTACCACTGGAAAAACCAAACAAACCTCTTGTTTGGCGAACAGTCGGTGGATTACTCTTCCAGCTGGTCCTCTACCGGCACCGATAACTTCCACTTCCGGTTTTTCTGTCAAAGCCGACAAGAATTGTTCAACGTCCTTGTCTCTTCCTTTTTCCGAGAGTGCATCTTGAAATTTGAAGCGCAACGAATGGGCACGAGCAATTGCCAGTTCTGACAGCTTCAGTTGTTTTACAAATTCCTAAAACAATAGATAATTTTTTACGTGGCTATCATCTTCTGTGCAGCTATGCTACAAGGTAAAGGTTTTAATTGCATTTTAGACTACGAGTAGTACCTCTTTCGCTTAGTCCGACGAGCGAGATCGTAAATAACCAGCAAGGAAACAATGGCTGCGCGAAACCCTGGGTACGCGCGGCCGTTTTCTTCCTCGCGTTTTTCTTTCGCGTCACGCACGATGGACTAAGAGAAAGAGGGACTACTCGTAGTCTAATTTCATTTTGACAACTTTGTTCGTGTCTCGGTTGATCTTCTCGAACGAAAAACCGCACGAGCAGCTTTTTGGGCTTCTTTTTGATGGATTTCCAAACTTCTCAGCCAATCAAAGAGTGAAAACCCGCATGCTCAACTTTGTGACATCTTTTTGATGGTTTTTCCAAACTTCTCAGCCATCCAAAATGAAAACAATCACACGTGCAACGTTTGACATCTTAGGGAAGTAGTATGTTTCCTATGTGACATGAAAACTGGTCCTGCTGCACCCCTCAACAGCATCAAAGCTCTACCCTTTGATAAACTCAATATTAAACAGCACAACAGTAAACAACTCTCCACAAAGGCATTAACAAGATCAATTCTTCTGCATCCATTGTAAACCAAACACCTACGTCTCTTAAATTTTACAGAAACCCAGAACTTAGTCAGAACAAGGGTTATTCGTGATTTATTCAAAACTAGGAAATAAATTAACGTTACGGTAACACGTTTATCCCTTGTTCAATTCGTACCTCACAACGAGGCAAATCTCGTGGCATTTCCCAAGATAACTTGCTGGCGTTGCTAAGTACTTCGTCCAGAACAGATGACACTGCAGGGATGTCTCGTGCACCTGGCAAAAGAGATGAAATCAGTTCATGGCAGGCTGTAACGAAACCTGTTTTATTTTGTTCTGTTATTTGAACTGAATTTTGCACGTTATTATTCGGAAACCTCCTTACTGAGCGACAGCGCGGTGAGCAATCTCTCGTCCCGGAGCCCGCCACGATCCTTTTGATTAGGACCAAGAAATCGAGAGCTCTGGGATAATTTTGCTATGCTCTTTCAATATTCAGAACTAAGATTATTGTAGCTCTAACAGAAACTAAATCGCTAGTGCTAATGAGGCAAACATAAACAAAGATTCGCCTACACAACAATCCAACTGATCTTGGGATTCTTAACAAAATGCTGTATTCAAATCAATATATGAAATGTTATTATTGTATTATTTGCAGCATTTGTGTTGTCCATTAAATGGACAACACAATTTATAGTGTTCACAATAAGCAATAGCCTCCTACACAGACGCCCTTGTGCCTCGTCACGCACTCCTCCCCAACGGCGAGAATGTTCATTCAGAAGACGTGGGAGAAGAAAGATTGCATGACTAGCCCACAGAGCGTATGCGCAGGAAGCTCCAATAAACATAGCAGAGTTCAATCCAACGAGACATAAAAACAGTCATTGTTTTGCTTACCCGTTGTCTCTATACGAAGAACTGCCGCGTGCAGCAACACAGGAAACAACTGGAAAGCGACTTGAGCAGGCTTGAGACCAGCGAGAAAGTGCAACACCTACCAAGGTAACACGGGACAGTTAAAACAAGTCTATTGGCGGTACAGATGTAGTTAAGTGCTAAACTTACGTTTATAGATTTTATTTTACATCTTTAGTCGGAAAATCTTCATTTTCGAGTTCCCCATAACTCACTCTGTTTGCCCTCCAAATTTCCATAAACTAGTGGGAGGTGTGCATATTCCCAAGAGCAATTCATCACAATAGTTTATGCAAAATTTGGGGGACAAACAGAATGAATTGGAAAATAGAGAATGTCAGATGATACCTTTTCAGCTTCCTTAGTTTCGTCAAAGAGTCGTTTCTGTCTGCGGACTGGAACCGAGCGAGCACTCTGCCATACCTCCACCCACATATTGCCTGGAATACGCATGCGTAGGCTTAGGTGTCCCTCCTCTCGCCACTATGAAAAGCAATGATAACGAAAGTGCAATTTGATCTTTTGTTGTCATACAGCTCACAACAGGTTATACGGGCTACGTACCTTGCACAGGGGTTGTAGTTCTTCTACATGTCCAGCCTTCGCTTCATCCATTAGAGTCTTCGCGCTACTTGTCTGTTTACTCGGCGAGTCATCGTCTGGTATCTCGATGTCTTCTGTATCCCAGCCTTCCTCTAACGAGCTTTCACTGCTTACAGCTGAACAAAATAAAACAAAAACAACATCATTAAGAACAAAACGAAAGAAAAAAATCGGTGCGGCCTTGCTTACATTGACTGTCCTCAACGTAACCCGAAGAAATCTCAAGACCAACCACTACCAATAAACTACAATCAAAACAGGCCGCGCAGGAAACCACGTGACGGGTATTAAGAGCGGAAAAGCTAAACATGTAAAGGGTTGCAAGCGGTAAAACATGTCCGGAGTGCAGACTAGTGCAGGACGCGGGAATGTACATAAGGGGATGCCAGGCGCGGGGAAGCGTGTGACGAGTACGAAGCGCGGGAAAACTCGTCACGGTTTCCAAGGACGGAAATTACACGAGATTACCTGTAATGAATACCAAGGGCGGGAAGACATGTAACAAGAGCCAAGCACAGGAAAATTCTAACCTAAGGTCCCCGCCACACAACTGCGTTTTCGTATGAAAACGCATTCTCTTTGATACTTTTTCACCTATCGTCCACACTAAAACGACCGAAAACGCTGACAAAAACGGTTTCAAAAGTGGGGCCTTTTGAAAACGCATCGTTTTGAAAACGCTCTGTTTCTAGTGTGGACAAGTGAAAACGGAGGCTTTTGAAAACGGTGCCGAGAAAAGCGTCATATACTGTCGTTTCCATCAGCGTTTTCGGGCGTTTTAGTGTGGACGACAGGCGAAAACGTAACAAAAAGTGTGCGTTTTCATACGAAAACGTATTTGCGTGGACAGGTGAAAACAAACCGAAAACGATAGTGAGGGCGAAAATATTGTTATCTTTATACCTGTTACGATAGTGGCGCTTGATTCTTCGCTTCGTTTATTAGTTTCCTTTCTAAGCCTTCTCAACTCTTCCATCTCCTCTTCTGTCTCGGGGCCTGGTATCCAATCAAACGGCGAGTACCATCGTACAAAATCTTCTAATAAACAGCCAGGATTTGCCGCCTGATGAGAAAAATACAGATCAGGAGCGGAAAGAACGTTTCTCCCATCCCATGTCAGCGCTTTATTAAAGGTTTCTGTGACATAAACCGACTAGGCTAAGAAATTGAGAATTTCTTATGTTGTCTCAACAATCTTCTAGTATCTGTTTATAAACAAGGTTGGAGAAAGGTTTTGACTATGATTTACCATATTTAAATTAATTAACGTTTCAACTACCTTACTTTGTGGAGAGAACAAACAACGGCCATTTCCTAGTTAACTTGTGCCTCTGTTTCAAAATGAGTCCTCCTGCAAAACCTGAGTTTGATTAGCATGAAAATGAACCCGTAAGGGAAACATATTTTCATATGAATAGTTCCGCACGAAGACTCGTTTTGACAAAGAGGCAAAAAGTGACTCAAAAATGGCCTATTATGGGTCCTTATCCTTTACCTTAAAAGCCTCCATGTCGGAGAGCAGAGAAGCGCACTGCATTTGAGCCCTTACGCGAGCTCCTTCTTCAGAGGTCCCTAATTGTGTGAGGATTTCAGCTTGTTCTTCTAGCATGTCTTCTGTCATTGGTGCTGGTTCCTAGCTCCAGAAAAAGGGAAACGAAATAAATAATTACAAAGGAAGCTAAACGAGTCACCCAAACACGAAGCCGCATCTATTCAGTTCTCGGTAGAGAATACTAATTAGATAATGAGACATGAATAATCATCGCAGTTATGTACACATCTTATGCAGCTGTGAAATTCAAGCATGAAAAAAATAACTGTGATATCTCACGATTTTTACCGACTTAACTAAGTGTAGATGTAGATGTAGAATAAGATCATTCATGTCTTTACATCTTTCTCCGCAGTTCAAAGGTACGATCTCACATATGTTCACTTGCAAAACTAATCAGCTGAACAATTTTGTCATTTTCTGAACGACTGAAGTGCAAACACGGCACGCTGTTTTGCCGGAGAAATAAACCCTCAAAATGGCAGTTTGGCAGTTCATGCATTACATACAATTTCATTTTCACCAGCCATTCCTAACGTTAAACAGCTTAATTCTAAGCCACGATTATCAGCAACAAACCTACCTGAGTGATTGGAACTAAGAGCGGTTCTCCAGAAACGAGAAGTTTTAAATCCCCAAACGGTTCCTTGGCTCCTTCTCTTCTAAATACTAACGAATTATTATCAATGTTATCTTCATTCAAGTCATTGTCTGTCCTTTTTGTATTTTTTACATCCTCTGCATTGCTTCTACTGTCTTTGTCAACTTCATCTTGGCTTTCAACGGCTTCGAAAAATTCGTCATCATCCGAAAAACTCGACTGCGATTCTAAACTTTCCATTTGAGCGTTAGAACTACTTTTACGTAAGCCTACATTTTCTGAATTTGAATCGTTGCTTTTAGTTCTTGTTTCGGAGGTTTTGTTGACGTTAGTTGAAAACTGTAGGTTTGCTGCTCGAATCTTGGAAAGCCGTTTTCTCTCGATACAGCAGTTAAGCATCTGAAAAGAAAAACATTGAGAAGATAGAATTAATAACCGATTCAAACGAAGCACAAAGACACCACATAGTCGAACATTTTCCTTCATTCGTTAACTGAAGAATACAAATCTAACTTGGGCAAGATATCAAAATGTGTCGGCTTTCACGAATTTTCCCGCGCTTGGCAGCCGTTGCTTATTTTTCCCGCGCTTGGCACGGTTGCCTTTATCTCACTGATCTTTAGGGACGGATTTGAGGGGGTGGTGGGCAATTTCAAAACCAAACTTCGTGCACAGCAAAAACTACTGAAAAAAAATCGTGCAAGGGGAGTTACGGGAAAAAAAATCGAGCACTTAAGTCCTTTCTTCTATCTAGGTCCTGTTTTTTATGTATAAAAAATTGTTGCACAACCTAAAGGTGAGAAAAATATTTCATGCCCCAGTAAATTGCCCAACCACCCCTTATATACTCCGCTAGATATTTCTATATCTGTACTCTGTAGCATTACAACCAGTATTACAACTTAATGTCAAAGAGAAACAGTCTTTCTGGCAAATCTCTAGAAAATGTATTAGTTTTTAAATTTATGACAAATTTGGACGCAAGGTAGAACTTTTTGATCTTTTAATTAGCTTACCTACTGGAACAGAGAACAGCGGATTCATAAAATCACTACTCGCGAAGCTAAAAATTTACAAGGGAGAAACACAAACAAACCTGTAACTTTTGATGAATTAAACAACTTCCAAGATTGGGGGGTTGTAATTTTAATCTGTGTAATGATACAAATAAAAAGCGTTTTTATTAACACTCGATTTCTTTTGTGATTTTGGTTTAAGGTTACAGTATACCTTCAGATCGGCAATTTTCTTCAAATTTGGATTTTTGGTTCAAAGTAATGGTCGAAGAGTAATCTCTAATTTCTGAGAACAAAATTGAAAAAAACTCAATATTGGCGGAGAAATGGAGGTTTTACGTTACGGCCGGAAGTAAAAGTTCCCTCTTGATTGACAGCCCTATAACGTGTACGCAATCAACCGAGACTACTTTCGCGGGAATATATGGATACCACGAATTGGCTGGCTACTCAGATCCAAGCATTTTTCGTATTAGATGTAATTCTATTAAGTTATAAGTAAACATGGACCACGGAAAACTCTGTTTACCAGTTCGAAAAAGCGAAGAACGAATGAAAACACATCAATGAGTGAAGAAGCGAAAGTTGGCCTCGCGGATGAGGCTATAGCTATTGTATCAAGCGGGCAAAAAGATCGAGTCAAGAGTAGAGAAAGATTCTGTAAAAATTTGGGAACTCGACAGCTATAACAGCGACGTTTACATTGACTCTTTTGTTGAGTCCGATACCGATGAATCGCCCAACTCATTGAGATCCATTGGAATATTATCCATGCACATTTGCTCCACCGCGCTTTCTTTTGTTCAGTTTGTTCTCGTCGCCCAGCCACTCTAGCGTTCGTATCCTTTTACGTCTTCCCCATTTTGCCAGACCAGCGTCAAGAAAAACCGAGCTATAGAAAAATTATCTCTCCGCCTTGAGCGCATTGCGAAACACAAGGGCTTTTTTGGGGTTCACGCGTAAATTTCACCGCGAGTTAATGGTAGTAAATTTTCCAAGCGCTGATTGGCTCAGTGATCTGAGAAACCAGTTGAAGGCGTTTGTGGGCGGAGTTTGTTTGCGAAGCAAGAGATTTTTCTTAGCGCTGTTTTCTCCAATAAATTTTTTCGCTTGAAGCAGACACTTTAAAGAGTTACAACTCAAAGGGGATTTGTTTGATTGCCCTCAAATTTGGATAGTAGCTAGATTAACATATAAAAAACAAAAACGTGTCTGCGAATTGTTTATTTCGAAATATTTTTTTCTCCGAGAACAATTTTTGTACGATCACTTCACATTTTTTAAATCCTATCTTGAAAATGTTCTGTAACTTTTTACTGCAATTGAATGTGGCAAAACGCAGACACCCTTTTTTAGCGCTTTTTGTCCTGAAACCGAGGAAAAAAATAAATTGGCGAAAAACAAAATTCGCTTTGACTTGTAGCTTCCAAAAGGTGATTAGGACGCTCGCATTTAGTGGCCGTGAAAAAATCGGCACTTCATTTTATTTCAAAATTTTTGGTATGGTTTGATAGCCAGCTCTATAAGCTTTAATTTGATATAGGGGTTTAGGTATCTACAGCTTAAACCGGACGCGCTACATCGCTTGGACGTGAGACACCCCTGAAGGTATACGGTAACCTTAAAAAAAAGTACCTCTAAGGGTGTTTAGCCTCAAAAGGTCCTCAAAAGGAGAGCTTCTGTGGTCTCTTTTAATGGTATTGAGCCGAAAAAAATATGGCAGGAGATAATTTGTTGTTTTAGAATTGGTACTTCTTAGGGGTGACAAAATTTCAAGCCACGCCCACAAAACAGGATCTTTGTACCTCTTAGGGGTTTTTTTCAAAATTTCCGATGAGCTCCCCCGTCCTTTTTAGGTGGGAGTCCCCTTCCCCCTGGGGCAGGGTTGGAAGGTTGGTTTAAATGCCAATGTTCAGGAAATAAAGTTGTCGATGAATCGATCACTAAGAGTCAGTTCTTCATTTTTTTTTTTTTTCATTTTCTTTTCTTAAAAGTAATATATCCTTGGAGTGAGAAAAAAGTCATAGTTTTTACTGTATATTGTATTAAATGTAGTCGCATTTCCAGTTATTCAACACTTGTCCATAGATCAAAACGATACTTAATAACCTGCAATGCAGCTATTCTTTCTCTGCATCCTTATTTATTTTACGTAACAAAAGTGGAGCATGTTTC